>NC_083276.1:31751353-32090426 GCF_963506605.1 Zootoca vivipara
ATTTTGAGGCAGTTAAAACACATCCACATACTTTAAAAGTTGGAGGACAAAAAGCAAACTCCCTGAAAAAGAGAAAAAGAGGTTGGGGTGGGGTGGGGGGTGAAGCAGATGCATGCACACAGGAGCCAGCCCCCCTTTCACGAGTCCTCCACTAAAACCCCAGGCTTAAACTCCCCTCAGTCTGAAAAACAGAAACAAAAAACCGAGTTTGAGGGTTTGGACTGCTTGTAAAGCGAGCAAACCTGCTGCTGAAAAAACCTTTAAAAAACCCCAACAGCAACAATTTTAGCAGGCTGACACAAAGCCTGACCTTAGGTATGCAAGCAAAGCGCTTGCAAAGCCCACCAAGTACAATGGAGCCAACTTGCTCCAAAAGCACGTTTAGGGTGGCAGCAGTCTTAGCATGCATGCAGAGAGCAGTGTTTTTCTGGTACTCCCATTATGCTGTGCTGTGCCATGAACCACAATTCAACTAAGAAAATTGTTGCATAATACAACTTGGATTTTGCACAACTGTGGCAAGTTTCCCTGTGTCTTATTTATGCAAATAACAGAATCTTCTGACATCAGAATTCCTGGCATTTGTTTAATGAACTTCTTTAAACAACCAATCACTTAAAAACTTTTCTAACTCTTGTTAGCCCAAAAATGGAAAACTCAGGAGTTACCGACGATTGAAGAGTGGCAGACGAAAATGATGGACTATGCGGAATTAGCAAGACTGACTAGCAGGATCCGAAACCAGGGAGAGTCAAGGTTCCAAAAGGACTGGAGTAAATTTGTGGACTATATGGAAAAGAACTGTAGAAGTTTAAAGACACTTGCAGGACTGAAATAAATCCTACGAATTGACTTTAAGTAGATGTAATAAAGGAACTGCGAGATAGGAGTGAATAAGAAAACCGAATGGGGGGAAGGAGGGAAGTCAAGAGCAAAGAAAATTGTAAGGATTGATAAGATGTTAAGAAGAGAAATTTTGTGTTTATTATGTTTATTATGTGATTGTATCTGTGGTTTGTTTTTGTTTAAATGTGTTTAATTGGAAAATCTAATAAATTGTGTTGGTTTTTTTTAAAAAAACTTTTCTAACTCTTAACAGCACACATGTATGGGTATCTCCTCAGAAGCAAATACCACTGAGTTCAATAGGCCTAACTGCCATAATACAGGATGTACAGTCTAAGCAGATATGGCACAGATCCTGCATTCTCACCATACTCAACATGCCACTATCATCACTTCCTGGTTCTGATGATTCCACAGTTTGGCCACCATATTTTGAAGCTGCTTTGCAAGCTATTCAAAGTCACTCGTTTCAATTTTTTTTTACACCCAGGGACATTTCTCTGTAGGGGGGTTGGCATGAAATCAGCAGGTAAATTGTCCTGTCTTGTGATCTTATATACCAAACTGCTACAGACGTAGGGAATAAGAAGCCACAACTGATTATAGCTTCCCAGCCTGCAACACAAAACAGACATACAAGTGGGAAAATGGCATCCGATGTTGTCAGATATGATGCTATGCTAATCCTGCACTCTCCCCATCACCCCTGTTTCTGTGTACCATCTGCAAGAAGTTGTATGTAGGGCAAATGCTTTCTTCTTTATAATTTTGTAAATCTGGCTACGGTCACTAAAATCCTGTGAAACGTAACATCTTAGAGAGGCCATTCAGTAAAAGCTTGGGGTCACTGAGCTCCGCCCTGGAAACCTAAAGATCTGATAAGATTACTTGTATTATCTACAACATCATTAGCTTTAATACGACTAGCGGTTAAACATAGATAAGCTTTTGAGATACTATTGTTATATTCCATCTTGTAACAGTGGGCAACCTATTGTGACTTCACACTGGTCCGCTTTGAAACACTGCTCTTCTTTCTTAAGATTATCCTCTCAAAGAACAGTCTAAAAAGAACTTAAAGAAGCTTTTTCTGGTGCAAGTAAATGAAATACCACATAAAAACCAATATGAACAAATCTGAGGTTCCTACCCCACAACATGAAGTTGAAAACAAATTCCCCAACCAGGGGAAGCAGGAAAAAACAACCATCTCTATCATATATACATAAGCAACGAGACTTGCAGTACCTTAAAGACTAACTAATTTATCGTGGCTTAAGCTTTTGTGAATTAGAGTTCACTTCATCAGATACATGAAATGTAAGTTGTCAGATACAGATGATTGGGGCAAGGGGAGAAGGAAATGTAGAGACAATGACAATTACATTGAAACTTAAATGCAGCTAAATTTGTATACATTCACAAATCAGTGTTGTGGATGCTACACCATTGATACAGAAATGGTAAAATAATTAATACTAGCAGTAAAATAATGATGCGGCAAAACACATTAATTGATTACACAATGTAGCACAAATCATTTATGAGGTACACTAACAAATTTCAAATCTGCTAAACACTTCAAAGTACACCAATTGCCACTCAATTGTCAGTGTAAATCTATATATATATAAATGTAAAAATCGTGAAACTGCGTTCTACACTTTTCTCCGTAACCACTTGACTGATCGTGCTGAAATTTTGACACAACGATCCAGGCCACTCCCAGAGCATTGTTGGGGGCAAAAATCCCTCAAATCACACACCTGCGCAGGTACAGACCTGCTTTTCCACCAACTCAAACAGCGCCCTCAAGTGGCGTAATACCCTCCTCCACCCCCTCCCTTTCTGTGAAATCTAAGCCACACCCACAAACCAAATGACATCATCATCAACCAAGCAACTGAAACCCCCAAGGCGGCCATTATCACACCACTACGCCTTTGTTTAATGTAGGCCCCTGACAGGCCCCGGGGGGGACCCACAACAACGCACTTGGGGGCACGGCAAGGGGTTTTTACTTTACCATTTAGCACCACTAACCCCCCCCAAAACCCCACCAAAAAACCAACATTGCTAAGTGGAGGTCAGGGCCTGCCTGGGGGTGGTGGTGGTGGTGGCACAGACCACAGCATGGCCTATGTCTCATTTTCTTGGTATGGCTTATATTGCACAAATGTCTTATTTTAGGAGAAACAACTGATTGTTAAAAAAACCCATGCACTTTCTCTCCCCAGTTTAAGTCCTCAGATATTTGCAGTGGCCACCCCCCCCACCCCATTTACAATCCCCTACCTTCCCCTTGCCACTTCCTGGGTTTTTTATCTTAGAATTTTGAAGTGTCAGGCATAGCTCTAGTGGCTTTAGCCCAAACGTAGCAGAGTTTTCCTGCACAGCACAGAAGCTAGTTGAGGTGGAATGACTAGTCGGCTAGACGCAGAATAACTATTTACAGGATTTATTAAAAGAAAATAAAAGCAGCAGAGTTTCTGCATACAAAGCAAAGCAAAATAAATCCTTTCTCTCTCTCTCTCCAACCATATACACAGCACTTCTACTCCTAACACCTAACAAAAACCAACTGTGCTAGCATTCCTTGATAACAGAGTTCAGTGCTGGTCGTTAACCAATCAGAAGAGAGTAGTTTCTAGGTCAGGCAGACCTTGGCTTTCTGCCAAGAGTAAATTGACACTGCCTTGAGTTAATTGTGTGAAGCCAGAATCTGTAAGTTTCCCATGAGAACCAATTAACCAATTAACAGAAACTGAACACCCCCTCACAGATTCTGTTGGACAATTAACATCTATTAACACCTGTGTAGGAACTTTTACTGTTCACTCATTTTTCCAGCAAACCTAAACCCTTGCACATTTGCTTGTTCTTTATCTTTGCCAATGGTTTAGTTAATACATCTGCCACATTTTCTTCACTTGATACATAAGTACATGTGATTACATTGTCTTGTACACTGCAACGTACATTTTGGTATTTTACAGCGATATGTTTGGAACGTGACTTGAAACCCTCTGTTTTACTTAAGGTTATACAAGCCTGATTATCAATGTAAACTTGTACTGGTTCTCCACAATTTACATTTAAATCTGCTAACAAACGCTTGAAATAAACCACCTCGTTGCACAATTCACTCAATGCGGCGTACTCAGATTCCGTTGATGACACACTTACAACGTTTTGCTTGCGCGATCGCCAGCTAATTAAAGCTCCACCGAACATTATGACTAATCCTGTGACAGATTTTCTATCTGGCAAATTTCCCCAGTCACTATCACAGTAGCAACTCAACATTTCATCCTCTGAAGAATTTAGTTGTAACATATAGCCAATTGTCTGTTTGAGGTATCTCAGAACTTGCTTTACCCCTTTCCAGGCATTTAGTGTGGGTTTTGAGACCAATCTACTTAGTATGCCTACTGCATAGCTAATATCAGGTCTGGACCATTGTGCTAGATACAATAGACTTCCAATTACAGAATGATATACATCAGGATGTTCAAATACAGGACTCTCATCTGTATGAAGTGTTTTTATGAAACCTGGATCCATAGGTACTGCTGCCCCTTTGCAATCCTGCATCCTGTACGTAGTCAGTAGCTGTTTAATTTTGTTCTGCTGACTAATTAGGCAGCTGCCATCTTGGGCCCAGCACACTTCCAACCCTAGATATGCCCGAACAGGGCCTAAGTCCTTCACTTTGAACTTACTTGACAATTGCTTGGCAAACCTTTTAGTTTGTTTGTCTGTCTTGCAAGCATACAATACGTCATCTACATAGAGCAGACAAAACTCTTGATTACTGCCTGTACCACGTACATAAACACAATTGTCAGCTGTACTCTGCTTGAAACCAAATGACACTAAGGCCTCATGAAAACATTTGTTCCAAGATCTTGCAGCCTGTTTGAGACCATATAGAGCTTTGTTTAATTTCAGCACTCTATTGGAACCTGTCTCATAACCAGGCGGTTCAGCTAGATACAGGTCTTCTGATAATGATGCATGTAAATATGCAGCCTGTATGTCAAAATGATTTAACTGGAGTTTTCTCTTTGCTCCAAGCGTTAGAATTAGCCTTACACTGTCCCCTTTAGCAGTAGGGGGAAAAGTCTCGTCATAATCTTTTCCAGGCCTCTGAGAGTATCCCTGAGCCACTAAACGAGCTTTATATTTGTAGCCTCCTGTCACCAGAGGTTTAAGTTTGTACACCCACCTGCAGCCTACAACTTTAGCCCCCTCAGGTGCTGCTACTGGTGTAAAAACCTTGTGCTCATTCAGAGAGGACATCTCTTCCTCCATTGCCTGTTTCCAAAGCTCTTCCTCCTCTTTTGGTAACTTTAACACCTCCTGAAAACTCTTGGGCTCTGCAATTACACTAAACACATTTGCAGTATCTGGAGAAAACCGCTCTGGAGGCACTCCTTTGTTTTGTCTTTTAGATCTTCTGGGAGAAAATTTTTCTTCTGACCCACTTTCCTCCTCAGAACTATGACCTCTCTTCTGTTGCTTAGCAACTGGTCTCTGGCTAATTGCACTTTCTTGAGAGCTCTTATCTGAACTTTCCTCCCCCTCAGACTCTGATTCTCTATGTTTACCTTCAGAGTCACGAAGCCCCTGGGAAGGTTCAAACCAAACCTCAGTATTGGCATGTAGTCTCTCCCAGCCACTATGTTCACAAAAACTTGCATTCCTGGAGATCACAATGCCATTTGTCCCTTCAGCAAAACGGAAACCTTTTCCTAGCTCCTGGTAGCCCACAAACACTAACTGTTTGGTCTTAGGATCTCCCTTCTTTCTCATTTGTTTTGGAATTAATACCCAGGCTTTTGACCCAAACACATGCAAGTGGTCAATTTTGGGTTTCTTGCCAAACAATTTAAAGTACGGAGTTGTCCCTATTGTTTGATGAAAGAGTCTGTTTTGGAGATAACACGCGGTGAGCATGCTCTCCCCCCAATAAGACATGGGCAAACCAGCATCTTCAAGCATGGCAAACATCATTTCTTGAAGAGATCTGTGTTTTCGCTCCGCAATGCCGTTCTCTTCTGGGGAAAAAGCGTTCGTCTTTCTATGCCCAATGCCACGCTTCTGTAACCAATCTCTAAAAGCATTTGACATAAATTCCCCACCTCTGTCCGTCTGAATCCTTCTGAGTTTAAGGGACAGAAACCTTTCCACAGATACCACCCAGCCTTTAAATTTAGTGAACACGTCACCCTTATTCTTCATTGGATAACACCAAGTGTAACGTGTCGAGTCATCAACAATTGTTAGCGAAAAACGCGATCCACCCCAGCTTACAGCAAATGGACCAACTACATCCATGTGAACTAGCTGTAGCGGTGACTCACTAACTCTATCACTCCTGGGGTAAGAGACTCTGTGGGTTTTAACCTTTTTACAAATATTGCAGTCAAGGTACTGGTTACAACTCTTTAAATTGCACCCATCAGCCAATTCAGACATTTTCAGTACACTTTTCCAGCCAGCATGCCCCATTTTCCTGTGCAATAAGTGCACACAGTTGTCATGCATAGCTTTGTTGCTCACTGTAGGCTGAGATTTACTGACTACTGCTGCAACTTGAGATCCTGCTTTAAGCCAAAACAAGCCTCCCTCTGACTTAGCAGTGCCTAAAATCTCACCAGCCTTCTTAATCATGCAACTGTCTCCTTCAAAATGCACTTTAAACCCAGCTTTTAGCAAACAATCTACAGACATCAGATTGCTCCTTAATGAAGGCACACACAGTACATTTTGCAGGCATTCACGCAGACAAGGAACAAAAACTGCACCCCCCGAAATCACTTCAGAAGTACTTCCGTCTGCTAGAGCCACCTGGCTGCGCTGTGCTGAGTTCTTGGAAACAAACAATTCATCTGAATTTACAATGTGCCGAGACGCTCCCGAATCGACCACCCAGACAGCTTGTTTCTCCTCAGCAATCTTGACCTCGGCAGTCACCAGCTGAGCTGATTGTTTTCGTTTGAAGAATTTCTTTTTATATTGCTGCTGCTGCTGATCTCGTCTCTGCTCCTGCACCGGCCGCTGAGACTTGACCAACTCCGGACATTGACGTTTTAGATGCGCTGAAGACCCACATCGGAAACAACGCCTAACAGCAAACGCTGACTCCTCACTGGCACGCTGCTGCTGCTTCACCTCTGGTACGGCATGATAACTCCTTCCAAACCGCCCGCTTGTAGAAGCCTCTGCAGCCAACGACCTTTCTTGCTTCTTCTGCCATTCTTCAATCAAACGCCCAGTAACATAACTGACTGTTAAATCACCCTCTTTCATTGCTTCTAGAGACATAACAAGATTATCCCAGCTTTCCGGGAGAGAGCTCAGAATGATAGCCACCTTCTCCTGCTGGTCTAACGCACAGTCTCTTTCCTGAAGCGCAACAAACTTTAACTGCAGACTGTGTAGGTGTTCCTGCATTGTAACCCCAGGCTGTAACATTGCCTTGTACAATGCCTTGCGAATAAACAGCTTGGAAACCGCTGTCTCACGCACATGGAGTTCTTTAAGTGCTTGCCACACACCTCTAGCTGTCTTGAATCCCCTCACATACGGCAACTGGGAATCTTCCAGCCCCAAGACAATTGTGGCCCTTGCTCTTTGGCCTTTATCAAGGTCTTCATCATCAGGCTTCACAGGAAACTTACTCACCACTTGCCAGAGATGATCCCTCTGCAGCACTGCCTGCATGCGTTCCGACCACAGCAAGTAATTGGAGTCATTCAGACGCTCAAAAGCCATCTGAACTGGTTGTGAGGCCATCTTGAGAGCGATGTTCCTGGAACCTGGAACCAGCTACTCACAGCCACTGAGAGAGAACAGGAACCACAGCACCCAGCACTCACACGCTGCAGCTGTCGTCCTTGAGTCCACTGCGTCACCAGCTCACGACAGTCAGGAACCAGCCAGTCTCCTTCCGCTGCACCAACGCCACAGGAACAACGACTTCTGGAACTACTGGAAGCTCTCTGCTTACGCTGACACCACCACAACTCAGGCTGGCAGCATGATACCCATAACCTCTTAGAATTTTGAAGTGTCAGGCATAGCTCTAGTGGCTTTAGCCCAAACGTAGCAGAGTTTTCCTGCACAGCGCAGAAGCTAGTTGAGGTGGAATGACTAGTCGGCTAGACGCAGAATAACTATTTACAGGATTTATTAAAAGAAAATAAAAGCAGCAGAGTTTCTGCATACAAAGCAAAGCAAAATAAATCCTTTCTCTCTCTCTCTCTCCAACCATATACACAGCACTTCTACTCCTAACACCTAACAAAAACCAACTGTGCTAGCATTCCTTGATAACAGAGTTCAGTGCTGGTCGTTAACCAATCAGAAGAGAGTAGTTTCTAGGTCAGGCAGACCTTGGCTTTCTGCCAAGAGTAAATTGACACTGCCTTGAGTTAATTGTGTGAAGCCAGAATCTGTAAGTTTCCCATGAGAACCAATTAACCAATTAACAGAAACTGAACATTTTATGGAACTGAACAACTTGGGTACTTCAGAACGCGCCTTCTGTTGCCAGGCCCTTACAGGGCCCAGGCCAGGTAGATAATGTAGCCCTGTTTTTAACCCTTTTGTTACTTTTATCATTTTACTGATTGTGAATATGCTGACTGAGGCCCCCTTTAGATTCGGAGGCCCACGCCAAGTGGCCCATATGACCCCCCTCCTTCTGTCTGGGCCTGTCTGTTGCTACGGGGCTATGGGCTTCGCTATTTGACCTCCCGGGGTTGGAATTCTTTAAGTAGTTCTCTGGGTCCCAGGGCACATCATCACCCCCCATCCTTAATCTAAATATATAGAAATGTTCACGATGCGTGTGCAGGGGCCAATGTATGGAGATACAGGGGGGAGGGGACAACAGAGGGCTCAGACAAAAGTAAATACTGGGAAATGGAACCCAGAAACTGACAACTCCTTCTCCAATGATGGGGGCCAATGTAGGAAGATACCGGGAGTAGGGGCCAACACTCCCCAGGAACAACAGAGGGTTCAGACAAAAGTGCATGCTGGGAAATAGAACCCAGAACCTAACAGTTCCTTTTCGAAGGGTGGGGGCCAAGGTATGGAAATACAGGGGGAGGGGCCAACACTCCCCAGGGACAACAGAGGGAAGGGTATCCTACCGAAACACAGGGATGAGCCGGGGTGGAGGGAGGAGGGGCAGGATACGTCATGGATCGTGACAGGGTGGGGTGGGGTCACAGGAAAGAACCACAGCAACGCGTGGCCGGGTCAGCTAGTTAATAAATAAATATTTAAATGTTTTTTCTAGTTCAAATGGCTGGAAAATGCAGGCCTTATGACCTCTTGGTGTGCTATGTGGTGAGTTCCCATAGCACAAGATTATTCTTTAATACCCATTTACAGGAGCCAAATATAAAAATTTCTTTATAATTATTAATTAAATGTGATAATACCAACTATTGGTATAGCCGTTGAAACATTTTAATGTCTTGCAGAAGAGGTGGTAAGATTTTCTCTCTAAGGAAAGCCCAAAAGTGCACCAGAGCCTTCCCTATCTTTTGGAATAAAGCTTGCCATTGAGGGGTAGGAAACCTGTAGCCTTCTAGTTGTCATAGAACCATAGAATCATAGAGTTGGAAGAGACCACAAGGGCCATTCCTGCCAAGCAGGAAACACCATCAAAGCATTCCTGACAGATGGCTGTCAAGCTGCCACTTAAAGACCTCCAAAGAAGGAGACTCCACCACATTCCTTGGCAGCAGTTTCCACTGCCGAACAGCTCTTACTGTCAGGAGGTTCTTCCTAATGTTTAGGTGGAATCTTCTTTCTTGTAGCTTGAATTCATTGCTCCATGTCCTCTTCTCTGGAGCAGCAGAAAACAACCTTTCTCCCTCCTCTATATGACATCCTTTCATATATTTGAACATGGCTATCATATCACCCCTTAACCTGATCTAGATGCTGTTGTAAGAATTTTAAGGTCATATATATATATATATATATATATATATATATATATATATATATTGTTAATAAACATGTACATGAATGTACAGGCACATGTCTGAAGCAGCACAGGAAGACAGGCCTGACTGACACCATTTTGACACTCTCTGACCAGAATCACACACACATTTCCACATGACTATCAACTTAGGAGCCATAATCCTGTAAGCAGGAGGCTCTGCCAACTGGACATTTCCCCATCAATGGTGCCACGTGCCAGACTGCTAGCCATCTCATTCACAATGGAAGACTCCTCCGAACAAAAGATAGTGATCAACTTTTAGAAAACTGTTAATTTCTCTTTGTGTTTAGGAATTCGCACCTGGGAGGGGTGAGAGGACTAGGAGAGGTGTCAAAGGTGCTCAGATTTCTACCTTGAACCCTCCCTTTTTGTGGGGTATTGATTACGTAGCTGTGATGTAGGAATGATGTATTTTGGGGGTGTTTCTTGGTGATGGGAAAACTGATAAAAGTGGAGGTTCTCTTTTGTTCTGGGTTCCTTCCTTGATCTCCTGCGTGAGGGGAAGGACGCTGTTGCAACAGCAAAAATAAAGGCTTTGCTTCTCAAAATTCTCTGGTTGGCCTCTGTTATATTCTCCAACTGATGGAGAACCCCATAAGGGCAGATTTTTGCTTATATCAATGCTATACTCCTATTGATGCAACCCAGAATTGCATTGGCTTTTTTAGCTGCTGCATCACACTGTTGACTCATGTCAAGTTTGTGGTCTACCAAGACTCCTAGATCCTTTTCACATGTACTGCTCTCAAGCCAGGTGTCACCCATCCTGTATTTGTGCCTTTCACCCCCCCCCCAGTGTAGTACTTTACATTTCTCCCTGTTAAAATGTATCTTGTTTGCTTTGGCTTGTTTTGCTTTGGTCATTGGACTCCAATTTCCACCAGCTCAGAGATTATGCGATATGCAGTCCAGCAATACCTGGAGAGCCACAGGCTCCCCATCCTAGCATATGAAATGGGAAGGGCCTCAAAAGCCAGTTAAGCTCAACCAACCCCTAGCTATGAAGAAGGAAGAACCTTTCACATTCTCACCCAGCCCTAAATCCACTCAAGTGCCTTACAGTGCAGTCCGGTTCATGTCTATTTAGATGTCCCACCAATTTCAATGAAACTTACTCTCAGGTCTGCAGCCTAAGACTCACCAAACTGAAGACTTAGCATTTGCAACTTACAGTCTTGCCAGGATTTTGGCAGTTTTAGGGGACGATTGACGAGAGGAAGCGGTGCTCAACCCAGGCACGGAAAAATTCAGTTGTGGATCCCAGTGCAAGGTGGAGGACAGGCTGGAGGACAAGAGAGAATCCAGGGCCGTCTTAAGCATATCTGGCGCCCTGGTGCGAAGATCCCTCCGGCGCCATCCCCCCCGTTTTCCAGCACGGCTGTCTGGCGGCCCGGCGCCCTGCGCCACCCAGCCTTGCTGTAGGGCCGGCCCTGAGAGAATCAGTGGGTAGAGGAAGGGTTACAACCCCTCCAGCCAATTCACTCTTGTGAGTGTGACCTCCAGTCTCTCCATTAGCATTACAAAAGAAGCACAGGGTTTGGAACCCCACGTTCCTCTTAAGAAATTCCTCTTAGAATTTCTAGTTCTATCTTAACAGAAAAACAAACATTCAAAACCCTACAGGAATAGAAACACCTTCCAGTCTGCATTGTTCAAGTCTTCTTCCCTTCACCTCTACTCCCCGCCCCTTCCCCCAGCCAGTCACAGAACACCTAAATGTGTATTTTGTGCTGAAATATGTATTATATTAGGGATTTAGTACAAGAACACTGATAAAAGAACAGAACATAGGATTGGAAGGACCAAGACTTAACCTTTTTTTTTGTATAGCCAGAACACCACCAAAATGCACAAAAGGGCATCATAAGTGGATACTGACTTAAAACAAAAACAAACAAAAACTCTAAACAACACGCTTGGCAATTCCTTACTTTTTCTTGATCTCATTTAAATTGTGTGATATCAAGTTGCACTGGGTTAGGTTCTTTCATATGAAGTGAATAAATCGAGACATATCACATTGTGTCCCACGGCGCAGAGAAGGTAAACAAAGACCTCTTCTTTATGGCAAAGCAGAAAAAGATAATTCGTTCCCCGCCTTTAGCCTCCCACCCTGTACACATCTGATGGGTCTTTTGTAGAGCAGGCAATCTGAAGCATAAAAATGAGACTGTCAAGCCCAGATACCTTTTCCATTCTGAATGATGGAAAAATCTATGTCACACTGCTAGTAAAAATGAGAATTGCTTCTTGCTGCTGCTGCTGCTGGTGTGTTTGTGTTTGTGTGTGTGTTTGTGTGTGTGATTATTGCATCAGGTGATTTTCATTTGTATATTTCCTATTCATCCCCAAACTGGTATGAAGAAAATAAAATAGAATACTAAACAAGAAACTTAATATTAAATGAAATCTGAATAGTTACATGGGCAGGCTTGAAACCTTTCTTAGTTTCAGTGTGTGCAGTGGTACCTCAGGTTAAGAACTTAATTCGTTCTGGAGGTCCGTTCTTAACCAGAAACTATTCTTAACCCAAGGTACCACTTTAGCTAATGGGGCCTCCCGCTGCTGCCAGGCCTCCGGAGCACAATTTCTGTTCTCATCCTGAAGCAAAGTTCTTAACCCGAGGTACTATTTCTGGGTTACCTGAAGTGTCTGTAACCTGAAGTGTCTGAACCCAAGGTACCACTGTACAGAAGTCTGCAGATGAGTAAGGGAGGGATATAAAAACACAATTCTACTTAAAATACTTTATTTAAAGCAGGTCTTGCTTGGCACATGGAAATGTCAGAAGATATAATTTTTTTCTTGCTGGCAATAACCGGGGCGGGGGGGGGGATCAGAGTGTTTCATCCAGACTTGGCCATACTTAAGAGCAGACCCATTCATTTCAAAGAGGTCTACTGTAGGTATGACTAACAGAATAATCCAACCCCCAACAGAGCTGGATTGAGCAGAGGCACCTCTCCACTCAGCTGGCCTCCTGCCAACTCCTGAACATGTGACTGGGAGGCACATTGGTGGGCTTGACACCACCTCCAGACAACGGAAATCCTCAAAATGGGACACTGGGATCAGGACTGAGGTAGCCCAGGATCTGCTGAATGCCGAGCCAGTCACACTGCTATCAGGCCTGATCCGGACCCAATCGCTGTATCCTGCCCTCCACCTTCTGCTGGGGCTGCCATGAGGGTCTGGGATGCCAGCAGTGGGTGGGGGGGTTAGAGTGTACCCTAAGACTGGCTACAACTCATAGTACAACAGGTAATGAAAGCCAATTCAGAATGATTGGCTCATTAGGACTTCAGCACACAACATTTTACTTGGCTTCTTCACCATACCAAAACCATTTGTGCTTAGGCACCATATTAAAACTTGACCTCCTTTAGTGGTATTATCAACTTTTCTATATCGATACTGACGCTTCTGCGGTCGTACTATTTAACTGGGGATGATTTGACACATTTTATTACTATTGTTTTCCATGTTTTATTTTGCAAGCTGCCTTAGAAATCTTAAGGCTGAAAGGCAGGATAAAAACGGTTCTAAAGAAACACATTTCTATCACTTAAAAAAAACATAAAATAATACAAAGTCCGTGAGTTGTATTGATTTGTGTCCCACCACCAATGGAAGGCTCTTTGATCCAGTGGAACCAAAAGGGGAGGGGAACGTGATTTTCTCAGATTCACCCTTTCTCCCTCAGTTTTCTGCATCATCTAACATGTTTTCTCAAAGGGTCCTCCAACCCACTTGAGGAAAGTTAATGGGAGGGCACAGGGGGGCCGCAGAAGGAAGGGGGAAATAAGGAAAAATAAACTCCCTTCCCTTCCCTTCCATTGGACCAAGCAGCCTTCTGTCAGCAGAAGGGCACAATTGGATACCACCTTATCTGTTTAACAAATTAAGAAATACCAGGAAATGGTTACTGCCATTATTGGTCCCTGTCATTGCAGTAATTTATAGTTCTACTCCCTCCTTCTCTTATATCCCTCTTATTAGACTGGAAGGGCTGCAGTTAGGGATTGATGTGCATTTTTATTTATAATAAGTACACACTAAGCACTTCACAAATTATAAATGATGACGTCCCTGGATATCTCTCTCCTTGCTAATGGGCACTTTTTGCACACAGTGAAAATGTTACCTGGGAAAGGCAACATGATGGAAGTTCCAGGTGCCCAGGCTTTTTATGTCAGAAGGGCACTTAATCTTCTGAAAAATGTGACTGGATATATCTTAACACATGACTTGGAGGTCCTGATAGACCTCTGCTATTTACACCATTTTTTAAAAACCCAAGACCCTATGATGAAGTGTGTTCTTTCTTCAAGAGACCACTCCCCCCTACGCCAGATTTTGGAAAGCTAGTTCCCAGCTACCCTCACGTTCGCAAGTCTGGTTCGGTTTTCAGTGGTGGCCCTTGAGTTCTGGGAGAGAAAGCAAAGAGACCACATTCCGAGAAAGGAAATTCTGTGATGTTTTAAACGTTTTCCTTTCCCAACTTGAATAATGGAGGCAAATGTTATTAGAGCAGCATTAGAAGCAGCATCTTCCAGGAGAAAAAGAAGATGGGGTGGGGAGGGGAGAGTTTGGCAGGAGGCCAGTGCAAAGTACCAGTCTGGATTGGGAAATAAGTGCCAAAAT
Organism: Zootoca vivipara; assembly: GCF_963506605.1. Taxonomy (NCBI): domain Eukaryota; kingdom Metazoa; phylum Chordata; class Lepidosauria; order Squamata; family Lacertidae; genus Zootoca; species Zootoca vivipara. The sequence continues at coordinate 31,765,878 of NC_083276.1, forward strand.
GTCACTGCAAAGCTCATTTTCCTTAATAAAATGGGAGGGGGGGGTGAGCCAGCATTAAGCACACTTTTAAAGAAGGATAACGGATGCAATCATGTGTAGATTGGCAATCAGAGAGGCAATGATGATTCAGCAAAGCTGACAGGTGTGTGCAAGCTCAAGCCGATTGGGACTAGAGACCCCGGGGAAGCAGGGACTTACAGAACTTGGGATTCCTTGGATATTTAGTAGTAGAAAATAGAGAAGAGGAAGTGGGCTGAATGAAAGGACTGGATATGGGAAGAAGTTAGAATTTATGTCCCATAGTGCAGCAGGAAGAGGAAGTGACTTGGCAAATTTTAAGTAAGTGAATACAGGAGGTGCTGAAAGAGACCGAAAGGTGAAAGGAGGAAGCAGGATATATTTGGTTTTCGGTTGTGTGTTTTTTTTTACTCTTGGCATCTACTGGTCTGGGAAGGCTCCTGCCTGGACAATTATCAATCAGATAAACTAACCTGTTTATCAAGCCTCTTTTTAAGGGCATAGATCTGGTCAAAGGTCTTGAATAATGAGGCCACTTACAGGCTGTTTTTTCTTCTTTAAAAAATAATAATATTTAAGAGCCTCCACCCTGAGTATTCCCCACAGTTCTAGAAAATATGCAGTTGGAATGCGAGTATTTCTTTACAGATCTGGGCATAAGGGAGATCCCCTGATCTCAGGTGCTGGAGCCACTAGATAGAAAGGATACAGTGAAGCTTTGCAACTTGCAGGGATCCATAAAATTTTAACAGTCCCCTGTCCATGCATACTCTCTTTCTGTGTGTGTATATAAGTGATACTTTTCTTGCTATGGGAAATGGAAATAAAGTTAGAACTTTAAAATACACTCATTTTAAACTTACCTGTAGCATTTATTGCCCTGAGAAGAAAAGAAATAGTATGATGGTTTGGACCCACAAACCACCAACTTAGCTTCACTTCCAAAGCTTCCTCCCTGTTGCAGCCTCTTCACACATGCACACACCCCTCGGGACCTTTGGGAAAGGTGTGGCACATGGTGGCAAGCGTTTGCAGATGGGGGCGGGGAGTTGGCAACAGTCATGAAGCCCCTTGAGCAAGGGGAAGTGCCTTCCACTTATAGAATCGACATTGTACAGTTGAAGGGGACCACAAGAGTCACCTAGTCCAACTGTTGGCCCTCTGGAACCAACACAATGTATACGAAGAACAGGCCCTCCCAAGTCTCTTAAACAACTTAAAACATACAGTCATGAAGCACAGAAACATGACCAAGGATGACTTTTTTTTCTTTATCCACCTTTAAGCCTTCTTAAAAAATAATAATAAAGCTATAATATGCTGGCATACCTTTATTTAAGGAAACTCTTACTTTTGTATACAGTCGTACCTTGGTTTTTGAACAGCTTAGTTCTCGAATGTTTTGGCTCCCAAACGGCGCAAACCCCGAAGTGACTGTTCCGGTTTGCGAACTCTTTTTGGAAGCTGAATGTCCAACGGGACTTCCGCGGCTTCCGATTGGCTGCAGGAGCTTCCTGCAGCCAATCGGAAGCCGTGCTTTGGTTTCCGAACGTTTTGGAAGTCAAATGGACTTCTGGAACGGATTCCGTTCGACTTCCAAGGCACGACTGTACAGTGGTACCTCTACTTACGAATAACTCTACTTACGAATGTTTCTACTTACGAATGGAGCTCCGTCCGCCATCTTGGATGCAGTTTAGATAGGATTTTTTCTACTTATGAATTTTTAGATAGGGTTGCTTCAACTTACGAATTTTTTCTCTCAATGCATTCCTATGGGAATCGACTTACAATTTTTTTCTACTTACGAATGTGTGTTCGGAACGCATTAAATTCGTAAGTAGAGGTACCACTGTACTTCACTTTGGTAAACGTTTTTTTTTATTACATAGGAGAATGGATTTCCCCCCAGTACCAACCCAGTCTTTGCACAATACTCAGGGTTTTTATGATCTGCATTAATCACCACCTCAGGAATACAGTGGTTAGAAAATTAGAACAGTTTAACTGGCAACATTGTAAGCAACATTGTAACTTCTAACTGTCATGCAAAGTTTTGTTTCAGGAATGATTTTCAGGTATTGAATCAGGCTGAATGGCACCTTGTCCTGAGTCACAACACAAAGAAAGAACTTGCCTGTCTTCATTCCCAGCCAACTTTTTCTTGGCTCATGAGCCTGAGGTAGATTCCTTTCTGTTTTTCTCCACCCCCACTTTTTCCTTCTTTAGATTAAATAGGTTTTTATTGTGTGTGTTTTTTTGGGGGGACCCCATGGTTATTTTTTTTAAGGAATAAAAAGAAGAAGAATCAAATAGAAATACAGCAGTCTCTGGATTAAAAACAAAACATGCTCAAGGAACCATTGTGTGATTATAAGAAATATTCCCTCATTGAAATGGCTTTGAACTTCCATGCTACAACAGTTGTGAACACCCTCAGGTCGAGGGTTCCTCTACTGGGTCTCGTCCAGTGGAGGTCAGCCTCCTCCCACATCAGAGGGCGCCAGGAGCCCAATGGAGACATCTTGGTAGGGCTGGTCAGAGGGGAAGCAAGAAAAGGACAAGAGTGCAGAATTGGGGAGGCACTGACTTGGATACTGGGGAAGGGCCAATTGGGTTTGTAGGGGAGAGGCCTGCCCCAGTGACATCAGATGCCCTGACCAGCACCTTAGAGCTGCCTGACTTGTCTCTTGGCTTGTAACTTTGAGACATTTTTTTCTTGTCCTATATAGTTTCTCCCTAAAATATGCATCTGATATACTGAATTCATGGATAGTATTACCCTAACCCTTTTCTTGCTTTTTGTATTCTTAGGAATAATGACACAATAGAAAAAACAAACCACACAATTCATTGGACATTGCTTTTCCAGCAATATAAATTACATTACCTGTAATAAATGCGAAGGGTCTGGAGCTCTTCTTCCAGTTCTTTATATTGTTGAACAGCTGCCTCTCTTTCTTGTTGCATAGCCATCAATTTTTCCTACAAAGAGAAAGCCAGTTTAATCCCCCCTTCCTTGTTTTTCCACAATATAACAAAAAATATATTACTTTATACACAAAAGTTGGCATTGTGTTCCTTGCAAATGCCCTGAAGAGCAACCCTATTCATGCTTACTTGTATGTAAGTCCCACTGCATTCACTAGGGCTTATTCAGCTAAGTGCCTGTCAGGTAAGTGCCTGCAGGATTCAATCTAGAGGCCTGCTGGATCACACTAAAGGCCTATCTAGTCTAGCTTACTGTTTCCAACAGTGGCCAACCAAATGCACCCGAGAAGCTCACAAACAGGACATGACTGCAAAGGCAGTTTCCTGCTGGTGCTCCCAGCAATGGATATACAGTACAGAGGCATACTACAGAGGTGGCATATAAACATGATGACTAGTAGACCACTTTGGATGTATTAGCAGGAATGGGGAATATAAATGCAACCAATAAATGGTTGTTAATTGAGCTGTTGTCCTCAATAATTCATTCTAACTATTCCTTTTTTAATATAATATAGCAAAGAGATTTCAGCAAAAACTGGGCAGTCAGTGCAGATGTTGTAGCGGAGGTGTCAGATGCTGTAGGCCACGCATGGCCAAACTTGGCCCTCCAGCTGTTTTGGGACTAAAACTCCCATCGTCCCTAGCTAACAGGATGAGTGGTCAGGGATAATGGGAATTGTAGTCCCAAAACAGTTTGGCCATGCCTGCTGTAGGCTATTAGAAGTCTAGCTTACTGAGTTCTGCATCAGATGGGAGTTTTCAAACGAGGCCCAAGGGCAGCCCCACACAGAGCATGATGTTGCAGTAATCCAGTCTCCAGGTTACCATTCCATGAATCGTGCCCCAAAGCCAAACAGAACCAATGTAGCTGCTGTAAATTTAATGCAATAATCTCCGAGCTTATTCCACTCAACAACCTGGAAGCCTCATTCTATAACAACTGAAGTCTCCGAACATTTTGCAAAGGCAGTCTTGCCTAGAGCATTCTTGTGTCCTGTCTGGCTGTGAAGTAAGCAAAAAAGACCATGGCTAAATCATTGTATCTGTGGGTTCCTTTTAGCACAGCACTCTTTCAGGCATTTACCTTATCCAATCCCACAGAATGTATTCCTTATAGAAGAGTACTGCAAGGAAGAGGTGACCAGATACAAATAAATCACAATGCAGTCATACCTCGGTTTAAGTACGCCTCGGTTTGAGTATATTTTCAGTTTAAGTACTCCGCAGACCCGCCTGGAACGGATTAATCCACTTTCCATTACTTTCAATGGGAAAGTTTGCTTCAGGTTAAGTACGCTTCAGGTTAAGTATGGACTTCTGGAACCAATTACACTCATACCTCGGGTTAAGTACGCTCCAGGTTGAGTAATCCGCTGACCCTTCTGGAACGGATTAATCCACTTTCCATTACTTTCAATGGGAAAGTTCGCTTCAGGTTAAGTACGCGTCAGGTTAAGTACAGGCTTCCGGAACCAATTGTGTTTGTAAACCTTTGCTAGGATAGCCCTACTGTTAGGTAGATTGAGCAGTTGCTATGGGCAGCAGGCGAGGACAGAGCTATGTGCCATGCAGCCTGCCTCCCTGTGCCTCAAGTATGACGGGCCTCTACTTCATCTCCTCGGTTGAAGTATGATTCAGCTACGAGTCTAGTTAGCTTTTCTACAGGGCACCATCTTATCCTTCACCCCCAGCCAGCAAAATGTACTGAGCCAGCGTTGCAGCTATGAAACAGCACCATACTAAGCAGAGGATGAGGTAACAATGCACGCCTGGCCAAGGAATTTGCTCTAAAACTCAAGGTGCTTGCTTCCTCTGTTAAATGTGCACAATGGCATTTACTCTGCTTCCATGAACAGGCAAACAGTTGATTCCTGGAATTAAGCAGTTAAAATTCCATTTGCAGGTTGAGCCATTTATGTGTTGAACCTTTTAGGCTCACAGATATAAAACCACAAAAGAATGTTAGCCAAACCAAGCTATTTTTTATAATTATACTGTACCGTTTGTGAACCAATCTTCTTAAATATTGGGGAAAACATGCCTGAATCAAAGTAGGTGGGTTGTTCCAGGAGGCCAATAATTAACATCCTTGACAATTTTCAGTGTACTGTGAACTGCAATTGAAACGTAGACTGGAAGGAAATGTTTGTAGCAGACACACCCACTCACCAAGAGATTACCAGTTCGATTCTTTAGAGAGGTATCACACCTGATATCCTTTTAGGATAAAGGTCAGGAGATGTAGGTCTGGATTCTCCTTTCACTTAAACCCATACTGGTTTGGTACTACTTCACAAGATTAGCTTCTAGTTTATTGCAACATAAGAGAAGGGAGAATTGACGTAAATGGATTCAAGGCAATCAGCCCCTGAGAAAGAGGGAAAAATAATAATACTAGGCTTGCAGTTAATCTCCTGGGTATAATGTGTAGGATGGGAGCCGAACTCTGGTAAGGCAGAGACAATAGCAAACATTCCAATCTGGGATTTAGGTGCTCTCTACCTGTGATAGAAGCCCAATCCTCACTAAGGTGGTAAACCTGTGTCTTGGTTGTACCATCTCAGATGGAGAGGGGGACACATACAAATACAAATAAACCAGCATCATAAAAATACATGCATACAGAAAATTAGATGTTATGAATTAGATGTTATGAAGCTGGCTTATCTAGGGCTGGATATTTATTATTGTTATAATATGGAGCCCAATCTTGTGAGCCCCCACTACCTGTAGTCTGAAAGTTTAGCATTTCAATGAGCTAGGCTTATTGGAGGAGAGGGCTATCAATGGCTACTAGCCATGATGGCTATGGTCTACCTCCATAGGTGGAGACAGCAATGCCTCCAAATACCAGTTGCTGGAAACCACAGGAGGGGAGAATGTTCTTGTGCTCATGTCCTGCTTCCTGGTTTATCACATGCATCTGGTTAGCCACAGAGAGAGCAGGATGCTGGACTATATGGGCCATTGACCTGATCTAGCAGGCTATTATTATGTTCTTAAATCTTATCCGGGAAGTTTGCACTGGCTAGCAAATACCATTCTCTCATTTGCCATGTATTTACAGTATATGCCAGATTTTTAACCTCCATTCTTGTCTCTCACCAATAAAGAGAAAGAGAGACAGAGAGAGGCCCTGCCATTAGGCTTACAAAACTAAAAACAAAACAAGACAAGACACACAAGAAAGAGAGAGTGAGAGAAAAAGGCAGAAGTGAGAGATCCAGTTTATCAAGGTCAAAAATAAGTGATGATGTATAATAATTTATACCCAGTTTGAGCCAGGTTGATCTTTCCTTACTGGTGTTCTTGCTTGAATAGCAGTTGATAATTCTTTTGGCCAATGGTGTGGGGCAAGGTGCTTTCCCCCTGTGCTTCTGTAATTCCAGGGTAACAGGCATATGAGACTACAGGCAAATTCTACATCAACCAAGATCTTTTGGGTGTTGTCATGCTCAGAGGACGCCCATCGAAATTAATCGAGTCATGTCCATTGATTTCAGTGGGTTTACTTTGAGTGTCATTTGGAACTTTGAAATGTGGCAGCAATATGGAGTAGTCTACTAAGACAGATTTTAATGGATATGGTATTTTAGGAAAGCTAAAGAACAATGTTGTTTGCCTAGAATTGCAGTGCTGGAAAGAATCTCAAGGATTATCCAGTTCAACCCCTACCACACTAAGACAAGAATCATTATACCTTAAGAAGCTCTGACAATTGCTTATCTAAGGCCTTCTTTAAAAAGTTCGTTGACAAGTTTCTATGACTTAAATCTTTCAGTTGGAAACCTTTGTTCAACATTTAATCTAAGCCACTGTCATTCTTGTAACTTTGCTGCCTCTTATTGGCAAAACAACAACAACAACAATTTATTATTTATACCCCACCCATCTGGCTGGGCTTCCCCAGCCACTCTGGGCAACTTCCAACAGAAGAATAAAATAATCGATTAAAGATTAAAAGCCTCCCTAAACAGGGCTGCCTTCAGATGTCTTCTAAAAATCTGGTAGCTGTTTTTCTCTTTGACATCTGATGGGAGGGCGTTCCACAGGGCGGCGCCACTACTGAGAACAACCCCAATTGCTTTCTAATTTGCTTATGGCAAATGTTTGAAAACTACTTTGTCTCTATAATCTCTTCCCTAGATCCAGTATTAGGAATGCACCAGATATTCTGCAGTTTGATTTTTGAGCTGAAAATGGAGGTTTTAGAGGGATAGGAAGAAGAAGAGTTGGATTAGATATCCCACTTTATCACTACCCGAAGGAGTCTCAAAGCGGCTACCATTCTCCTTTCCCTTCCTACCCCACAACAAACACTTTGTGAGGTGAGTGGGGCTGAGAGACTTCAAAGAAGTGTGACTAGCCCAAGGTCACCCAGGAGCTGCAGCCCAAACCCGGTTCCCCAGATTACGAGTTTACCACTCTTAACTACTACACTACGCTGGCTACCTGAGCCTACCTGACCCATCCGTAAGGTCTAGGGAACTACGCACTAACAGTGCCTCTGTCTTATATGTGTTGAGCTTCAGTTTATTGCCATTACCAAGGCAAAACAGAATAGGGATCTCTTAAGAGCTCTCAGCACTCTCCCCCCCCCATAACATTTTATTAATTTTCCACAATAACAAAAACAAAACAAACAAAAACAAAACAAAACAGATTGACTTCCCCCATTCCCTTCCTTGGTTCCATTGTATATCAATGTACTACATGTCCATTATAAAGTGTTAACCATTTAAATTACTTATTGTCCATACATAATAAAATTACAAGTATTCTCAAAACCCTGCCAATGTATTAACCTGTGTACATTGCTTCTGTATATATGCAGGAAAGTCCTTCCATTCTTCCTTAAATTCGTTGTCATCTCTTCCTCTTAATTTCATTGTCAGTTTTGCCATTTCAGCATATTCCGCTAATTTAACTTGCCAATCTTCTTTAGCTGGAACACTTTCTTCTTTCCAAGAGCTTTCAGCACTCTTAACAAACTACAGCTCTATGTTATGAATGTAGCCTTAGTCCACATACCACATATTGTATACTGTTGCATACAATGAGATTTTTATTTTATTTTAAAAAAATCACATTTCTTTTTCTTTTTGGTCCTGTTTAGTAGCAGTGTTTCCTTGGCACCACTTTCCCCCTTGGCTTCTTCTTTATTCTTAAAAGCACTGGTGATGATGGGTAATCAAGGAATGCACACTGAATAGGGTGTCTGAGAGATAGTGGCATCTCCTAGGACACAGAGAGAGGTTTTGGCCAAAAGCAGAAAATGGAACATCCCAGGGCAAACTTAACTAGTAGATTATGCTGGCACGAAGATGAAAAGAAGTGTGCTTTAACGTCAAAGGAAAATACTTTCAACATTATGATTTTTATTCACAGGATCTGCTTGGGTACAGATATATATATATATATGTATGTGTGTATATATATATGTGTGTGTGTGTGTGTGTGTGTGTGTGTGTATATATATATATATATATATATATATATATATATATATATATATATCCTCTCCAAATTGTAATGTCTGGTTCAGGAATGAACCATTGCATTCTCATGATCCAGAGTTTTCTTATTGGAGGTGGGAAGGGCATCTTCTGATACTGCTCAGCTTTGTATGTAACAACTCACCTGGTTGCCATAAGCAACAAGGAATTCCATGCAGCCAAGTGACCAGACTGGCAGAAGAAGGATGGATCACTCGCTTGCTTCTCTGCCAGCAAACTTGGTTTCTGTGTCAGCCATAAAAGAAGGCCAGACCTGTGGCTCAAAAGGAGAGGGCTCCCCTATAATAGTCAGGGCGCTCCTATCCATGTCTCCGCAGAAGTAAGTCCTATTGAATTCAAGTCCACTTACTCTCAGGTAAGTGGGGTTAGAAGAGCAGCCTTAAGCAATCAATAATGATACATGATACATAATCAAATCATGCAAATGGCTCATGACTTAGCACCCAACTTCTTACAAAAGTAAATTCCAAAGCTTGCAGCAAAGACAGGAGCATGGAGAGGACTGGGGAAACCCTCCACTCCCCATTATTTTTGGCAGCCTGCAATTTAATTATGTTACGGACATCTTCAATACTGTATTAGCTATTGAACATAAAGGACCCCTGACCATTAGGTCCAGTCGTAACCGATCTGGGGTTGCGGCACTCATCTCGCGTTATTGGCCAAGGAGCCGGCGTATAGCTTCCAGGTCATGTGGCCAGCATGACAAAGCCACTTCTGTTGAACCAGAGCAGCACACGGAAACGCTGTTTACCTTCCCACTGTAGTGGTACCTATTTATCTACTTTGACGTGCTTTCGAACTGCTACGTTGGCAGGAGCTGGGAGCGAGCAACGGGAGCTCACACCGTTGCAGGATTCGAACCGCCGACCTTCTGATCGGCAAGCCCTAGGCTCTGTGGTTTAACCCACAGCGCCACCTGCGTCCCTCACATACTAGCCTCCAAATTACCAATGGAAACAAGAGTTCTTTTAGATCAGACCAAGAGCCAACCGGACCAACAACATCCCTGCCATTATTGCTAGTCCTCCATTTGCCACTCTTGCTTCTTTGGCCACCCAGCACAATCATTTGCCAGCAGGAGGCAGCTCTCACATTATCTATCAGATTATTATAACATGTCACAAAAAGATGCCTATCTGTTCCCAGTCATTCTGAGATGACTTGCGACAACTGCTTTGCACAGTGTTGATTCTGTTAGCTGCCTTGAGCATGCTAATGCAGTGGTGGCCGAACTTGGCGCTCCAGCTGTTTTGGAACTACAACTCCCATCATCCCTAACAGGACCCAGCTGGAGGGCCAAGTTTGGCCATCACCGTGAATGGAAAAGTGGTGTGTCAAGCAAGCAAGCAAACAAACAAAGAAACAAAGAAACAAACAAACAAATAGGAAGAAAAAGCAGAATTGTGAATTCCAAGCAATGCAACATCTAAGGTTGTAAAATCTTGCTCTGTTAAAATAAATGGATGTTTTGTTCTTGTCTTGAGCACACATATGATGGCTCCCTATTAGAGCAAGAATCCTGACAATCCCTTAGCAATGATTTTGCCAAATGTACCCCTGCCTTTAACCACTTTTTTGCATTGATCTCGAAAGATGCCAATGAGAGCAAATATCAGCCGCTGCAAACCAAACTACCGTGTGCAAACCCGCAGTCTGTTAAAATCGAACTGTAAACTTTCCCCTACAGGCCAATGCCCTTCTGCATTTGGAATCTTTGCCAATACTTTTGTTTTTGTTTGTTCAAAGGATCTCATCTGCTGTCACTGTGACTACCTTACAGTTCAGCTCCTGAACACCTGCTGAAGTGAACCTGTCACGCCAGAAATGTTTTGAAGGTTAGGCAATCTCCATTCAGTGAATGGCAAGCACTTGGGTCCTGTTTCCTCTCCACCTTTCAACATAACCAAAAGACAATTGGATAACTGACTGTACAGAGATATTTGCCAACTGAAATGTTATTCCAGCAAGTTTAATCAAGTCATTTTGAATAGCAAAGAATGAGCGTATTTCTGGCAAAAACAAAATGAAAGTATTAAACAATTCACCAGATTGAATTGCAATATTGCGAGTCCATGAAAATTATTTCATAATTCTGCCCAGTTAATGAAATGGAAGAATAAATAATCTATAATATAGTCTTTACTTTCTTTGTACCTTCAGTGTGGGACATTACTGATGGTTGTGCAATTTCAATACCCATACCCAATGAAATACTAGATCAATGGGTACTTAGTATAGTAATGACTGGCTTGGGTCCCATTGATTTTCCCCAATCTGCTGTGCCGAATGGGGTTTGGGTGGAGCAGAGGTGTTCTTCCACCTAACCCTGCCTGGCTTTGGCAGCCTCTGTCATCAGGTGAGCTCCGCTGTTGGTGGGGAAGTCCTGCCCTATTGGAACATTTTGGGGGGGGGGGGAATTGATTCAGTTCACAATGATAGGTAAACCTACTACTTCACACATTTTGAGACCAAATATGCAAGCCAAGGTACAGCCATCCTTCAAAATCTGCACTAATCTGAATTCTGCCATGCAGTTCTCCAGACAGGTTATATGGTAAAAATAAATAAATTCATGTATTACAATAAAATGTACATAAAATGTATATATTTGTGAAGACAGCATAAAAATGCTTTATATTAGGCCAAATTGCTTTGCAAAAAGGGGTATATTGGGCAAAATTAAAAAGATGTGCATATTAGGAGAAATTCACACTACAATGCTGATGATTTTTCATGAGGACTTGTTTTTTTTTAATTAAAAAAATTACAGACTGATGTGGAAATGTGGAGAACTAAATTTAAGACTGGAAAAATGAGAAAGTGAGAGTAACCAAAATGGACAGATCCATCTATCCCCATCTATTGTTATAGCTAAGGACAGAACCTCCACATACAGGAGCAATATACCCCATAAATAAAGAGCGCCTGCATTTTGTCACTGTTTACAATTAAGCTTTAAGGGATGCTTGTTAAATGTTATGGTGTTATCTTTGTTGTTTGCTGTCTTTGGCTCTTTGGAGGAATGGTGGGATAGAAGAATTTTAAATAAAATACTACCAGTGGAGGACCTTGGGGTCTCAAATCTTAGCAGTGCCCTGTGCGATGACAAAATGTGGTGCCCCCCGTCTTCCATTCTACGCCATTGTTTTGGTGCCTCCTGTGGCGCTCCCAAGGCTCTACATCTCTAAATCCACCTCTGACACTACTGCTACTAATTATTTTTATTTCTATATATTACTGAATCCATGCAGTGTTTAAAAACAATTAAGGATCCAGTACTTGGAAGCAGAAGCCAGTGCAGCTTTATAAGAAAGGGCAACATACGGATGATATCCATCCATAACCTGTCCATGAGTAGACCTATTGAAAATCATGGTAGATTCACTGAAATGGATGGGCTTAAGTTGCTTAGCTCCATCCAACGGGCTTACTTTGAGTATAACATAGCTAGATATTACTCTGTGCTCTGAATGGCCCCATGTCAACAATGGCCAAATGGAAGTCTCCAAAGACAGTCCCATATATAGCACACTAAACATAGTCTAACTGGCATGTTATCAGGATGTGGACCACAGTAGCTGAGCTTCTCTATCCAGGAGAGGGCACCCTTCCTGTTGAACTTCCAGCACTTAATGAAGACTTCCTTCCACTGTTTTTTGGGTGGTTTTTTTTTTTAATTGTGGTAGAAGGTACTTCATGCCACAAATGCCATTGAACACACTGAGACAGAATTGGGTTCAAAAGCACTCGAATGCTGCAACCCTGATCTTTAAAGTGGAAAACACATATAACACCACCCCATAGCTGCCAAGTTATCCCTTTTTTAAAGGGATTTTCCCTTATGCTGAATAGGCTTCCTCGCGAGAAAAGGGAAAACTTGGCAGCTATGCACCACCCCCCAAGGGTAGGTGAACCACCAGGATGTAATGTCCAGTGGTGAAAAATAGCTAAAATAGAAAGGAAATTGGAGTGAAAAAAATGCTTCCCTCATGCATTTACACCCAAAATCTGAGGTTTTCACATCCCCTTTAGGACTCAGTTGACTAGCCCTTGAGCACACAGCTCCTCTGTGTAACGCCAGGATGCAATTAGATCTGACAGTTGTCAGCCGCAAAACAGGCCCTGCCAATTGCCTATAAACCAGCAGTGGTTTTATTTATTTATATTTATTTTGTTTTTAAATATGATGTTGCCTGACGTGCTTAGCTTAGTAAGAAAAATTATTCACCCGATCACCAAATCCTGTTAATGACGAGGTTCAAATGTACACAAGTTGCATCAAGAGGTGGGCACACAGCGACTTCTTTTGGAGGCTGCAACTTCTGGGACTCGTATCGCTTTGGGTTAGATCGCTACGGATTTTGGCTGTTACGCGGAACTCCGCAAATGCTTTTGATCCATTTTATCTTGCAACGTAGCAAAGAAATGTTGCAATAAGAAACACCAACAAAGATCCGAAAATCTTAAGCTCTGGATTACCATATTGTGTTCTCCTGCCATTCAATGCATCAGACAAAGGCCTTGGTGTTCAAAGTAAAAGGAAGGGAGAAAGGAAGGGGAAAGAAAAAAGCAAGCAAGAAAGAAACTGGTCACAGAAAGTGCAGAACACAAAGTCAATAATATTCTTCCACATCTTTCCTCTTTTCACAGACTGGATGTTAAAAGAGTTGCAGCAATTAGGCTTTTGTTAATTACCAGCTGTTGAAACAGATGTGTTGACTGTCCTTATTAGCTCACAGCTGGGACAGGAGAAGAACCGATGCTCACTAAAACCAACAGCCAGCTGTTTTGCAGTAATTATCTCCTATAAATAATACAGGTGATAAATGCAGTAAAGCTTCGTTGGGGAGTTTCAGTAACAAAAGCACAGTTACTACATATATATGTTCAATTTACGTTTCGGATTCCCCCACCCTAAATATTTGTGCTGGCATACCTTCTTGGGAGGTTTAAAACATTACACTGGTGCAGCAGTTAGCATATTGCATCCTACCGAAACATGTATTTGCTGCTCCAGCAGGCCTCAAGATTCGCTCAACGTGGCAACTACAAACTTGCAAGGATGGTTTGTTCTAGCTGTTTCTGTGTTGATCCAGAAAACGTGAGATCCAAAGTAAGAAATATTACCTCTAATACAGAATTTTATGATGCCTGTGCAACAAGATTCAGATTGAGTTCAACAAAACTCTGGTGAAGTGACCTGAGTGTCTTAAACGCTTGCCTATTGTTGTAGAGCACTAACACCCCAGTAAAACATACCATGTTACATCCCCTTCCTTTGTGTGGTAAATATATATTCTTCAAATGCCTATAATGGGTTTGCCATGCCATAATTCTTTTTATTATATTTTACCATGATTTGGAATAGCCTTAAGTTGTATGCATGTGAGAATTCACAAGTGGGAAACTTCATTATATAATATGAAATAAAAGCAATATCTTCTAGGGAAATTAGCAAATATGTCTTTTCATCTCAGCGCATTTGGTTCAGCCCCTTAAACAATTGACTGCTTATTTAACTTACTTATTTTAAGACATATTTTTGACATACTGTTATACCCAAAGTGGAAATAATCTGAAATTTCTGACATCAAGTTGATAAATGTTACAACACAGGATACGATTTTCAGAACAAGCAAATGATGGAAATATGTATTTTTTCTACTGCCTAAAATTTTAAAATAACCTCATATCCAGGTAACAGCAAATGCTGAAAATCTGATAAAGTTGACATTCACACATGAATGCTGTTAAACCTAAAGATGAATGTTATGAAGGTCAAAAACAGAGATGTCTCCACTTTTAGGATATACATACTGATGTGCATGTCAGAATACACCAGCACTTTCCTTAGTTTTCACTTTTTAACATTACTTGTCTGCTACTAACTTCCACTTGAAATGTCTTTTAGTCATGACATTTTGGGTGTTCACTATATCATTCAGATTTCCTTATGCGTGGGATAACAATATGCTTGGAAATAAGTCAGAATATCTGAAATAATATTAACGTGGTTGTTTATATATTGATTCTAGACGCTATTCCAAATATTTTTGTTATTAAAACTCATTAAGATGCATTTCAAAACAGAAAGCAATGGAAAATAGAAATTTTGATTCTCTTATGTAAGCAAAGCTGTGCATCACAACCCAACAAAGGACAAGTCTACAGGAATTTAAGTCTACCCACTAATTAGTTCACATTAAAGACACTATCTTACTGAAAACAAGGATTAAGGCAGGCTGAATATTCACCCTTTCATGTCCTTCCTTCCTTATGTCTTGGGTAGAATCACCATAAAAAGCCTGTTCAGCCAGCTTTTAAGTAGAGAAGCTTGACAATAATCAAGTCTCTGTTCATTAAGAGGGACAATATCAATTAAGAGACATTACAGGGCAAGCAAACAAATAAAAAAGCCAGCCCGAACAGCCCACACAATGCCCATGAAAGTGGATTTCAAACACTGATGTGTTTTAAATTTTATACATAAAATTTAAAGCAAAGTTCATTATTTTGTATCTCAAAGCCCTGAGTGAAACACATACCCATTCTCAACCTGCAAACACAAATGAAATGAATCATCTTAGTGCCTAGAGAATTCCGTTTATGATGTGACCAATAAAGGTAAACAAAAAATAATGCTTCTTAAGGAATCATAACTTGAGATATTGGGCTGTGCACCATTTCATACAACTTGGAGCAAAAGAAATCCAAAATTTGTAACAAGTTTCAGTTTTAGAGATAATGCCTTTCCCCACAAAACTACTCCCCCCCCCAACACCACCTTTACAAATTGGTGCTATCTTGAGTTATGTGGTGCTACTTTAGGTGAATATGGCAAGAAGACAACAGTAAGGGCTTGTATAATGTAAAGCAGGTCTCACCAGAATTTGCTATCAATGAGGAACTGTACCAAAATAATAGATATAATCTATAGATAGGTTTGTCTGCTATATTTGTAGCTGAACACAAAACAGAAACTTTCACTAAACTATGTTGGACACTTCTGAGCAAGTCTTCCATGCCCCTTATTGGGAAGAAGACAACTAAGGAAAAAATAGTAGGGAGAAACCTATTTTATCTACTTCACATAATTGGATTAACTAATCTGTAATACATCTGACAATCCTTTTGAACGTGCAATCTAGGTTGGCGAAGGGTGATCTCACCCTTCCCTGATTCTTCTGACTTTTAGTATTTTTTATTGTTGCAATGCTGTTCACTGGAAAACATATAAGCAAAACCAGGGGATGGTAGTGAGCAATCTGGGGGAAATCACACAGATCGATTCCTTTAGTCCAAAATTTATTTCTGGAGATGGCTCTCATATTCAGCTTCATGCAATAAAAGCAACACAGACTATGCCTACATGCAGAATTTGGACATTTTGAAAGTCCAGCAAAAATATCTAGATGTGCAGCCATGTGCAGTAACCTATAGCTTGATTTCGGCTACTGATTTATACAGCCACTTGAAATTTGCCTCAGCCGAAAGTGGGAAACCCATTTAAAATTCACACATAGCAAGAAGATATTCCATATTCTGTTTTTATGTGTCCTCAAGGACTTCTGGCTTGTCAGACTGCAATGCAAACAAAAATTCTTCAGCATTCAGACAATGAGAACATGATTATTATTTTTTACTCCTCCAACCATTTCAGATAAGTAATATTTACTAGACCTAGGTGGGAGGAATTGAGACCTAGTTTTATTATATTTCTGCATTGTCTGTAAATGCTGACATGGTATGATCCACACCTACAACACAGAAGTTAATGGGGAAATGAAATAGATTTTAACAGGGATGCATTTGTAATGTTGCCCATATTTATGCCACATACAAACCACACACACACTTTTAGTCTGTCAAGTATATTGTACATGACGTGCTAATGTGCAATTTTAACTTGTGTCAAGTCATGGTCAGAGGACGAGGGCACAGGTGGTTTTTGTAATAGACAAAGGCAGAATAGGAACAGAATTATAATAAAATTCTAAACCGCCACAAGCTGTCTATCAAAGTTCCTTCCTGATATATCTCATAAAATACTGGCAAATGTTCCAATCGAGCTACCCAACAAAATTCACCTGGCAACAGTTGCATTGAAACAAAGTTACTGCAGCAACAAGAAACATCACGGCGTTAATAATTGACATGCAAAGAATGAAACGGTGAGCAAGGGATAAAGAGGACAAAGGAAAGATTTCAGTATAAACTTATCCCAGCCAGTAATCAATCAAATGGAGGTTGAAAAGGGGTTTGGTTAAGTAGCATGCTAAAATGTAAGCAAATTTCAATATTTTATTATTAACTGCCTTTTTATCATGGTTCAAAGAAGGCAGCGGCACTCAAAATGTTGAATTTCATTGGAACATGAAATGAAGAATGTCAGAAGGGAACCCCCACTAATTTCTTTATTTCCTCAACTGCTGTGATCAAGAAAACTCAAGGTAGTGCCAAAACAGTAGCACCAACTGTTTAGTGTTTCTAAGGAAATGAAAAAAAGTGGTTGAGTCAGAGTTTAAAGGTGAAAGCAGGAATAAGCAGCGGGTTCCTGGGTTTCAATCCATCTATCAAAAGTCACTCCTTTCTGGGAAAGGTGAAATATCCTAGTGACACTGTTTAGATTAATGCGATTTGCATGACTTATCAACAACCTTGGGCAAATTCTGCTGTTGAGTTAACATCCATGACGACTATTGCTGGTGGCATTACAGCACAGGATTCTTAAGGAGAAAAACTTAACAAAGCCAAGACTGAGCAAAAGAGGAATCACACCAGGTGTGGGATGCTGGTGGTAGCGACTCTTTGTTCGTCTGGTACATAAATACACACAAAAATATTAGTTCCCAGGGTTCCAATTACATTACTTGCCCCTGCTTTGTTAAATAATTGCAAAAGCGTGAGTAAGCGCTTCGCGTCAAAGGTAGCTGCACACTTTCCCCTGGAAAAATCAGAACATGAGAATATATAAATGAGAATATTAAAATAAGATTAAATGGATTCGAGGGCTCTATGCTATTATTTGTAAGATCCTGGGCTTGACGATTCAGCCCCCTAATACAGAGCACATTGGTTACAGCACTCCTCTTACAGCTAACCCCCCACCCAGCGTATCGATTTAAATTATGTCAAGATTATTTATATAGAATGCTCCATGGAACTGGATTCTTTGATTCTGCATGAAAAACTGCTAATTGAAGCACTTTTCAGTCTCTGTTCTCCCCACCTGATAAGATCTGTTCTTTGATTTTTCAAAAACAAACCCTAACAGGCAATGAAGAGGTTGGCCGACTATTAAAAAGGTAAATCTTACAAAAGGAGATTAATAACTCATTGGGTTTTAAATTTAAGCTGAACATATTGAATAGTATAAACCAAGCTCATTTCCTGTTTCTTGCAGGCACCCGCTAGTTTTTGCTTTGCTTCCAATCAATATTTTCCTGATAGCTTTACGTGTAGCTAGAATGAATGAATCCATTTGCAACTATTTCCCCCCCATTAATAGTAAAAAGTAAGAATCCTGTTCAACATGAGTGTCAGGTTTCTGTTGGGCTTTACTGGTATTTCAGGCTGAAAGACGGACAACACTATCACTTTGATCA
Organism: Zootoca vivipara; assembly: GCF_963506605.1. Classification (NCBI taxonomy): domain Eukaryota; kingdom Metazoa; phylum Chordata; class Lepidosauria; order Squamata; family Lacertidae; genus Zootoca; species Zootoca vivipara. Next base: position 31,784,014 of record NC_083276.1, read on the forward strand.
CAGCAATTTCACAGTACTATTTTTATCATTCACAGAGAAATGTGCTACTAAATAGAGAAGTCATTTAATATGAGCTGTTTATCAGTACATGAAAGCAGTATGCTCAAATTTATTTTCTTATGTAAGCTTTCCCCAAATCTAGATTTCAAAATTTAATTTTGAAGTGATTATTTCCATGTCTCTTTCACAACCAAGAACACAAGAGAACAAATCCTCACTTTAAATAATAGCATCCTTTCAGTGGAAATCTCCGGCCACATACTAGTATAATTCTAATGTTTAAGCATTGCATTTTTAGTGTGTGTGTGTGTGGGGGGAACCTGTTACTATCACTAATTTGGCACTAATACACCTGCTAATAACAAGTATTAGATGGAACCTCAAACCTACACGTATTTATTGATTCTAATGAAATGTAATTCAAAGTAACCGTACTGAGGGTCCAATTTAGCTCTTCAATGTGATCTTAAGCACATTTGCTCTGAAGTAAGTCCCACTGTCTTTATTGGGGCTTAGTATTTGTGTTTTGGATTGCAGTTCTAGAATGATACACTTAGGTTTTGAAACTTGCTGCTGCAAAAAGACTGAAACCATTACCCAGAGGGAACAGAAAGCCACATTAATGATGTTGTGGGTGGGAGTCGAGAGTAGGTGACACAGCCTATAAATGATGATAAATGTACAGTATGTTCCATTGATTTCAGTTGCCACACACCCTCGTCAAAATCAACAGGATAAGTTTTTCTTGTCAGGTTTGTTCTTTTATTAATTAAATTTAATTAAAGCCTGCTGAGGTTTTTCCTGTAGGCTCTTATGCACAATGTTTCTTGGCCAAGCTTTCCAGCATGAAAGCAGAGATGAAGGACCTGCAGCCTTCCAGATGTTCTCAGGCCCCAACTCCCATCAGCCTCAGCCACCATGGCTAGTGATCAGGGTGATGGAAGTTCTAGTTGAACAACATCTGGAGAATTACGGCATTCCCCATCCTTCATCTAAAGCAGGGGTAGGCAACCTGAGGCCCAGGGGCTGGATGTGGCCCAATCGCCTTCTCAATCCGGCCTGTGGACAGTCCGAGAATCAGCATGTTTTTACATGATTAGAATGTGTCCTTTTATTAAAATGCATCTCTGGGTTATTTGTGGGGCCTGCCTGGTGTTTTCACATGAGTAGAATGTGTGTGTTTATTTAAAATGCATCTCTGGGTTATTTGTGGGGCCTGCCTGGTGTTTCCACATGAGTAGAATGTGTGTGTTTATTTAAAATGCATCTCTGGGTTATTTGTTGGGCCTGCCTGGTGTTTTCATTCACATGAGTAGAATGTGTGATTTTATTTAAAATGCATCTCTGGGTTATTTGTGGGGCATATTTTTCCCCAAAATATATTCCGGCCCACCACATGGTCTGAGGGATGATGGACCGGCCCACGGCTGAAAAAGGTTGCTGACCCCTGATCTTAAGCATAAGGTCACAGGCAACAAAATAACCAACCTCATTTTAACTATTTTCCTTTCCTGTGCAGGAGCAGGAGCAACAGCCAGATGTGAGGAGACAGGAGAAGGGAGGTTTGTCTGTCTGTAGGGTGGGGTGCTTGGAAGGGCCATGAAGTGAACCTGGAAGTTAATTTCCATAGGGTTTTTTTTCTTTAGAAGCTTCGGCAAATCCCAAAAGTTCTTCTTTTTGCAAGCCCAGCTTATGAAAGGTGGTGGACTCTCCTTCAGCGGAGGTTTCTCGACAGAGGTTGGCTGATTGTTGGGGATTATTGGGCTGTGATTATTGTGGTGTGTTGGATTGAGTGACCCTTGGGGGTACCTTCCAATTCTATGACCTCAAAAGCTGAGGCTGCAGAAACCATCTTGGCTGTGAGTTCTGGAAGATCTACTTCCTGCCTTGCTGGCCTTTTCCCCACCTGCAGAAGATGAGGCTGCTGATGTTGTTTGAGGGGGTGGGTTGCTGCGGACTTTCATTGTTATTGATATTGGTACATCTGTCCTTTTAGATATTATGATTTATGTGGAAATAGTTCAACTTTGCTGTGTACTTTTTGATGTCTTTTATTTATTGTTTATGACTACTTTCGTTATTTGTAATGTTGCACACTCAGCATGGTTTTAACAATGGAAAAGCGGCATGCAATAAAATGACAATGACGATGATTTTAGGACACATGTGACTGATTAAAAACATTTTTAAAAAGAACAAAATATTTCAAGACACCTATTTGAAGCTTTTTCTTTTGAACAGAAAATATATAGTCTTCTAATCTCTCCCATAGCATCTAAAAAAATAAACTGTTAAAGGATTAATTCATGAAGTAGGTGCTCTAGTACAGGGTATCTTTCCTACTGATTAAGGTTTTATGGTTAAGATATAAATACCTGTTTACCATATTTCCCTGTATTTGTTTCCATTTGAGTTATGAGGCATAATATCAGTCCTTTGACTGCTTAATGATCAACAGTCATGAGATATGACCAATCATACATTGCCCTATCTCAAACTCTTCCGTTCATTCAAGTGAGCAACTATTCTTTAACAACTCATTTAATCTCCTCATCATTGTGATAACCATATCGCATTATTAGAGCAAAAGTGGTTCCTGCCAGACGGTAAGGAAACAGATTAAAAAGAAGGCTGCGTTTAATTCGAGACATGCAGGAAATTGGAGTTATTTCCCATGACTTGAATAGAAACATACAGCGGAAAGGCGAAAACATTAACCAAATAAAAATCGAACCTGGGCTGTCTGTAGTATAACCACTTGGCAAGCTGGTCAATTGTAAATGTTGGGGAGAACTGTACCATTTCTCTGCTTCTCTAGTTTTCTGAGCAGGTGAGAGAATGTGCACTAAGGCACTCTTCACTGCTTGGCAAGATGTTTATTCATAATTACCTGATAAGCTGGCATTTGTTAAATTGTCAACTATATAGTATTCACTTGATGAAAGCCAATAACTGAGAAAATACATTCAGGTTCTGATCTAACTAAGCTGTGATTCCCCAGATGTTGATTGGCTACAATTCTATTACTCCCTGACCATTAGCCATGGTGGCAGTTGTGGTACAGCAACATCTGTGGAGGGGTCAAAGGTTAGCTACACTTATTCTTGAATGAAAAGCACAAGAGATATGAACTACACTTAGAAAGGAATAAACAAATGCACAAATATAGGATGGGGGGCACCTAGATTGATATTAGCACACATGAAAAGGATCTAAGGTCTTAGTAGACCACGACCTTAACATGAATCAACTGTGTGATGCAGTAGTAGCAAAAAAAAGAGGGGGGGGAGAGAGAGCAAATGCCATTCCAGACTGCATCAACAGAAGTCTAATGTCCAGATCAAGGGAAGTAATAGGACCCCTTTATTCTGCCTTGCTCAGACTCCATCTGGAGTACTGTGTCCAGTTCTGGGCGCCACAATTTAAGAAGGGTATTGACAAGCTGGAACATGTGCAGAGGAGGGTGGCCAAGATGATAAAGGGTCTGGAAACCAAGCCATGGTGGCTTACCATTTTTTTTATCTGAGGACCACATTAATCTTTGGCATTCATCTGGGGTCCACATGCCAGTAGTGGGCTTGGCCAAAAGCGGGTGTGCCACCTTCTCTCTCACACACACGCTTTTCTATGCACGGAACACAAAGGGCATATATAGGCAGCCAACCCCTTCAGATGATCCATGCAAACCAATTGACATGGGGATTATCACCTCCTTTCCACTTACCCAGTGATCAATCTGATGACCAGGGAGAAAGCAATGTGGATCCCCATCAGGGCACTCAGCTCTGTCAGCCCCAGCACTAATTATACAGTACTTTCCATTTCCCCTTTTTGCTACAGCTACAAAAATCAGTGGGATCTTGGGCAGGGGACAGAATTCCGGGGGGGGGGGCCTACACTGGCCTCCCACACTGGAGGGAGCCACTCGTTACAAGCAAATGTATACTGATAATATAATGAGATGATACAGGTTGATACTCTTACTTTATATAAATTATTTCAAAAATCATCATGGGTACATGCTTAAAATACACGGAGGATTAATGAGGAAATATTTGGGCACGTGCCAGAAAGCTGATCAGGAGGAGCCTGGTCCACATAAGACAATTTCCCCCAACAATTTCCCCTTTGGATATTATGGACTACAACTTGCATTAGCCAATGGTTGGGGGTGATGGGAATTGCAGTCTAAAACACCTGAACGACCCCAGGTTGGGGGCAGCTATCAACCCCATCTTCTCTTTTAGCGACAGTGCCAAAATTTGGAAATTGGGTTGGGAAATGATTGCCCCAGTTCAGAAAACATAAAGCAATTAGAAACTGAGTGCAAACTGTCCCTGAAGTTTGAGTCTGGCTCTTAATGGCTTTTCCAGGGACTAGCCCTCTTCCCCAGCCCAACTTTCAAATTACCAGCTGTACACTAAAGTTCTTTCTTTTCTGAACCAACAGTAGCATTAGGGTAACACCTTCATTAGGACCAGCTAAAATGCCACAAATGCCCAGATTGTAAATAAGATGTTTTTTTAAAAGCATACATTGCTCACATTTCAACTATTTGTAGGAAGGAATAAAAAACATTTAGCAAAAGTAAGATCAAAATATTTTGAAACAGAGGTCAAAAGTACGGTTAATGATTAGCTGTGTTAATGGACTGATTTCTGCCTCTCTCTTTTGGATTACAGAGGCAACTCAGCCATCAGGCAGGTCTAGCTCCCCTCATTCTTTGGCCACTTCCAGCAGATTGAGAAAAGCTGGAGAGTAAACACAGGTGTTTTAAAACTGGAGCTGCTGTCATGGACAACCACAAACAGCCTTAACTCGACTGTGGCTATGCCTCTTTCCCGCCCTCTCTTTTTAAAAGGAGGGCTTAACAAGAAAATGTCAAATGTTTCACCTTTCAACACCTCAAAATAACTTGGAGCTTAAGGTATTGTCCAGGAAATCTCAAGCAAATAGTTCTTTTTCTAATTTTCTTTTCAAATGTAGCCAACTTAGAATTAGTCATGTATTTTTTGATTTCTTTTTTTTTACTAATTACTTTATTTGGAAGATAAGTTTCTTGGTTTCTTGGAAAGCGCTATAGTTATTACGCACAAAGACCATGATCCAGAGAATCAGCCGGCTAATTTTACTGGATCCAGTGAAACTACTCAGTGACTTGTTTTTATAAACATCAGCCACCATGGTCAATCATACCCTTAAGTCACTCCTTTACGCAAGCTCAGTTTGGAGCTGCCTTTGAAGACAGCTTGGAAACTTCCAAGTGGTTCTCTATGCAGCCTCCGCTTGGAACAGGACAACCGCCTGAAAAGCTGCTCTCCAGAGCGGAGTCCAAAGGGGCGCTAAAAGCTGCAGCTGGAAAGGGACAATTGCAGCTCAGTTTGGGCATACACAGCTACAATCTGCTTAATGACTGCTAAGCGAGATATTTTGCTTTGAAATGGCAAAAAACTCGACCTAAAATAGCAACCACCTCCCATACTGTGCTATGGGCTCAAAAGTCACAATGGTAAACCAAGCTATGGAATCTGTATTATTTAGACATGAGTGACTTGCCCCGAAAGCTGCTTGATTTACCCGGAGAGTTGGGAAGCAGGTGGCACACTCGTAGGCCTGGCTGGGCAACAACTTAAAGGGAAATTAGAGTTCCTGCACTGAACTATGACATCTATAGTATGGGCCCCAGTGTACTTGAAAGATTTATTGTTAAGAAAACACCCCAACTAGTGTATTAGTGAGTAAAACCTGAGAGCTGGCACCAGCAAGAGCAGGCATAGGCAAACTTGGCCCTCCAGATGTTTTGGGACTACAATTCCCATCATCCCTGACCACTGGTCCTGTTAGCTAGGGATGATGGGAGTTGTAGTCCCAAAACATCTGGAGGGCCAAGTTTGCCTATGACTGGGCAAGAGCCATTTGCCGCCGCCACCACCTCCTTTGGTGCTTTCCAGCCCCAGAGGTAGGGTTGTGGGTGCATGCTGTTTCATTAGCCCTAGTGCTGCCAGCCAGGAGAGTTGGATTGCCCCCCAAGTACATTTTTGGTCGCCTCCATAAGAAATTAGCTCTCCTCCCCACCCCACCTTTCAGGTACTAACCTTTTCTTTTTTACCGATGTTTCATGAGGCAAGCAGCTTTCATACGGTCATTCAGTAATGTTTGTGCAGCCTTTTCTCTGCCCCCCACATATGTTTTTTTAAAAAGCCACCTACAATATCCTACGTTCAGGCAAATGGCAAAGGAACAACTGGGATATGCACAACAGTAACCCTATCAATAGGGACCCAGGTGGCGCTGTGGGCTAAACCACTGAGCCTAGGGCTTGCTGATCAGAAGGTCGGCGGTTCGAATCCCTGTGACGGGGTGAGCTCCCGTTGCTTGGTCCCAGCTCCTGCCAACCTAGCAGTTCGAAAGCACAACCAAATGCAAGTAGGTAAATAGGAACCGCTATAGCGGGAAGGTAAACGGCGTTTCCGTGTGCTGCTCTGGTTTGCCAGAAGCGGCTTTGTCATGCTGGCCACATGACCTGGAAGCTATACGCCGGCTCCCTCGGCCAATAATGCGAGATGAGCGCGCAACCCCAGAGTCGGTCACGACTAGACCTAATGGTCAGGGGTCCCTTTACCTTTACCTTTAACCCTATCAATGCAAATAGCAGTTTACAGGAGGCAGCATTTTTTTTCAGGATTGCAGGGGCAGGATTAAACTATGTACTACTGCTAGTCAGCTCCAACACTGTTACCCAACCCCCATAGCCGTTCTTTGAATTTCAAAAACTGTACATTACATGCAAAAGTGCAACACATTCAATTCATATTTAGTTTCCCCTTTCTGCTTTGGTCTCCACAGCCTGACATGGCAATTTCAGTCTCCAGGTAGGTTAATGTTTGCCTGTATGCCTTTCATGGGCTACAGATGCCTCACAAAATCAGACCCTCCAAGTGTCCTATTCTCCAGGCACCGCTGATTTAGAGAAGCTGTCCCAGTTTCTGATTTGATCCTAGAATGTCCCACTTTTCCTTAGGATGTCCCTATTTTCATTGGAGAAATGTTGGGAGGGTATAGAATTATCTGACCCCCGAGACGTCTGAAGGTAAACTTGTATAGGGAGTTTTTAAAAATGTTTTATTATGTTTTTATATATGTTGGAAACTGCCCAGAGTGGCTGGGGCAACCCAGTAAGATGTGTGGGGTATAAATAGTAAAATTATCATTAAGGAATGGGACATCCCTATTTTCATCGGAGAAATGTTGGGGGGTATGCAATATTGACCCTGACTGACCTTCATCTACATTAGATGAAAATAAATAATGCTTCTTGTGATAATGGGCAGAATAGGATCAAATCTATGAATTGCACAGAGCTCTACCCTGGCTAAGTCCAGATTCCAACTCTGGATCTGTGCAAATGGATTAACCCTGCCTTGCAGCCAGAAACCATTAATCCAAATCACTTGATGCAATCTTGAAACTGCTTGTTCTTTAGTAACCTAATTGCTTTTAATATGTTTGTTCTGGAATAAGTGATTTCTAAACCTGTGGCTTTTAGCATCACATAACTGCCCTTGAACAATGGAATATTCTTTCTCCATTTCCTTCCCACCATCCTTCCAACTCCTAAAGCATCTAATTATTTATTTTAAATTCAAACACAGATTATGTAACGAGTATCTGGTAAACTTGTGAATGTGTTTTCTGAATGTCAGTTTAGCATTATATATGTCTACCAAGCTAAATGAAATCAGACCAAAATAGTACTATGATTACTAGTAGTAGAAGCAGCAGGTTGTTGTAAAAAATAAATTTATAAGTTAAAAAGTCAAACTAATTTTATTTCTAATAAATAAATCTCATCAAGTTTGCTTGTCTACCTTATATATTAATTACATGGAGCATCTTAAATTTATGTAACTAATAAATCTGTAGTTTAATGCTGCATATAAGGGAGATATCTAAGCTATACTCACAAGACACAAAAAGACAATAGGTCTACTCAATGACTAAAGTTGGATATTATCCAATGTGATTTTGTCTACACTTGAAATAAAATTTATTTAAAAATAAATAAATATAAAGATTTGCATGTCTTTCTTAGAAGTCCTACATTTAAAAAACCAACAAAAACCCTGCTTGTGCTTCTTACAGAAGTAATTCCAAGATGAAATTCCAGTTGGTGAAAAATGTTTTTTCTGGACTCACATCTGCTAAATCGCAGACTAGATTGAAGTCTGGGTTGCAAAGTCTTAAAAGTTGTGTAGGTGGGAAGCTACAATGCTGTGACCTATGTTGCTTCTGCCTCTACTGCAATGTCAACTTTGCCAGGCAAGTTTTTTAAGTACCGAAGGAGAGGAAACATGAAAGCTGATGTCATTTTCCTTTGAACATAAACAAAACCCAGCAAGAGCGTGAATCTATTTTTCTGAAGAAAAACTGAAAAAACAAAACTTTTGAGAGATGTAGACATTCCTCTCCAAGGTCATAGCTAATAAAACATTTGGAAGACGACATGACACAATTTAGGTTTGAAGGTTCACTTAACTTTGTTTTAATGTTTTGAATTTGACGGGCTCACGTGCATCGTTTTGTGGTCTGACAATTGATCTGCAAGAATAGTTTTTAAGGAGCTTTTTTCTTTTCCTGTTTTTTTTTGTTTCAGTTAAAATTAAAATCCATGCTGCCTAATCCTTGGAGTCAATCTGTAATTAAGGGGATTTCAAGAGAGACCATGCACTGAATTAATGATAAAATTTAATATCTGTTTAATACTCTAACAAAAGAATGAAAACCAGGCGATACACAAAACACCATCACTTCAGTATTTGGTGTAAATTCACACCAATACTTTCTCTAGGAATAATCAGATACTTGATGCTTATAGACACATTTTTTTTGCGACTGACTGTCCATTCAGCTTACAGCTAAGGCCATTATCCTATGCACATTCAGGACACTTCCAGATCCTTAGTCTTTGACATGGAGGTCAGATGATGCAAAGGAGAACAGGACTTTTAAGGTTCTTTAGAAAGAGGAATTCCAGCAGGTGCCATTTGCCATGAAGGTGTGAGGAAAGCACCACCACCAATGTTTTTTCTCCCTCAGACCTCTTAGGTTGGGAGCCTTGTACACCTGGAAGTGGAATGCTGCTCCTTTCCACATACCTGGCAATTCAGATATCCCCCCCCCGCTACTCTGTATTACGAGAGACTTTCTGTGTTTTCTGTAGTCTAACAATGATGCAAAGGACGTTAAAAAAACCCCCGCCCTTTACAATTTCCTGAAAGTTCCTTCATAGTGTTGTTCAAGGGCTGAGGAACCACGGCCTTTCAGATGCCGTCGGACTACAACTCCCTTGATCTTAATGGGAGTTAAACAACATCTTCAAATATCTCAAGGGCTGTCACGCAGAAGATGGAGCAAGTTCGTTTTCTCCTGCTGTGGAGGGGTAGGTCTCGAACCAATGGCTTCGAGTGACAAGAAAGGAGATTCCGACTAAACATCAGGAAGAACTGTCTAACGGGAAGACCTGTTCAACAGTGGAACTGTCTCCCTTGGGAGGCTGTGGACTCCCCTTCCTTGGCGGTTTTTAAGCCATCTGTCATGGGTGCTTTCATGGAGATTCCGGCATTGCAGGAGGTTAAATTAGGTGACCCTTCCAACTCTATGATTCTATGATCTGGAGGGGCAGATTCCCCATTCCTAACTGTACAGGAAATATTTTGTATGCTGTGGGATCCTATTGGTAATCTTACTTCCAAACTACCACACCCACAGTATGTAGTTGCCTTGTATAGTCAACTACAAGACTATTTGCCCATAAAGTCCAAGGTTGTCTACTTTGATAGGCAGCAGCTCTCTTTTGCATTACCAGACACTTGATCCTTTTGACTGGAGATAGACGGGAATTCAATCTGTCACTCATCTATCTATAATAAGATAAAACGTGCTGTGAAGAGAACACCCCCCCCAAAAAAAACCTTGTAGCACACATACCTACAAAAGCAAGGAGGGGCGAAGGATGTGCAATAACAGCATTTTAGCCAGAACTTGCATGCTGCTATTTGAGCAAAAATATTCATATCTACGGTATATTTTTTTTAAAATAACTGCATTCTTTGACTGTGTGAACTGGACCTGACCATACACAGGTCTATTCACATACCTGTCTATATACCATTTTGGACTTCATAAATTTACAGCCTAATCCACATTTATATTAGACTGAGGTCTTTGAATTTAACACATTTTCTTCATATGGCTGCCTTTGGGTATTTAGAATTCAAATACATCAGGTTACTGGTTTGTGAACTGAGCTCATCTTAATTGTAAGTTTGGTTCTACAGTGTGAACTGACTAGGTTGATCCCAAGAAGTTATTACTGGCAGATTTCATAGGCAAGTGGCGTTCAGTTAATTCTGCTTTCAAACTGAACTATATTTAGTTTATCTGTAATGTTAACATTCTTCATGCCTTTTCTATTAGCTACATTTACATTTTTCTCCTTAATGGAAGGTAAGATTTTGAAATCACAACACTCCTAAGTGAATATTTAAATCAGTGGAGATTGAACTCTTAACGGGGAATGCCAGGGCATTGTATTTATCGCTATAAGAGAGGAGAAGAACTTCTCTGAGCTTATTGCTTCCTCCTGAATAATTCATTTCTGTATAAGTATAATGAAATACTCAAATCAAAGTACATGCCAGGACTGAGCAATCAGGTTCTGCAAGGATGACACATCCTAATATAGTCTCGGCTGAAATCTCCCAAGTATTTGGGCTGCTTTAATATCTTCCCCACAGTGGGACTGCGTTCAGCTTGACTTACTCGTGAGTAGTTTAGTATTTGTGCCTAGCCCTTATGAAGGAACAACATGCAACAAGGAAGGAATTCTGTCGCAGCACACTACAAAGCTTATTGGCTTTCCAAATCACAAAGGGAATGTGGGATAGTTGATTCATAGTTAAGCTTATTACAGTGGTACCTCTGGTTACAAACTTAATTCGTTCCGGAGGTCCGTTCTTAACCTGAAACTGTTCTTAACCTGAGGTACCACTTTAGCTAATGGGGCCTCCTGCTGCTGCTGTGCCACCAGCGCACGATTTCTGTTCTCATCCTGAGGTAAAGTTCTTAACCTGAGGTACTACTTCCGGGTTAGCAGAGTCTGTAACTTGAAGTGTTTGTAACCCGAGGTGTTTGTAACCTGAGGTACCACGTGACGATCCATTCTATTCGTGTGTTACAATTGCTTGTCTTATACACTGAGACAACTAGAGTGACATTTACATTCTATTACACCTTTATCACGGATATCAGAGCAGTAAGGGACAACCAAGTATTGGGCATAGCAGAACCTGCAGGCAGGTGACAGAAGACTTCACATTAGGCCAGTGTCAATTTTTATGTCCAATGATAAACCCACAGATCTTTGTGAAAATGAATCATGGATACCAGATTAGAATCCACAATATTATCCAGGGTGGTGGAAGAGAGGGGACATGAACATTGCCCTTCCGGCACAATTATGACTCTCGCTGGCTTAGTAAACCATCTGAACCAGAGTTTAGCTGTGTGATCTGCTCATCTCATGATCACAGTAGATCCTGGTTTACAATTTCTTCCTACGTAACACTAGTAATGACAATATGATAGAAGCACACGGGTGGCATGAATCATGGCGTGGTTTCTTCCCATGCAAATGATGCCTGGCTCCCAGAAAAGGGGATGATCATGCAGAAAAAAACACTCACATGTCACTCTCCTCCTCTACAGTGTTCTGGAGACCATCTTGGCTGTGACTCCAGGAAGAACTGCTCCTAGCCTTGTAGGCTTATTCCCACCTGGCCTGGTGGGGGTCAGGGCACTGACTGACGCCAGCTACAGAGTCTGACACTACTGAACAGACTCTTGGCTCGAAGTATTGTTTGGGGAGACTTGTTCCTCTTATTGATATCATTTTTTGGTATCTTTAATTTCAGATCTTATTTAACGTGGAATTGTTCAAATTGGCTGTGTACCTTTTGATGTGTTTTATTTATTGTTTTGGCTACTTTTGTTGTATTTGTAATTATCTTTCTTTTTCATGCTGTAAGCTGCCTTGAGCATGGTTTTAGCTATGGAAAAAGGTAAAGGTAAAGGACCCCGGACACTTAAGTCCAGTCGTGAACGACTCTGGGGTTGCGGCGCTCATCTCACTTTACTGGCCGAGGGAGCCGGCGTTTGTTCGCAGACAGTTTTTCTGGGTCATGTGGCCAGCATGACTAAGTCACTTCTGGTGAAACCAGAGCAGTGCACGGAAACACCGTTTACCTTCCCTGCCGGAGCTGTACCTATTTATCTACTTGCACTTTGACGTGCTTTTGAACTGCTAGGTTGGCAGGAGCTGGGACTGAGCAACGGGAGCTCACCCCGTCACGGGGATCCAAACCGCCGACCTTCCGATCCGCAAGCCCTAGGCTCAGTGTTTATACCACAGTGCCACCCACATCCCTAGCTATGGAAAGGCGGCATACAAATAAAATGATGCATGTAAAGGGAAAGCATTGATGAAGCCACATGGAAGCCATGTTTTCTGGGTCTGGGAATGGCTTCCTAGAACCTGTAAAGCAAATCCTTTCAGGATAGCAGTTGGCTGCCAGCGCTCAGCAGGACAACATAGCAATAAAGTTCTTACAAAAAGCAGCTGCCAGCAACAATGTGCCGAGAAGGATTTATTTCCAACTGTTCCAACACAGTTCAAAGCCACTGGAAATGAAGACTGATCTACACTGCTACTGGCGGGTATGTTTTGTCACAGATACCTGGAGTTGGTTCAGATGTAATGTCAAAGTTTGCCACTATGTCTGAATCAGACGTAGACCAATCTCACGGATGAAACGTCCAAGTATTAGATGGGACAAACTGACCAGTGGGTCTAACCAAGTACCCCCGAAAACGCAACAGCAACATCGTACTTCTTGCGGCACTGGTGGGCTTTCATGACATGGAAGTTATTCTTGCTGAATTTCTACCTACTGTACAGCTAGAAACATCAGAGCCCTGCCAGTAATTTATCTAGTGTGGATTGTAAAAGCAATAGATTTCTTCATTTAGTATTGCTCTCACTTCTGGCTCACATGCCTAACCACACCATCATACACTTACCAATGTCCTTATAGTTTCCCTTTTTCCAGTAGGGGAAAAAAACCCCTAAATTCTGAACCAACGCTTAAATGTCAAAACTATAAAAGAAGTTGCAAAAATTAAAATTGAAGTAAATTTACGGATCTCCACTGCATTTGCAGGTGTTATTCTTGTTTTAGAATTCCCTGCTTGGATACTATTATGGTAGGGAGTTTTGGTAAAATAGGTTGCAAAACTATTTAAACAGATACATGATTTGAGAAACTACCCGTTCTGATGTCCTCATTGGTCACAGGACTGCAGTCAAGAAGATCCTTCAGATTAAGAATGAAAGAAAAGCTGAAAAGTGCAAACATGTATTATCTTTTGAGCCAAGGCTAGTTGGCAGCCTTGAGAATGCATTAAGGACCCCCCTGCTTTTGTCTCCCCTCTTGTAGGGCACTTGCTCATGACATATACAAATTTCAAGCCACACAAAAAGAAAGAGGCTATATCAGGTAAAGGGGCCCTGGTACTATTTTTTAGAAAGCAGACGAGGCTTAAAAATATTTATATATGCTTTGCCCCACCTATGTCTCCTCAGTGTCTATTACAGACCGAAGGTGGATTCTGTTAACTTGGAACGGCATTTCAGATAAGGAGGTCATGCGTAGGTCAGAGAAAGACCTTTGCTGTTTAGAGCTTCCTAAGGCTTGCTTTTGGGGTGAAGGGTTTACGTAACCAGCGTTTATAAGATTTCACTAGAGCACAAACAACAATGTACTCACGGTGAATGGGAAAATCTAATGGAGGGTTATTTTGACACTAGCCCTAAGAAGTACAGTTCACTATTGATACCTTTTTAAAGCCGCAGTTATACTGCAGCTAAAAACCACACACTATTAAGGCTGTAATCTTTCAAATACTGCAATCCTATACATGTTTCACTAGGTAGGCAGAAGCTGCTTTAAACTCAACAGGACGTGCTTCTGAGTAGACACAGGATTGTGCTGAAACACAGATCTGTCTTGAGAGTAACTAAAGTGTCTGTTGTGATTCTATAAAACAATCCTACTTTAAAGGAAAGAGGATATTTAACACTTCACCCGTGTCAATTTATATATGTATTTGACTTACATCCAAGGTTTAAATTAACATCATGTCCCCCAAAGGAAAAGCCTTTTCATATGATTCCCCACCCCCATCAAATAAATCATATTGCTTGACACCAACTTACATTTCTGGTAGAAACAAATAAAAAAATTCCTTCCTGTAGCACCTTAGCGACCAACTAAGTTTGTCATTGGTATGAGCTTTTGTGTGCATGCACACTTCTTCAGATACATTTCTGGTAGTGTGACATCTCTCTTTTGGCGACAAAATCAGTTACTTACAGAGATGCAGTAATAAAAGCAAAGTTAAAGACAGTGGAACGATCTTCTTGTCCCTACCCCACCTTTATTTTTTAAAATCTGAACATTCTGTATAGTGTTGGAGAATCCCAGGCATTTAAAATGTTTGATTCGTGTTTCAAAAACAAACAAACCTGGGGCAGGACTAGAAAAACACAACACTGAAAACGTGCTGCTCCTGTTCATTTGAAATGTTTTCCCGGACAAGAGTATTATTGTGCACATATGAACTAACAAGCTACCTATTATTAAACGTTTATATTATACCCCTTCCCTTCAGGCCTCAATGTACACTGGGATTAACTCACCACTTAAATGTAATCTATTTTGCTTCTGGAAATATTTTTTCCTTGACCAAATGTCTCCTTCTTTTAACCACAAAGAAAAAGGCTGCTGTGCTCTCAATCCTTTTGTCTTTGGTAACAAGCGAAAGAATACTCTTGCTAATATGTGCTTTCATCTCCAGTGAAACAGACACTTAGGCACACAATTAAAATTACTCATACAAATGAGTCAATAGTACTATTTGTGTAAAGAAAGCCACATATGTAAATATCATCCGAATCAAAATCTCACCGCACAAAGTGGCATGCTACTTCTAAAAAGCGTGTGAGTTTTTCTTTTTGGGAAGCGGGGAAATAGCCAAGAGACAATTCCACTTGGCTAGTTATCCCTGGGAAAGAATAGCCTTGTCTAATTAGCCCTGTCTAATTCTTAGACGTGGGTGGCGCTGTGGGTTAAACCACAGAGCCTAGGGCTTGCCGATCAGAAGGTCGGTGGTTCGAATCCCTGCGATGGGGTGACAAACTTAGTTGGTCTCTTAAGGTGCTACTGGAAGGAAGAAAAAACTTATTTTGTTTCGGTGACAAATGTTTTCACATTTCAGAACTAATCAATATAAACAGAAATGTTGATCCTCAAGCCAACTTAACAAGAAGAAAGGTGGAAAATGAAAACACGTTTAAAGTAATAAAACAATTGTAGGCTCCAGACAAAGATCTCTCTTTTCTTTTCATTATACATGTTGGGGTGATGTAGAAATATATGTCTCGTGAGCAGTGCTGCTGGGATCAGGCTTGAGAACAGGCTCTGATGGGGGTAGAGGAGGTTGAACAGAAGGTGGCAGCAACCAAACTGGAGTTTGAATTGGAGCATGAAGCCTTGCTGCTCAGAAGCAGGCACCACCTTCACAGATGGGAGCAGACCCACCCACTCTAGCCAAGTGTATGCTTGCAACCCTGATATTCCTACAAGGTGAGAGTCTTGCATGTGAGCTCACCACACCTTGTCTTGGCAGGAAAACTCGTTGGGACATCTTCCATGCTTCTGCCCAATTCTGAACTTCTTGCCCTGCTCCTGAATCGTGACTCCTGCCTGCTGTGAGCCTTTACCATCACTTGTCTGAAGTAAGAGCCTCTGTCTGCATGCATTGGCTTGAAGCAAGGACAACATGGATCTTTTAAAAACATTATTTCAATCTGTTTTTCCCTTCTGGTTCCTAAGAGGGTCTATCGAGGAAATGCAGTGGCAACATAAGATGCAGTTTCTAAAGCTAATTCCCACTTTGCTGCCTTTTATCCTTCTCTTCTTTCCTTGTCTCTTCTTCCTCCTCCTTTTTATCTCTTTCTCCCTTTTATCCTTTCTGACAAGACCTCCCCTGCCGAAACTGGAAAGAGGACTCATAAGCTACCCTTTTGCAAACATCAGTATCAACTATGTGGTCACTACTAGGATAGGTCAACAATCTTATTAATACAGCACACACTACCTGAAGCATATCAAACAGACATTCTTTAGAAATATTCATTTTGTACAGTTACCGCTGGGCAAACAGCGACAATTTCCCCCCAAACACTATAGAGCTAGAATACTGCCAGAAGCGAATCGGTGTGAATTGAACGTTAGTTACCATAACACAGACTGTCAATTTGGAGAATATGTTGTTTTTATTTTGTTGTGCTCATAGGCACACACACACACACACCACTAAATAATACCATAACAGAAGGGTGCTGTATCTGTGTTTAAAGAAGGGGTTGTTGGCAAACAGCGAAGCTCACTTCTGCCGAAATGTACACAACTGATATATGCAGCACAGAAAGCTGGCACCCAGGGCTTACAACCTTAATTTGCCTGCAAGAAGGAATGGAGATTTACCTTCAGAGCACGTTCTTGATTGTTTTCAGCAGTCAGATGTCTCGTGTTGTTTGCAGAAGTCTGGTTCTGCTCTTTCATATGATGAAGCTCCTGCTCCAGCAGTTTGCACTGCAACGAGGGAAGAATCCCATTAAGTAAAGGAGCTGGGACAGATCTTTTCTCCTCCAGCAAGCCAAATGAATTAATGCAAATAAAACATAATATTATATTATATTATATTATATTATATTATTGCATTGATTTAAACTTCACATTTAAACATGTTGCGATCTAGGATATGAGATAACACAGATCTTGGTTTATTCATTCTCTCACGGTATAATTACGCACAGACAAAAATGCAAATTCCCATGACTAATGCAACATATATGAAAGATAGCATATAAATTATTGAGAAAAACAATATTCTAAGTCAGAATGAGAAGCAATTTTAGTATTAAATAGTTACACACACACACAAAGAGAGAGAGAGAGAGAGAGAGAGAGAGAGAGAGAGAGAGAGAGAGAGAGAGAGAGAGAGAGAGAGAGAGAGATTTGTCAACATTCTGACTTAGGTGATTTTATATACGGGAAAGTTGTCATGTAAAATGTTGAATTGGAAGTTACAATGGAAGTTACAGCCACAATGTTATGCATTGCTTATTAAAAACAATGTGAAACAAAACAGATTATACACGGCACACCCTATCTCATGCCAGTTAAAGATACAGCTATAAACATCATGTGTTTGCATTGATAATTAGAATTTAGTACTAAGCAGCAGAATTGTTAATTATTTGTGCGACCGGGAGCATGCTTCAAAGAATTAAACAACAAAGGTATAGGCCAAGATGTTGGATGGGCACCTAACCAACTTTCCAGAAGATCATGAGGTGCAATTCCTTGTTATCCTGGCTTAAGGGTAAAATGGTGGTTTGTAGGGCAAAATAAAGACAAACGAATTCAAGACCAAAGAACCATAAGGTGTATAAGGGAGGCTGGAGAAAAGCCACAAAAAATAAAAGGGAATCTCTGAAAGCATGGAGATCTGTAACATAAACACTCTAAAGTCATCTGTATACCAGAAAATGTTAAGAAAAGTATGTCCTGATAACATTTGCACACTTAGCAGTGTGAAACCTGTCAACTGAAAGACACATTTCCTGAAATGTGCCCAAAACTTTTGGAGAATTCATTTTGGAGTGCAATCTTGCTATCAGATACATGGGGCAAATCTCAACAATGTACCAATGGGCATAACAAAACTTCCTCTTTTTCTTTGTATAGCCCTTACAACCTCCTGGGGCACGTGTGCGTGTGTGTGTGTGTGTGTGTGGTGTAAACAGAAGAGGAAAGGTAAGACTCATTCGCACAAGCAAAATACTACAATTGGATACCACCCATGAGGTTATGTTATTGCACAGAGATTTTACATACATATATTAATCTCTGAATAAGCACAAATGTCTTTCTCCAATGAATACCAAAGTTACAATATTAATAAAATTGCAATATAAGCAATTCCTGAAGAGAACAGGTACAGAATGCCAACAAGAAAGAACAGATTTTAGTGGAAAATAAGACATTTTCCATATTGAACTATTTATTCTCATAAGCAACATCCAGATGTGCAGACTGGCTAGAGTCCAATCTGCAGTAGCAAATGCTTAGGTCCTACTAAAATCAATGAAATTTAAATATGCTTAAGAGCGAACTGAAGTGGAACAATTATAGCTTTTATTTAATATTAGTTTAATGCTCCGCAGCATGTTAACTGGATGGATGCAACTAGAGTGATCAGTAAGAAAACCTGTCAATGCAAATATCTAGGAGATTCAGGTTGATAGGATAGGCATAAATGGAAAACAAAAGTCCTTTAATGTTAGCTTGAACCTGGTACCAACATCGCCAAGCAGCTTTTCTTATTGTGACAGAAGTATATTATAAACATCTAACATGCATTCTGGTGGAGTTCTGGTGCTGTTTATTTATTTAGATTAAAAATAAGAAAACCTTGCCTAATCCCAGAAGTAGGACTTGGAAGGAACTCAGGTGAATCTCACTTTCTCCCTCACACAATCCAGAGAACAACTAACCCTTGGAGAAAATAAGCTACGCTTATATATATCAGCACCAGGATTTCACTTGTTGTTGTTTAGTCGTTTAGTCGTGTCCGACTCTTCGTGACCCCATGGACCATAGCACGCCATAGGATTTCACTAGGCCATAATATTTGAAAGAGAAAGTAGTTGATAGATGCAGAAAATAATGGGCTGCATCCGATTTAGTCATCTGGTTGACTTTTCCTCTGTCTTCTCCCCTCCCAATTTTATGGAGTTTTCCCCAACCCCATGGAGCAGATTTGGGGATGGAGTTGTAGGGGACATGCAGGGAGAGGAGAGGAGGGGAAAGGAAAGGAAAGGGAGAGGAAGTTCCACTGCACAAGTGGAAACCCTTGTATGAATGATGCTGTTGGATACAACCTCTTTGTCTTTGTACTCAGTTGGGAGCAAGCTACCTAAGAACTGTACATGTATAAAGGAATTTCAGAATTGTAAAGTGATTGTACACTCAGGCCCAATTCAGTTCCACGTTGCTTCCTTCCTTCCCCATTCTCTACTTGGGGAGTATTCTGGGGTTGGGCAGGGGAGAGAAGTGGGAGAGCATCTGCTTGGCTTGCAGAATGCCTCAAATTCAATCTGTCATCTCCAGGCAGGTCTGGGAATTTCTTGAGGCTGAAACCCTGGAGACACACTGCCAGTCAGGGTAGACAATATGGAGCTAGATAGAACAACAGTCTGAGGCAGTTTCCTATGAAGCTTCCTATTGTGTCTATAGGATTCCCATGCCATTGACCGCGTTCATCTATTGGCAACATTCTTCCAGTGGCTTGCATGGAGGGTAGCCTGGACTGACCCTCTATTTGGTCAAAGGTCCTATCAAATCCAGTGGGACTCGAGAATAAACCTGCACAGGATGAGGCCAAAGGTGAAGGAGACAAATTATGTTTACTAATAGTGAGATTACTAAACAGGAAGCATTTATTCAGTGCACCGAGCAGCCGATTTCAAAGCTTGTTTTTATCTATGATCTTTTGATCCTAGCTTATTTTTTAAACTTATTTTAATAGTGTACATCCTACTTTTTTAAAAAGTCAAAAATCAAAATTGAAACTCAGTTGACATGTTGGAATAAAACTTCTTGTCCCAGACAAAGGTGGTTTAACAGATTTCAAAACTGTTTTATTATTCTGCTCTTCTCTTTATTTTCTTTTGAAAGATCTGCACATGAGGACAGTTTCCGATCCAAAGATTCCTCAAGGAAAGCAAGCAGTTTTCACTGTGATTTTTTTAAAAATAAAAAACACACAGTCTCCCCCTTGTCCCAAATTCATCATGATTGCTTGAGAGGCAAATATCTCACCACTTGGATGCTACACAACTCCTTCCTTTGCAGACAAAAATAATATCAAACTCTTCCAGTCAAAACACAAACCAACCTTTGGTGTCAATGTGAGTTATGTACTTTGAGCAGCAGATGTTTGGAAACACTTGTATTTATCTAAATTGATTTTATCCTTTTCTTTTCCATTTAAAAGAATTAGTTTCTTCTTCCACTAAATGATGGTCTAGATAGATTTATTTAATTATGCCATAATTCTGAATTATAATTTTTTTCTTTTTAAAAAACTGTGAAGTCTTTCCTCTACACTTCTGGCAAGCGGTCAACAAGAGTGTTTAACTGATTATTTTTACAATGCCCAGCCGTTTTAAACCTCCTGGATTTCAGAAGAGTGAAAAAAAGAAAGAAAGAAAGAAAAAGAGCTTTGGTAGAGGTCAGACCCCAGGAACATCTGCATTTTTAGAAAAAAATTTATTTGATTAGGGAAAAAACATTTTACATTTCAACTTGGGGGGGGGAAACGCAATGCGGCTCTAACATCTTGCCAATCAGAAGCCATAAAAGGTTTGATTAAACACTACTTGTCTCACTGCTCTAATCCA
Source organism: Zootoca vivipara (assembly GCF_963506605.1). Classification (NCBI taxonomy): domain Eukaryota; kingdom Metazoa; phylum Chordata; class Lepidosauria; order Squamata; family Lacertidae; genus Zootoca; species Zootoca vivipara. Next base: position 31,804,661 of record NC_083276.1, read on the forward strand.
GTCTGAGCTTGAAGCTGTCATGAACTCAAATATAACTTTGTATATTTGTCTTGGTCCTAATAAATATCAGTTTATGTGTAACAGGAAGAAGAAATCTGGAATGCAAATTTTTGTTAACGGTGTGTGTGTGAGATTTCAGATGCAACTCTTGAGGAGCACAAATCCCTCTCAATTTAATTTGATTTGCATGAAGGTTACTGGAGCTTATGATCTCATTAGGGCACTTTTAGGCAAAGCGCTACTAAATAAAGTTACCATGGAACGATGAGTACATTAGGAACCAAACTGAAACAAACAATGCATGCTATTATCATTATTTATGAAATTTGTATACTGCCCTTCATCCATAGATCTCAAGGCGGTTCACAGCATATGACTATAAATCATATCTCCTCTGACTTGCCCCATGTTATTTTTTTGAAATTTAATTTTGTGATGGCAGTTGGCAGATCTGTTGAGGAAAGGCAGTGGCAGAGCATGTGGTTGGCATTCTGCAATTTCAAGCTTCAATCCCAGTCAGGGCTGGAAAGACTCCTGGAGAGCTAGTCAGCATGAACCAATGGGATGGGCCTTCAAACATGTCACCAGTATTTAGAGACCTTAGAAGTAACTAGCCCAATCTAAGATACATGGGAGTTCATTTCTGATGGGAGAAAAACAAGGACCACCATTTCAGGTTTTACAGAGGTGTCCTGCTTTTGTAATTTATTGGATTAATTTATTACTAGTTGTCCTACGAAATTCTGTGGACTGGTTCAAGCAGGCATGTACACAACAGTCCCTCATAACCAATCAACACCCAATGACTCTCAGGCAAATGTCTGAGGGAGATGAGGATCATGCTCACAGAATAAGCTATTCCTATTCAGCAGACTTCTTGTATCAGCTCCATTGCTTCACCTAGCATAGGCAAACTCGGCCCTCCAGATGTTTTGAGACTACAATTCCCATCATCCCAAACCACTGGTCCTGTTAGCTAGGGATGATGGGAGCTGTAGTCCCAAAACATCTGGAGGGCTGAGTTTGCCTATGCCTGACCTACCAGTTCTAAAAGATAAGATGAGGATGCAATTTTGCATCCAGTGAAATCAAACGGTTGAAAAGCATATTGGCTAAGAACCGATTGTGCCCTGCATGACTCAAAACGCCCTTCTGTTCACACCACTTGCTCCTCCCAATTTCTGCTGATTTCTGTCCTCTTGCTGCAGCCCCCACCCCCAATTCCATTCAGGTGGATCTCCCAACCTTCAGGAGCAGCAATCGTGGGGAGAACAGATAGGAAAGACCCATTCCATGAGCAAATCCACGCCATAACATTGGAGTTGACAGTGGTCTGGTTCACACATAATGCTAAGCCAAACTATGGCTTGGTATGAATGAGCAAGCATGGTGAGAATATTGCGGCCACTCTGCTTCTGCCTTGCCCCTGCCGCATCACCAGGAGCTAAATTGTGGTTTGGCTTAGCCTTCTGTACAAACCTGGGCTCATGATTTATCTTGCTCCAAACAAACCATAAAACAAGTTTTGGTTTTGATGTAGTGCTCATGGTATTAAACCAAACCATGGCTAACTTTCTGGTTTGTGGTGGCCGCAGGAGCAGGGCAGGAACAAAGCAGACACAGTTTTGTACCTGTGCACCAGATTTCCTGCTGTGTACATACCTAAATTCACTTACATACCTAAATATACTGAAGTCAGTATATTTCACTTCCTTACGCTGAATCAATAGTTATGGCACTTTCAAAAGACAGATAATTCTGTGCTATTTCTGGAAAACCACGAGAGTATGAATTGCCATCTTGGAATTTTGGAGCGACGAAAACCACTTGGTTGGAGTAGATAACACATTTGCGCATATTTTCATTTATTCATTTCTATTTTTTAAAAACCTATTTCTCCAACCCACCCACCCCGGCTCGAGTTTTCTCAGCCTTCTCTCCTATTTCCAGGAAACTTCTTTCAGCAGAACAAAATTCTAATTGCTTTTTAATCTGGATCAGACATTTGTGTGCGATTCCACACTTGACTTAAAAAATTAATTCACTCGCCCTGCAGGATTTATTTATTTATTTTTTAAAAATGTGCCTTTTATATATAAATAAGGGGCTTCTGTTTTACACAGAGGCTCTATTATTCATTCAATTTTCTAATTTCATGCCTCTTATTCCAATAAATTATTTATAAACAAAGCATGTAAGATGATAAATAGTACTCAAGGTAGTAGATTAGTATGCTCAAGCACACTTTACAAACCTGAGATAATGCACTTTCGTCCAGTTGTTCAAACAATAGGCACCCACTGCAGCACAATGGGCTTAAAAAAGGTTCAGAGTGCTGATTTGTACATGCCAGAACTACGAACGCTCCCAACAATTCCTATTAGTGCAGCACACAAAGATGGTCCGCTCATTTCCCGCAAACAACTAGATGAGTACAAGTCATCGGCCGGCAAAGGATCTCGCTTGACAAAGGCCAAGGTTCTAACGACAGTAGATATAGTGGAATTTGTTCAACGAATTATTTTGTGTATGTTTCGGGCATTTGGAAATAAAAAAATGGCAAAAGTGTCATTGTTACATTTATTTATTTATTTACAACAATCGCAAGCGCGCAAACTTCAACACCCTCCCCCTCTGAGGGTGCTGCATTGTTCATAGTTGATCTTCACCGCAATTTCAACGTAGTCCCCAGAGAACCCGTGAACAATAAAGATTGCTAGGAAAAGTGAGCGTCCCCCAACTGGGCATGATGTGGCCAGATCCTGTATCTTGAGTCAGAAGCCAGCAGAACCTGCAAGTGAGGGGAAGGCAATGTGGGGTGTGTGTCATAGCTGCCAAGTCTCCCGTATTCTCCGGGAAACCCCCGTTTTTCTAGCTGTTCTCAGCTGAAAAAAACTGATTTTTTTGTTTTTCCCCCGGTTTATTCTGGCGCGGCGGCCATTTTGGAACTGGGCGGAGCATGCTCAGAAGCGACTTTTGATGCAGCTCTGCCCAATTCCAAAATGGCTGCAGTGCGACTTCTGGCGTGGCGGCCATTTTGGAACTGGGCAAAGCAGCATCAAAAGTCGCTTCTGAGCATGCTCCGCCCAATTCCAAAATGGCGGCAGCGCTACTTCTGGTCTGCTACTTCCGGTCCGGTCCCTTATTTCTCCCACAGGAACTTGGTAGGTATGGTGTGTGTGTGTCTGTTGAACACTTAGGAAGTCATGCGCCAACTCAGGGTGACCTAATGTGGTGCCCTCCTGGTTTCTTCTGGAATACAGCTGGTTGTCCAACTTCCCCAATCCCTGTCAAGCTCACACAGCATGGACATGAGATGGTATGAGATGATTAGGAGTTGTAGTCCAACAAACGGGAGGCACCAGGCTGACTACCTCAGAACCACATAATTAGGAGCAGGGTGGCATCCATCTTCTATATATAAAGAAAAACAAGCTAAGAAGGTGAGAAAAGCACAGGGAGTCGGCAGAGGAGGTATTTCCAGCGCAGCAATCAAACAACACCAGATCCAATCTGGGACCAGGATTATTTCTTGCCAAATGTAGAAACCAAATTAGTTCTAGTGTGGCTGGGAAGGGGTCTGCACATTATTTTGTTGTTGTCGTTTAGTCGTGTCCGACTCTTCGTGACCCCATGGACCAGAGCACGCCAGGCACTCCTGTCTTGCACTGCCTCCCGCAGTTTGGTCAGACTCATGTTGGTACCTTCGAGAACACTGTCCAACCATCTCGTCCTCTGCCGTCCCCTTTCGCACATTATTTATAAACACTAAATATTATTGATATGGTAATATATCCATTGGCGACTCATATGAGCCTATTTTCAGGGTAAACGCTCAGTTTTGGGAATGTCGAAAGAATAATAAATAGAGTGTCATAAGAGTGCGTGTAACACACCCTTTCTAAAGTCCCAAGCAAAACATCTAGGATAAGGGGGCAGAGAGTGGCCCGTGTTACATAGCTCAGTTGGTTCAGAGCAAGGAAAGTGTATACTGCTTTTCTGCAATTTAGAGCCAACATTTTTCGTCCAATGATTCCTCAGCAGTGAAATAAAAGAAACTTCAATTATTGCAGAAGGAGCAGTGAACAGAGGCAGCCTTTTTTGCATAACTGTAACTCTTGCTTGGTTGAATGCCACCAATTTAAGTTGACAGACAGGAAAACAAAATTCTGTAAACAAACTGTCATTCTAATGAGCTGGTTTTCAAATAAGCTTCAATGGATTTTCTTGAAATCCATATGCAAACAAGAATATTGCCTAAATGTTAAGTTGGCAGTTATAACACAAAAGGACAGGAATGTTTCTTGTCCTTTGCAGAATACCGACACATTAGTTCAAGAAACAAATATTGTGGATCACTGTGCCATAGTCACTACCAAATCATTTATTAATCTTTTTGTTCAGTTATTACTTTTCAAGATCAGGAGTTTGCAGGTGACTTCACATTTGTTTGCCTTTTTAACATGCTGAACTCTCAGTTGAGTTGTAAACTGCTTAAGTATCTCTTCTTGCTGGCCTTGTTGTATAATGCATATTCTTTAAATTCTTACAAAAGGCCTTTATGGTAGATAGGCTGCAAGAAACCGAAAACTTAAGAAAATTTAATGGAAAAGCTGAAATAATATAAATAGTTGTTGTTTAGTCAATAATAATAATATTTATATCCCACCCATCTGGCTGGGTTTCCCCAGCCACTCTGGGCGGCTTCCAACAGAAAAATAAAATACAATAATCTATTAAACATTAAAAGCCTCCCTAAACAGGGCTGCCTTCAGATGTCTTCTAAAAATCTGGTAGTTGTTTTTCTTAGTGTCCGACTCTTCGTGACCCCATAAATGCTTAACAAGAAAATGGTGTTAGGCTCGGAATGTGTAATCTTTCTAGTGGCCTATTTTAATACCCTGAATCTAGGGTCTGTCTTTATACACCAAGGAGATACAAATATTTATCTGTCACTGCCAATGTCTACCACAGGGGTAGGCAACCTAAGGCCCGTGGGCCGGATGTGGCCCAATCGCCTTCTCAATCTGGCCTGCGGACAGTCCAGGAATCAGCATGTTTTTTACATGAGTAGAATGTGTGCTTTTATTTAAAATGCATCTCTGGGTTATTTGTGGGGCATAGGAATTCGTTCATATTCCCCCCCCCCCAAATATAGTCTGGCCCACCACATGGTCTGAGGGACGGTGGACCGGCCCACAGCTGAAAAAGGTTGCTGACCCCTGGTCTAGCAGATCCAGAGCTAAGCATGTTTACTGAGAAAGAGGTAAGGTCCTCTGAGCGGAATCCACAGAAATGTCTTTGAAGGGATTCCTGCTACTCCCTGAAGTCACTATAACCAGCCTGTCACTAGAGCCTAGGATTGGAGGAATTTTTGAAAACAGAATTTCAGGAGGTGTGGGGTGGCCGGGTGGGGTGGATTCAGCTAAAATTGGCTTACCTCCTACAATTAGCAGACATCCCTGCTCAACCAAAAGTCCTTGTGCTTTCACAAAAGCACCAACTGGATAAAGCCCAATGATTTCAACAAGGTTTACTCCCATGTACATGTTGATGGGAAGGTAGTCTAATTTGTTTGGCTGCCTCAGCACGAAGACTGATTCCAAATAACTGTAGGACCACAAGGTTCCGCCCACCCACGGGAGCTTTGCACTTATGTTGCTCAACACAGCAGCTTCCTCACTCCTAAGGCACACAGGAAACCTATTATGGAAGCAAGGAGAGTTTTAAAGGAGGATGTGACATGCAATGGAGGGCTCCCGTTCAAAGGAAAAGGAAAAATAATCCACTCGTAGCTGCTTGGATGCTTGCTTGAGTGCTTTACTCCTGTTAAATTATACCTGCAAGTTTAATGGCAGCAAATTTATTTATTTTTAACCAAAAACTTACACAGATGAAGATCCTAAAAGAAAAAGAGGATACAATTAACTATTATAGGTAGTTTTCATCTCACGTTCAAACGAGTTGACAATATGGTTGCATTTTGAAAAGTATAAATTTGTATGTAATACATAACACCAGTGCTTTTTCTTCTGGGGGGGGGGGGGGACGACACAGGGGTACGCATACCCCAAAATATTTTGTGAATCTTTGTACTTTTGTCCATTTCCTGTATTTATTTTTCCCAATTTGAACTATAAAATGGTGATTTTCTTGAGTCAAAATGGTAAAAGGTAAAGGTACCCCTGACCGTTAGGTCCAGTTGCGGATGACCCTGGGGTTGCAGCACTCATCTTGCTCTATAGGCCGAGGGAGCTGGCGTTTGTCTGCAGACAGCTTCTGGGTCAAGTGGGCAGTATGACTAAGCCGCTTCTGGCGAACCAGAGCAGCACACAGAAACGCCGTTTACCTTCCCGCCGGAGTGGTACCTATTTATCTACTTGCACTTTGATGTGCTTTCGAACTGCTAGGTTGGCAGGAGCTGGGACTGAGTAAGGGGAGCTCACCCCGTCGTGGGGATTCGAACCGCTGACTTTCTGATTGGCAAGCCCTAGGCTCTGTGGTTTAGACCACAGCACCACCTGAGTCAAAATAAAGAGTACCCCTAAACATTATTTAAAGAAAAAAAAGCAGTGCATAACACACATAAACACAGATACACACACACACACACGTAATAAAGAACATACGGTAATAAAAAAATTAATATGCTTTTAGTTATTTTATTTGGACTTGAGGAAATCAGAAATGTAGAGGGAAAAGCCCCCTCAGCTCCAGGTATCACTTCCTCATTATTAAATGGCTTTCAAACACATTTCCTCTTATGATGTCACTCTGTACAGAATGCAACAAAAAAAGCAAAACCGGAAGATATAAAACAAAGAGGCATTCAGCTCTATAAACAGGCACTATGAGGAAATGTTCATGGGGAACTGTCCTTGTGAGTGTGCTTTCTCCACTTATTTTAAATGAGGAAAGAAAAAAGGGGGATTCTCCAAAAATAGTTTTTTTCACCCGTCAATGAACCAGTGAGTCAACTGGTGGAGTCCAGTGGAGTCTTTACTGAATCTTTTCACATACAGGAAGTGATTTGTGTGTGCATTGAGGAAGCATACACAACTTTCAGAGATTTCAATGGCAATTCATTATTATGCAATCTTCACTGCTTGATGGATTTGTCATTGATTCAAATCGCAGGTTGTGCTGTATGAGCAGAGGTACTTCCACTTAAGTAAATGGGAAGATCAGTTGCACAGTTGAACTATGAATGGGCATTGGAACTCCTGCATACACAAGAAGTTGAATCAGAAAACAGCAGCATTCCCCAACCTGGTGTCCTCTCGGTATGTTGGACTACAAATCCCGTCAGCCCAAGCATGCACTGCCTAAAGTCAGGGATGATGGGAATTGTAGTCCAAAATATATGGTGGGCATCAGGTTAGGGAAGTCTGAAATAGAAAAAAACACCATATTTTCTTTTTTTAGAAACAACAATAAAACGCATATGCTTTGAGCTATAACATTACATGTATATTATTGTTAAACATATTTAGCTTTTAAAAAACAATATATGTTACTGAAGCAAGCTACCAGTAATTCATAACCATTTTATGTTTCCTCTTGGGGTACTAATGTTAAATATTTAAATTCATTCCAAAAAGTGGTTAGGGAGTCTGATCTGTATGAACTTAGAGCTTAGCACTATGATAGAAGAGTCAAACAGCAATTAATCTAACAAGCTCTCATGCAAATTTAGGGACATTACCTAGTCATGTTCAAAAGGGGAGCGGCCTTTAAGTATTAGAAAGAAGATGAATCTTCCACGTTAAAAATTAATTAATCTTTGTAATTAAAGATAGGTTTAATTGTGCCCTCAGCTACTAGGCAGACATGGATTTTGTAAATTCTACACAACACCGTTGTTTAAACAAGCACAACAGGTGATTTTACAATACAAATAATAGACATTCCAGGGCAGAGATGTGGCACAAAATGGAAGATTCATTAAAATGTGCCAACTGCTCATTCATGGATACATATTTCTTTTTACCTTTAAAATCTAGCAGTATAAGGAACAGAAAACCTTATGGGATTCTAGATCATCATTGCCAATATTCTTTCATCTTCAGAAAAAGTATAACTGGTCATTCGATGCACATAGTTTGCAAAGAAAGTTTTAAGGCTACAGTATGATGGAATGACTTTATAGAATATAATCTGAATTACTTCAGTTAAGATCCTAGGGTAGAACGTTCACAGACACACACAACACACACATCCGCCCAAACCAGGGTACTGTAATTCTGTTTGAGCCAAGAAGTCACACCCTGAGCATGATTAGTCCATCCTGTTTTATTTGTGTTCAAATTCTTCTAATAAATACTTTTATTTCAGTACTATTGATATCAATACTGTATTTCATTGGTCTAATCGCAGTGCTCAGCCCTGAGTGCTCCCTGGAAGGACAGATCGTGAAGCTGAGGCTCCAATACTTTGGCCACCTCATGAGAAGAGAAGACTCCCTGGAAAAGACCCTGATGTTGGGAAAGATTGAGGGCACTAGGAGAAGGGGACGACAGAGGACGAGATGGTTGGACAGTGTTCTCAAAGCTACGAACATGAGTTTGACCAAACTGCGGGAGGCAGTGCAAGACAGGAGTGCCTGGCGTGCTCTGGTCCATGGGGTCACGAAGAGTCGGACACGACTAAACGACTAAACAACAACACAATCGCAGTGCTATAAGTAAGTTAGATATAGGTTCATAAGATAATAAACATAGTATACAATTTATGTATTTTGTGGTTTTGATATTGTAATTTTATGTTGTGAACCGCCCTGAGATCTATGGGATACAAATCAGCAACAACAACAACAATGTTGCTCAGCACATTATTCTGCACATTTTCTTGCAAGAAACACTGATGCTGCAATTTTGTCTAGGTCATGGACGGGAGACAGGAACCGGCAAGAATCCAACTCCTCTAGGTTATATTGGATCCATCATGGACTATGTCAGCTAAGTTGGTTTGAAACACAGGGACTGTCCGAAGGTTAATCAAAGGTTTCCCAAAGGCATCTGGTTGGCCATGGTAAGAACAGGATGCTGGCCTAGAAGGGCCATTGGCCTGATCCAGCAGGCTCTTCTCATGTACTCCAGAGGACTTCATGGCTGAGTGGGGATTTGAAGACTGATCTCTGCAGCTGTAGCCTGAAACTCTCATGCAGGGGTAGCCAATATCATACGCTCAGTATGTTGCAGACCTCAACCACAATCAACCTGAGGCACGGACATTACGGCACAGGACTATGGAAATTGTAGTCTGCAACATCTGAAGGGCACCTCGTTGGCTATTCCTGCTCTGACCACCACAATGTGCTGGCTCCCAAGAATACCCTTTCAAATGTTCAGTTTTAACAATACAAGGCTGATGTTTCATTTAAAAAAAAAATCATTTCAGAGAACAGTAATGCAGCATTGTGGGGCACACAGATTCCTAAATCCAGATGAAGCAAACTATTTTTCTTTTTCTTTTACCCTTTTGCATCTAGCAACTTTTTTTAAAAGAAAGAAAATCACCTTGCTGCACCTCACAGGTGTAGTTCTTACATGAGAAATGTTTGCTCGCCTGTGGCAAGAATGCTTGAATGCTTTCTGCATTGCAAAAGAAAAGGGGGGAAAAGGAGAGAGTGACTTCAGTGCTTCCGTTTGGTAAACTAAAGTGCAGAAAAGGCTGCTCTAAAGCAGACCCATTGATGCTTACTGGCTATCAACGACTAGCTGGAATCAATAAAGATGGGCAGTCAAGTGTGCTGCTTCTAAATCTTTGTGCTCCCGGCGATTGAACAGCAGCAAGCCCTGTGCCAAGTGGTGCCACGAACAGAAGAAACGGCCTTTGGCTCGTTTCAGATGAGCAATTGGGCGCGTGCCAATTTTGTTCATGAACAGTCATAAGCATGTTCCTGCAGAGCAGGATGTGATCAAACTATTCAGAGCCGGAAAACCAGGTTTGCTTGCCAATTACGTTATTGCTTCAGTGCCGAGTATTAAACAGACAGTGCCACACTGGCCATAAAATGATTCCCTTTTCTCTCTCTTCAACAGCAACGAATTCTACATCCCTGGCCCTCTTGTGAGACTGTACCCATAATTACAGCTATAAAAGGCAGAGAGTACAGAAATCAGACCCAGCGTTCAAAGCCCCTCTTGCAACTTAAAAATAGCTACTTCCCTGCCCCCAAACATATCAGAGAAAACTCACTGTCCCTTCCTCAGTTACCTAGTTTCGGCTGCCAAGCCTCTCTCATGCTAAACATTCCTGTCCAGAAGGTGTGAATGGCAAAGGTCCAGCAGTAGCTCTGAGATATTTCATCATACTGCCCACTACTGGCAATACTTTTATTAAGAACCCAAGCTGTTAACGTTAACATTTAATTAGAGCCGAAATGCTCAGACTCCACTGCTCAACAAAAGGGAAATATGTTAATGGAAAGTTGTGGACATTTCCATACAAAGACTTCCACATTCGTGCACCTACACACCCAAACCTGCTGAACAGAGCCACCGACAAAGTATATTCATTACAAATCTGGGAGGGATACATGTGTTCAAATGTCATGTCCAATAACGGTTTGTGATGATGGGAAGGAACCTGGCCTTCCCCTAGGTTTGGACACTCCCTGTGTGGTTGCAAATGTTCAAATGCTTTTGCCTCCATTTTGATCAATCATAGCTCCTTGTATTACCCAGACCCAACAAATTGTGCTTAATCTTAACTATGGTTTGATTTGTTTGACTCAAGCCAACTTCAAAGTGTGGACTATAAAGCTGGTTTGATTCAAACAAACCATGGTTAAAATTAGCTGCTGGAGATGGTGTTGGGCTTTCGGAGGAAGAGAGGGTATCTAGCCCCGTTGTATACCTGGGGGGGGGGGAGATTCTCTTCCTTTAAATACCAGGGAGTCCATGTTAGTGAAGACCTAACTTGGAAGGTCAATACAGCCCAGGTAGTTAGGAAGGCCCAACAGAGACTTCATTTCCTTAGGGCACGGGTGTCAAACACAAGGCCCGGGGGCCAAATCCGGCCCGCCAGACCTCGTCATGTGGCCCGCCGAGCACCCCAGCCAGCGGGACCCTGCAGCGGGACCTTGCTGCTGAAGTGCCGCTCCGACAAAGCGCCGACAAACAGCTGGGGCCTGGGGGGGTAGAAAGGCGGCTGGAGCAGCGCTGCGTGGAGCACCCCGAGCCGCAGCAGGAGAAGGAGGAGGCAGCTTGCCAGGTCAGCGCCCAGCAGCGCCGCATGGAGAGTCCCGAGCCTCTGCGACGCAGCAGTGCTCTGTAGCACTTTGAATCCTCCTCCTCCTGCCACGGCTCGGCGCCTGGAAACGGCTGCTGCTGCTGCTGCTGCTGCTGCTGCTGAAGCACAGACAAAGCACCCAGCAGCGCCGCGTGGAGGAAGAGGAGGATTCAAAGTGCTACAGAGCACTGCTGCGTCCCAGAGGCTCGGGACTCTCCGTATGGCGCTGCCGGGCACTGACCCGGCAAGCCGCTGCCTTCTCCTCCTCTTGCCTCTCCTCCTCCTCCTCCTGCCGCGGCTCAGCCTCATGAACGTGAGCTCAGCAGCGGGTCAGCCTCACGAACGTGCAACTCTGAGGCTTTACGCACGTCTCCTAAAACGGACACCCGCTGCCTCACGCTGCACGGGAAATGCTTTTTGCCCCTGGGTCCCTTCGCGCTCTTTTCTGGCGCTGAATCAAGGCGGCGACCCCCCCCTTCCCTTTCTTTCTTCCTTTCTCTCGTTCTTATTCTTTCTTTCCCTCTCCTTCCTTCCTTCTTTATCTCTGTCTTCTCTCCCTCTTTCTTTTTCTTTCCTTCTTTATTCCCTTCCTTCTTTCCTACTCTTCTTTCTCTCCCCTCTTTCCTTCCTCTCTCCCTCCTGCTCCCTCTTTTCTTTCTTTCTTTCTTTCTTTCTTCCTTACTTCCTTCCTTTCTTCCTTCCGTCCTTCCCATCTTTCTTCCTCTCCCTCATTCTTTCTCTCCCCTCTTTCCTTCCTTCCTCTCTCCCTCCCACTCCCTCTTTCCTTCCTTCCTTCCTCCCTCCCCTCCCCTCCCTCTCCCTCTCCTCAGAAACATAGGATGCTGCTTTATACTTCTGGCCCTTAAACCCTGGAACCAGGAGAACAGCTCCAGTGAGTCAACCTCAGCTAGTCCCTTTGGTGAAGGGTGGTGGCTCACTGGCAGAACATCTGTCCTGCATGCAGAAGGACCCCAGCATCTCCAGGTACCAGTAGCTCTGCAAAGCTCCTGCATGAAACCCTAGCAAGCCTCCACCACCCAGTGCAGTTACCAAAAATCATTTTTCAATAAATTGTACAATAATTGTACATTTGAATATCTACTTGCCATTATTCTGACTATGTTAGTTATTACTTACATTATTACAAAAAACAGTAATAATTGAATGCAGTGACAATAATTTATGATAATAAAGAGTGGACACATAGTCCTACAGATACAACTGGCCCTTTGAGGGTGACCAAACTGCTGATGCGGCCCCCGATGAATTTGAGTTTGACACCCCTGCCTTAGGGTCTTGCGAAAGGACAAGGTTGGACAGCAACTGATGATTTCCTTCTATCGGTCCACGATAGAAAGTGTTCTCTCATACTGCATTACGGTGTGTTATGCTGGTTTGACAGCCATGGACAGAGAGTCCCTACGGAGGGTGGTGAAGACAGCACACGATATCATGGGCTGTCCCCTGAGTCCGCTAGATGTCATCGCGGGAGACCGTTGCCTCAGAAGAGCGAGGAACATTCTCAGGGATGACTCATACCCTAGCCAGCACCCCTTTAATCTCCTGCTCCTTGGGCAGGAGATATAGAAGCATGATAAGATGCACCAACATGTTAAAGAACAGTTTCTACCTGTGGGTCATGAGGCTGCTGAATGGAAGACAGCAACATTGCAGCTGATGTTCGGGGTTGGTGGTCGTACGACAGCACACAGAGTGTAACAAGGACTGAGAGATTGGGGGGGGGACTCGTTTAATCTCACTGTAAACAAGTGGTACAGTGACAATAAAATATTTCTATTTTTTTCTATTCTAGTTTAGGGTTCAGGCAATGCTGAACTGTGATTTTGTCTAGACACAACCTGGCATAATAAACCATGGTTTAGTATGATGTCTGAATGAAGGCTCTGTCCCCCATTCATGCACAAACCGTTTTATCTGCAAAGAGAAGAGTTGTGTTTTTTTTAAATCCCTATCTCTTGGCTAACAAATATAATCTTGGAAAATGAGAGTAAATGGTTGGTGGGTTTTCCTCTCTGAAGGGGCCAAGAGTTAGAAGAAAGACTGCTGTCAATGTTTAGTTATGCTTTAGTTGTTTGTTTTTTATTCACTTGAAAATACATACGAAAAGTAGTATCAAATATTTGAGTTTATACCATTTTATTTGTTTTCGCACAGAGAAAAAGTAGTTTGCATATTTGCTCAGCAATCTAGTGAATGATCTCAGATTATACACACATGTACCATTCAACCCAGTGAGGATAATGCCTATCGCTCTGTTAAGACAATGTGCTCACATATACCTGGGACTCTGTCAGAATTTTCACTAACCATTCCATCAAGAAAACACAAGCAGAGTGAAGTTTGAAGGAAAATCTAATTAAAAACCCTTAAATGCACAGCCACATGTTTATTATAGGTTAATTAAAAACTTAACTGCATTATATAACAATGTGATGCCATACTATACCTGAAAGGCTAGTTCAAATACAGACAGTAAAGTATAACTGTTTGCTCACAGAAGACACACAAGTTGTATTACTATACAGCAACTATTAATTTCATTGCCTGCTGAACCCAAACTAATGTTAAAGCTGCATTACTTCCAAGGTTACACGGGGGCTAGAACTGAGCAGAAGGCGCGAATAGTAGCCACATGGAGGTAGCCTCTGTTATATATCCTTTGATCCACAGTAGGCCACCATGGCTACAGGTTCCAGTACAAACTTGTACTGTAATAGCTTTAACCCAGGCATCCCCAAACTTCGGCCCTCCAGATGTTTTGGACTACAATTCCCATCTTCCCCGACCACTGGTCCTGTTAGCTAGGGATCATGGGAGTTGTAGGCCAAAACATCTGGAGGGCCGCAGTTTGGGGATGCCTGCTTTAACCTATACTAAGTGACTCAATAGCCATTTCCTGGTCAGGGTAAATCACTCAATAGGACTGATCCAGTACATGCAAGAAAACAGTAAGTGCAGCTGGTTTCCAAATAAGGGAAGGGTGGGGTTATAGCTGAATAACCCATGAAGAGCTACCAGGGGTCAAGAAACTATTGAATAATAAAATGCACTTCTATTTAAACATGCTGCACTGTGTAGGAACATGACACTCATTGCAGGTTTTCAGCTTGTGCATTACCTATCTCCAGATTACAGGCTGGACTGGGCTACACCTGTGCCTGCATCTATCCCTTACTCATGGTAGGAAGAAAGAACACACCTTGCCTACCAACCTTACTAGGGTACTGGCCCCACCTCCACTGTCATCAGATGCACAAGTGAGAAAACTATTCAAGAGTTTATAGGACCTATGTGCATAAAATCCAACTCAGAGAGTCTCATTCTGCGTGGCCGATATTTCAAGTAAAGTCCAGGAATGAACTGCGACAAGCATCCTGAGATGGCAGGGTTGTCAGACTCTCATACGCCACCAGCTATATGGGATGGATATGAAAAAAAGCACCATCCAATCTGACCCTAAATCAGATACTTATGCTTATAACTAGAAGAGGCTTCCACATAGCTTCCATAATCCAACCTTCTCTAAACCTCCACCATGCTTATGCTTTCACAGGGAATGGTCGCCTATTTATCTTTTTTAAAAAACAACAACAACCAAACAGTATAGATGGGATTCAACTTTGGTTCAGTCTCATGAATTCTTGCTAAACCTTATTTCTTGTGCAGTGTGAGTGGAGAAGCATTATTTTGTAAACTCAGTTCCCAAATGAAAACAAAACAAAAACCCAAACCAAGAACAGAAATATTTTTCCGCAGATCCACCAATGACTCAGCCAGTTCACAACCATTCATCTCAATGTTAGCACAATGAAGGATCAGCGACTGCTTAATCCTTTCCTTATGTCAAGATGAGAATCCTTCTTTTTATTCACTTTGCAGGTCAGTTGTGAGACAGCATTAATGCAAAGTAGCTAAAAGTTATTATACAGCACACTCTCTAAAGAGAATAAATGGTGTGTGTGCAGGGAAGAGATACAGATAAACAATCTAATAGTGAAATTCTGACAGGTCTGATGCAATAAAAGTTATCACCGGCAGGCACTGCTACCACCGAGAAGTCCATAAAAATGCATTGCACTTAAGTGTAATGCGTATCAGGTAGAACAGTACTGCTTGGGATCAAATATTTGGAGTGCAGTATACTTAAGATAAAAAAGGCATTTATGGCCTGCACTATCTCCTTGAAACTTCCAGTGTGCTATACTGACAAATGTACAAATCAGGTGCCAGGAAAACAGTGCCAAGAAAATGCCTCCGGATTAATGGCCTTTACTATTAAGACTGTATTTAATATTTCGGACTGTGTCTTTCGGCTCAAAAGAGATTCACAATTCACATCCACAGTTGAGAGTCTAAGTTGCTTAAGACCCAGTAGTCAGGTACATCTTGTTGGAAAGCATATTGTGACCAGAAAGGCTGAACAAACCAAAGCTGTCACCAACCAAATATAGCAATCCCCTCTTCTTGGGTGGTCATCTTCTCTCTTACTTTTAGTGGTCTGTATTAAAAAATACAGCGTGTAAAAAGCAGTTCAAAACAAAAGATTCTACTGCATTTCCCAGAGGCAAATCATTCTGCAATTTAAGTTATAAGTATATTCTGATGGGTGAAGTAGACTAGAGGAACAGAAAGCAACTACTAACACATTTCATTTTCAATCAGTAAGCGAAAATGTGGATCACAGTATCAGTAAGTTTTCACAGAATTCAAAACAACACAAGAATATAATCTTGAATCCAGAGATACATGAATGGATATTGCTGGTTTTCTCCCACATATCTGTCCCTGCAAAGGTATACCTGACCCTCATCAGGTGCTCCTTGCAGAGGCTACAACCAAGTTTAACAGCATCTCCCCACCTACTCAATGAGCAGAAGTATCTTCCACTCACAGAGTGCAACGTAGGTTCTTTGGATCCAAGCCAGATACTGGATGAGACCAAAGTCAATATTCTTTATCCACTCAGTGGCCAGCCAAATATCTCTGAAAGCTTACATGCAAGATATGAAGACTAAGGTTACCCCCACCTAACTATCAGACTATACTGGCTGTATTCAGAAATCATGTTATACTATGGTTTAGTAAGGCATGAATAACCGGGAAGACGAGTTGAAAATATTTTCCTTCCATTTTTAATTAATCACAGCCTGGAATTTCATCTAGACCCAGAACTCTAGTTAACATTAACTACACTTAACATAAATAAGCCAGCTTAAAAAAACCCCAAAACCCATTATTTTAAACTAGTTGGCTGGAAACTAACCATTGTTAATGTTATCCACAATTTGTTAGGGTTGGAAGTCTTGACAAATCAGTTAACTTAAAAAGGTGGATGCAAAAGTTTCAGAACTCTTCTTCCTGGCGAGAAGTACATAAGCCAAGGAGGAGGACAGGCTTGTTCAAAGTTCATCAAACCGTAGCTTTGTGTATGTCCAAATGCAGTCACTATCTCTGAACATGAGGGTTCCATCACGTAACAATCAAAAACAGTCCCCAATACAGCTGATAAAGACTAATACCCATCACATCCTGCGGTAATGAGTCCTGTAAGTTAATTAGGCATTTTATGAAGTACTTATTTTTCTCTACCTTGAATGACTGTCTATGACTTACAACAGATGACTTTAGGTTCTCAGAGAGAATAATTTTGTTCTATTCTTTCCAGACCCCCCCCCTTGGGGGACCCCATCCGTATCATTGGGAGGTTGGGGGAATTGCAGAAGCAGAACATTGCTTCCACCCACTTCCTTCAGTGGGAGCCTTTGTCCTGTGGATTTCTGATGAGATATTTACTGATAGTTTTTGTAGATGCCACAGGCACCAAACTACTAGGCTTTAGTACAGTGGTACCTCTACTTACGAATTTAATGCGTTCCGAACGCACATTTGTAAGTCGAAAAAATTGGTAAGTCGAATCCCATAGGAATGCATTGGGAGAAAAAATCGTAAGTAGAAGCAACCCTATCTAAAAATTCTTAAGTAGAAAAAATCCTACCTAAACCACATCCAAGATGGCGGACGGCGCTCCATTCGTAAGTAGAAACATTTGTAAGTAGAGTTATTCGTAAGTAGAGGTACCACTGTAGATGCCTCATTTCAGAGAAGAAACTTCTCACCAATTGCGTGTAGTCCTTTCTCTGCCCGCAACTCTCCTCCTCGGGGCTTTGCGGATCATAGCTATCATCCTCTGTGATTCTCATATGCACTTGTCCTGTTCCAGTGTGGCCAATCCTTCTTTCTCAGTGCATCCTCCTTCCCGCGCCAATTCACCAGTGCAAGCCTCAGTGGTTCAATCACGTCATTTCCCTCCAATCAGATTGCAAGATGATGTACTTCAGGAGGGCTTGGCTTGGCTTGGCCTGGCCAGCTGTTGCACACCATAGTCCCTCTTCCTTGTGGGCAATTTCTGGAATAGCCAAGCCCAGCACCACCAACTGAGAATATCCTGCAAACAGAGCATTGGATCTAGAGATCCTGTGTGTGGCGTTCTACTCAAAGAATGTAGGCACTGTTTGTCTCTTCTCTTTTCTCCTGCACCCCCATGTGCCCTGTAAACCTGATCCTTGAAAGTCAGAGAACCCTCTCAAAACAACATGGGAAGTTGCATAGGAAGCGGTTGGTGAAATCAATGAAAACCGTCTCCCCTCCCACGTCTGTGAGCCTCTGATGAATCACCGCCAGTTCTTCCGTAAATGGAAGCCTTTCTCATTGTGGAATAGTTGCTCTGAATCCAAGTCTAGCAATATCCCGGCGCCACTGCCCCATAGGATCCTGTGACAAACCTATTCACCTCTATGCTTCATAAAATTAATGTGAAATATTCATGATGCATCCATGATGAGTGCCCTTACATCCCATTTCACACTGGAATGGAGGGAATCGCAGGCAAATAGGCCCCATTCTTCAGTAAAGCAACACTGGGGGGGGGGGGAGTGGTTCACAATACAAATGTGAACCTTGCTGATTCACATTTATACCATGATCTCCTCTAAAACCCAAGTCTCTCCCAACAGCACTTGAACCTAAGCTCCTTCTTCATGTAATGTATTTATACATTCGTTTTTACACATACAGTTGTGTTTTTTTAAGTCCCCTTCATCTCGGTCTGTATTTCTTTACACTTTTCTGTGTTGAATGTCATTTTATCCCATTAAATTTCCCACCTCAACTTCCCATCTTGGATTTTAATCTTAGCCTCCTGTGTGATCAAGGTTTCTGTTCTTACCGCCTTTCTCTAATTATCTCATGCGTTATTATTCTGAACAGTGGCTTAGAAAAGAATAGGACGTCTCCTTTTTATATTATTCTTATTTCACTACAGTGTGACAACAATAATTTCCTTGGGTGGTTTTCAGCACAAGGAAGTTTTCTCTTAAGAAGTTAAAACCTTAAAACAGGAAAGCAATTCCATTTTTCCCGGCCGTGAAGAGAAGGGGGTGAGTGGGTATCTCCCGACAAATCCTTTTATAAAATAATGTGGACTTACTTGAGCCAATGCAGCGTCTCGCTCTTCTATCACTGCATTCATTTCTTCAGCTATTATTTTCTTTTTCCGTTCCTGGGTCCTGTATATTCGATCGACAATTTCAGCTCCACTCCTCCATATCGCCATCCCGGTGTCTGCATTGTTTATTCTGTTCAGTAATTCCTGTAATGTCTACCAACAGCATTTTATGTTAGTCAGACATGAAGTTTTAATATATTTTATTTAATATGGGGTTTTAATTAATAGGCACATGTGAATTGTAAATTGACTGAGTGAAGTTATTGAATTTTCATACTGCAGCAAAGATGTACATTATTAGTGTGTCAATTCTTCTTCCCCCCCACATCTTAGTTCCTGAAACCCACTCAATTGAACTTAAGCCTCTAAGATATAAGACTGACATCAAGAAATCTCCTCAGAGAATGGCTTACCATGTCATTTTCTTCAGGGTTAATATTTTCTAGCCTAGGAAAAAGGGACACAGAAAGCCTGATCAGTAGCATTTCCTTAGTGCAGCAAAATGAGTTCACTTTTTAAATCTTTAGAACCTCAAGTAATTTCATTCTACTAGTCTTTAGAGTCAACCATGACATGGAACATATTAAAGTGCCACCGGCTCGATTCCATCTTTCAATAATACTCCATATCTTCAGGTACTGACTTCAGAATGTTAAGTTATTAATGTTTACTGCTATATATGACTACAAGGATCAATTGTTCATATGTGCTTAGATGAAGAAAGTTCCCCAGCGACAGGAGCACAGGTGCTCTTATTTATTTATTTATTTCTGGGCCCACAACTTTCACCAGAAATTTATATATTTTAATTTTGCTTAATGCACCCCCAAAAAATAATAATAAAAGAAAGCAAACACCAGCACTCCAATCCTAAACATATTTACTTGGAAGTAAGTCTCACTGCCTTTAATGGCACTTACTTCCAAGTAGGTTTGTGTAGGATTGCAGCCCAAAGCGATGGAAAGGAGGATGACGTTGTCTTACTATGTTTTCTGCTACTCAGCGGGTCAGAAAATAAGAAAGAACTTTATTTTAAAAACTCTTTCAGCCCAGCTGAAATGTGTGTGTAAAGCTAAGCCATTAAAGGTCTCCATCCATCAATTCTTGAACAGCCCCACTTTTACAAAAAAAATGTTGTTAGTAGCTTTACAGCTCTGTCAAGACCATTCTGCATAGCTGCAGACAGAAAGCTAATGAGTTTGCACTAACTGGATCCCACCCCATTTTAATAAGACAAATGCTGGAATTCAGTCATAACACAGTTAAGCAGGTTATACAAGACTTTCTGACTCACTCTCTCTCTCTCTCCAAATTGTTAATTTGATTGAACCAGCTTTTCACTCAATGTAATGAACCCACTTTTTTTAAAAAAGAGAGGGATAAATATAAATAACCCCTAAAAATCAATTTACATGTGTTACCAGGAAAGTTAAAGAAAAGAAAAGAAAAAAGCCAATGTACAAAAAGTTTGCAGTTTGCCCCTTTATCTGCCTCTGTAGAGGATATCTGAATGATATGGGCTCCTGTTAGCAGGGGAGGGGTGAGGAATCAAGAAAGGCTGGCTCACTGGCTGGCTGGCTGCTGTTTGGACAATAATAAGTATAGCTACATGGGCAACTTTGACAAGCATGTTTCTGGACACCGTTTCAAAGGCTGCTGGAAAGGTGAATTTGAGTTCCTAACTTTTCATATTTCCCATTCAATTTTTGATTGACTTTGGATCTGGAACACATTTACCGCATTTCTCCGAAAATAAGCCATACCCCGAAAATAAGCCATACTCCGAAAATAAGCCATACCCAAAAATTAAGCTATAGTGATAGGCAGTTTAACCTTGTAGGCAGTTTAACCTTTTATTACCATACGTAATAAAAGAAAAAGACATCCCCTGAAAATAAGCCACCATGTGTTTTTTTTTAAGGAAAAATAAATATAAGACGGTGTCTTATTTTTGGAGAAACATGGTAGCAGAAATTACAGCAGGAGCCAATACAAAGCTGTGATTGTATAACCCAGGCATCCCCAAACTGCGGCCCTCCGGATGTTTTGGCCTAAAACTCCCATGATTCCTAGCTAACAGGACCAGTGGTCAGGGATGATGGGAATTGTAGTCCAAAACATCTGGAGGGACGCAGTTTGGGGATGCCTGGTATAACCACTAACAGGAACAATACTGATGTACTACCAGCAACAGCTCCATCTTTTGCATTTTGTTTGTGCAGTAGAACAAAACAAGCACAGAGCATCATATCCAACTAAGTCATACACTGAGTAAACCCACTGAAATAAATTGACGTAAGTTAGGCCCTTAAGTTCATCGGTAGCAGTGAATTTTTGAAGCATGAATCAGTTGGGTATGGTCCATAGAAATAATTCTATTTTAAAGTAACATAAGAAATGCTTTTGCAATGCAGAAGGTGCAGGGAGAAGGGGGAATACATGCTTTGATTACTACTACTTAATAAGCAGGTGGGTTTTGCCTTTTCCTGAAGAAAATCATCTACTGGCCTTAAAGGTTTGATTGATTTTCTATATAGGGAAACTTCAGACCGACAGCCTTGTAGTCCAAGCCCTGGACCCTTGCATGAAATGTCACACTTCCTTGATTTATTGCTGAATAAAATCAATACTGGACTTTTCCCTCTATATCCATGGCGATTCACCTTGTTTTCTGTCACGGGAGCAAAACTGTGACCTGAAATCAATAATTAAAACTGCGACAAATAAAGCCAAGACTATCTCCCAGTGTAGCAAAAAATAAAACTCTCGTTGATGCGCTAACAACAGGAACACCCAACTTTTAAGAGAGACAGTGGGGCACTTCACAAGCTGCTCCTCCCCCAACCCCCATGAAGCCCTCTGAGCTGCTACCTCACTAATCTAGGAAACTTGTCATATGGTTGCCAAGAAACCGGCAACCCAGTTGCCTGTCTCCCAGATACAGGATTCAGGGTGGGATGCAACTAACAACTCAGAGGTTTCTTCTTGTGCAATGCGGCCTACCCCCCTCCCCGCCCTGATATTATGTGTGTGTGGGGGGGGAAGGTCAGGAGACTGCCCAGTACAGCATGCGGGGTGGGTGTGGGTGTCGTTCTGTCTTGTTAGCCAAAATGCTTGCCTTGACTGAATTATTACCTTCGCGTGATGCTGAATTTCTCCCTAGTTTGTATCAGGGAACAGCTATACCAGGCATAGGCAAACTCGACCCTCCAGATGTTTTGGGACTACAACTCCCATCATCCCTAGCTAGCAGGTCCAGTGGTCAGGGATGATGGGAATTGTAGTCTCAAAAAACATCTGGAGGGCCGAGTTTGCCTATGCCTGAGATATACCGTATTTTCCCATGTATAAGACGCCCCCATGTATAAGAGGCGTCCTACTTTTGGGGAACCCAAATTTAGAAAATGGGCATATGCACTACTGTGTATAAGATGCCCCCAGATTTTTAACCTTATTTTAAAGTAAAAAACAACAACACTAGTCTTATACATGGAAAAGTACAGTATATAGCACTAATGAAGACTTGGTGGGCTAGTAATAAGGTAGAAGACTATAGCTGTAGTAAGTCAACAATCTTTGCTTCCAAGGCTGACAAGACCTGCAGTGGCCAAGAATAAGAGGCTGAAGAAGGAGATGGGGGATGGGGAGAGTGAAAAACAGTGCATTCAAACATGCATGTTTGTCATGTGGAAAAAAGGAGTCAGATCCAGCAGAGTTCTGGCCCAATACATTTGATCAAGTAGCAGTAAGTTTTACATATGGCAGCCAATTACGTACGTTTCAAAAGATTGTTCCAAGAGTTTCATTCGTTTACATGCATCTTCTCTCTCTTCGTTGGGAATCTTCAGCCTAGCCATAACAGCCTCATCGCGCTCTCGCTGTGCACAATGAATCTCTTCTACTAGAGCTACAATAAAGCAAGAGTTTTAAACATGTAAGTAGGACAGAAACAAACATGCAGGTTTTACCTTTTTGTTTGTGTGTGTGTGTCCTATGATTCCTTGAACATACTGAAAGCAAGGTGAATTTTTCACTAATTTAGAGCAAGCTTGTAATTGTCCAGACTAATGGCTTTTCACTCCACACAGCTAAATCCAGTGATTTTTTTCTTAAAAAAAAAGTTTAGGGGTAGGTACTCTCATTTTCCTACTCATATTGAAATACTGCCCCTCATTCACAAAATGTTTAGGGGTATATGTACCCCTGCGTCCCCCCAGAAAAAAAGCACTGGCTAAATCTGGTGCCTAATCTTTCTTTCTTTCTTTCTTTCTTTCTTTCTTTCTTTCTTTCTTTCTTTCTTTCTTTCTTTCTTTCTTTCCTTCCTTCCTTCCTTCCTTCCTTCCTTCCTTCCTTCCTTCCTTCCTTCCTTCTACAAGTCATACACCTTTTAATTACATCTGTCTCTAAGCAGTGTATAAGTAACTCAATAAAGCAAGATAAAAGTAAGTTAAAACTATGGGATCAGAATTCAGTGAAAATGCTTGCTAAAATAAAATCAAAGTATTCAGTTGGTGCAAGATGTTCAACAGGGAAGGGGGTGCCTTTCTGACCCACAACGGATTTCCATAAATTCCCAAACGTTAGTCTGGACAAATCCCCCCCCCCAAATTAATTTTACTAACGTGGACATAATTCAGAGAGTCTAGGCTACTGGCCTTCATCTGTCTGATCTAAGGCGAGTTGAAGCAGTAGCACTACCAACCATACAAATACCTTTATTTCATTTCATTTCATAAAAGTTTGTACGCTGCTTGACTGCAAAAAGCCTCCAAGCGAATGAAACAATAACATCACCAGCGAAAAGAGTCAAAAGCAACTGTTTAAAACATTCAACAAAAAATAAATTAATTAAAATGCACAATGAAGAAAAATCAGATTAAAATACACGCCGACATTCTACACACCTGGGCAGGCAAACAAAAAGTGTTTCTGGCAGGCGGCAAAAAGAATACAGTGAAGCTGCCTGCCTTATGTCAACAGGCAGGGAGTTGTAAAATGTAGGTGCTGCCACATTAAATATCAATTTCTTACAAATGTGGAAGGGCTAGGATATGGCACCTGTAGCAATGCCAGTTTTTCAGATCAAAGGGGTTGAGAGGGCAGACACGGGATAAGGCGGTTTCATAGGTAAACTGGTCTCAAGTTGCCAAGGGCTTTATATATATAATTTTTAAAAAAATTAAGATATGGGTTCCCAAATATATGTTTGAGTTAACAGTGTGTCCCAGGTCTGAAAAGGCTGGAGATCATTGCTGTAGGCCTGTCTAGAGGACTGAGACACCCAAATGAAGTGCATTTAATTTGTATTCTATTTTATTTGTTTTTGTATTGTAGTTTAGTTATTTGTTTTTAGTTATTATGTAAAATTAATAATGTATTTTTAGATAGATGGTTGGGTGGACACTCGCCTGCATCTCTCCTTGTCATCCTAGAGTCTCTTGGTGGCAGGAGGTGGTTCTGGGGGGAGGGAGAGTGGGGTGGGGACAAACCCAATTATAAAGTGGACCACCTTCGACTGCCCACTTTTCAGGGGACTCCCTCGTGGCAGGAGGGGGCTCGTGGAGGGGGGGGTAGAAGAAGGTGGATAATACGTTGTGTATGTGTATGTTTTTTCTTTATTATGTAAAATCAATAAAAATTTATTTAAAAAAGAAGAAAAAGAAGTGCATTTAATTTTTTAAGCACATGCTGCGTCCTTGCTGTCAAACGAGACAAGCCGCTGCTACCAACACCACTCTCTCCACCCCGTCACTTATTTCTGGTAACAACTGGAAAAAGAAGATGCCTTCTGTGAGCTCGTTGCACTAAATTTCTCTACTCCTGTTGCACTTCTATTGGCTGATTTTGGAGGTGTGAACAGTAACTATGCTGGTATAATGCTATATGGCAGGTGTCAGCAAACATTTTCAGCAGGGGGCCAGTCCACTGTCCCTAAGACCTTGTGGGGAGCCGGACTATATTTTGGAAAAAAATTAATAATGAATGAATTCCTATGCCCCACAAACAACCCAGAGATGCATTTTAAATAAAATCACACATTCTACTCATGTAAAAACACCACGCAGGCCCCACAAATAACCCAGAGATGCATTTTAAATAAAAGGACACATTCTACTCAAGTAAAAACATGCTGGTTACCGGACCATCCGCGGGCCAGATTTAGAAGGCATTTGGGCCGGATCTGGCCCTCGGGACTTAGTTTGCCTACCCATGCTATATGGGCTTTGAGGAGATGTGTGAAATAGATGTGGACCTGCTTCTCAATGGCGGTGTCCACGCATCCCAGCTTAGATTGGCATTTAGCTTCAAGAGTGGCTTTTATATGTGGCAGGAAGGGCAAAGGTGTTTCTTTGAAAAAAGAAAAATCCAAAAGTTAACAGAGTAATGGAATGATTTAGGTTATGGGTTAATATCTACCGAAACATTTGCACCCTCACCAAACATTTACCACTAAAAAGTCATACAATATCATTAATAGACTTCTATTGGCTGCAACCATCTTGGCTGGGAGGGCAGGGCCCTGGCTGACTCCAGCTGCAGAAGCTGAGGCTGCTGAACAGACTACTGGGTTGGGGTCTGTTTAGGGGATTTTGTTGTGGAGGGGTTGTTGTTCATTTTTTGCATCTTTATTGTGGAGCTTATGGTTTATGGGGCAATTGTTCAATTTGCTTGTGTACTTCTGGATGTTTTGTTTATTGTTTATGACTACTTCTGTTATGTTTGTAGTTATGCAATTATTTTATATGCCATAAGCCGCTTTGATTTTAATTTTGGAAAGGTGGAAAATGATTGAAAAATGATTGATTGATTGCTTTTATTTAATGCAAATGTATACAGGCAACCCCCCCATTTATGTGTGGGTTATGTTCCAAGGCATCGTGCATGTCAGTGAAATCAGGTATATTTGAAACACCATTGGAAAATCCTGCAAAAAAAAACCCCTGCTCCACCCCCTTTTGTGGCATTTTCAGGTCACTTCCGGGTTTGGTGTAGTCGCACACATATTGAACACATGTAAATGGGTGTGCGCGCCTGTAATATCATTTTATTTAACAAATCTGTACGTCCTAAAAGCACGCTAGACTATTTTTCTTCTCCAAACATTATCCAAGCAGTTTCTCCTGATTTCTGAGCAAGGTTTGTTTGTGTTGCAGCATTACACTGTCAACCTGATTCTTGAACCAACCTGGGACAATGGATAAAAGCAAAGGACTTGGGAGGAGAGATACAATTTAAAATCCATGCAGGTCACTAATCACTATCTGCCTAACTAACCTATCTCATACAAATATGGTGGTAAGAAAACACCTGCCATTGTGATCTCATTGGAGAAAGATGGAATGCAAAATGTAACAGATAAATAAGTTCCCTCAATGCAAGCGCTATGGGTTAAGACGCAAAACTAATGTTGCCATGCCACTCAGCACTGGTAAGACCACACACAGAATACTTTATTCACTTTGGAGCACTAAGTTCAAGGACTTTGACAAGCTGGAGAGTCACTGAGATAAAGGGTCCAGAAGTCAATTCATAAAAGGGTAGGCAAAAATAAATTAGATATGTTAAGCCTAGGCAGAGGGAAGCAGTGAGTATATTAAAAAGAGTATCACTGAGAAGAGGGGCAAGCTGTTTGAGTCCATGCACTGGAGACCAAGCAAAATCTAAAACCTGGTTTTACATTACAGAGATGCTGATTTAAGTTAAGTATCAGATAAATAGAAGTATGGACTTCAGTGTTAAGAAACCTGTTCACAGCTCGGAGCACCAAATGGGGCAGGATAGCTTACTGAAGAGGAGGAGGAGGAGTTTGGATTTGATATCCCGCTTTATCACTACCCGAAGGAGTCTCAAAGCGGCTAACAATCTCACAAGAAGTGATCACAAAGATCACAGTTTCAATGGAGCTACCGCAGCAAACCTTTTGTACATGTGAATCAGTTTCTTTAAATCACGGGCATTGCGAACTTTCGATAAAAGCCGGCATCATTTTCATTGATTTCATTCATTTAATGCATTAATAAACCACTCCATGGCATGGCGTTGCTGAAGCAGTGCACAATATAAAAATAAAGCACAGAAGCACAACCTCTAGAAAAATTAAATCACTTCAGCAAACTCCCAAAACTGTAAAATCTCAACCCTGCCCAGAGCCAGTTTAAGGGGGTGCAAGGGGCACGTGAGGGGAGGGAGGGGTGGGGAAGGCCCCACTGCGCTAACAGAAGTCCTTGTGCGGATTTCTGCTTGTGGGTCCCATTAGTTGAATCCAACCCTTTAAAACCATTTCTGCAGGTTTGCAATTAAATGACTAGGTTACACCTCCGGTAAAGATTTCTTAGACAAAAGGGTTTTCAGTAAGTGCCTAAACATCATGACTCTAGGCACCTGTCTAATTTTGGCTGCTCCAGGGAGGCTGCAGCTGCTACATTAAAATCCCGCTTTCTAATCCGAGCGCGCTCCACAGGTGCATTGGGGCAGTGCAGCTGATGGGGTGATGCAGTCTAATAGGTAACCTGCTTCCGACTTGTCCGACAGAGAACTCTGGAAGGAAAAGAAAGTGACCTGCTATGAAGATTTCTGGGTAGGATATAGTACTTCAGTGGAACTACTGGCAAGGACTTTTAGGACTCTTGTTCCAAAGTCACCTTTATTATTTCCTGGAACACCAAGGTTTACCTTGGCAACAATATTTCAGCCAAGCCTAGTATGTTTAAGTTTTTTCTTTTTCTTTCTAAAAAACGACATTTTAATTGAAATGTGAAGCTTATTGAAGTCAACGTGCTTTCAATGTCAGGGGCTAATGATATGCAAAGTGAAGGGAGGGAGATAAGGAATTGGCCAAAGTTAAGCACGCTTAAGCCCATTGATTTCAATGTAAGTATTGAGCGTGACTACAACTCAGCAGTTCAAACAAATCAACACGAGTGCATTTTGCTTCATAAATGATAGAAACATAAATTTCCAAATTATTAAAATGTATTTTAGGTTATTTGTAACAAGATTACTATATCAGCATTTGCATCTTACACCTGGAATAACGGAGGCAAACTTAATACCCAGTCTACAAAAATGATTTCCCCCTCCAGAAATATAATTGTCCCAAATCCATCAAGTCTAACAGACTTGTAGTTTTGGGATAGATAATAACTGTAAACAGGCAGTTTCTGTAAGGTACATAGCCATTTCAAAGTTCACTTAGAAAATCAACATAGCATTTTAGCTGGAATTTGCTCATTAAATACCCATAACTGTAATGCAAATTATGCTGGAATGAATAAGGCAAATACATATGCTTCTTTCTTTTTATTAAATGTAAAACCTGCTGTTAATTACATTGGCTATGTCATATAAACTTTTCTCTTTTAACTATTAAACGGAAGTCTTTACAAAAGTCATTAGAGATCCTCATTCTTTGACTTGTATAAATTTCAATATTTGTTCAGTAAAGGTTCACAGCAGTTAAATTACATTAACAAATATTATTAGCTACTATGTAAGCCAACTAAGTAAAATACTTATATTGCAGGTAAAACAAATCATTGGGTGTTTACGATAATATTTGGATATGTCCATTTTTAAACAAGCTTATCAAATACCCTGTAATTCTTAGTCAAATGAGAGAGACTCAAAGTAGATCTTTTCCCCCAAATGCTCAAATTTGTTTAGTAAGCTAATTGTTTTCTAATATAGGATAGAGCAAATATGAAGAAGCTGAACCATTCGGAGTATGAGTTTACTGAGTCAAAGCAGTGTACATATTTTCTTAGTTAAACCTGATTCGGTTGGCAAACCTTTCGGCCACACTTTTTAGCTACCTTTAAAATACAGTAGTAGCAAGAGAGGGTGTTAGAAATCATGCTAGTATAAACATTGGTTCATGATTCTCCAAACAACAGAACCTTGGAGAGGAGATGGGTGAGAGGAAGAGGGGGGGGGGCATTTCCCAGAAAAGATGTCTGTTTGCTGATTTCTTCGGGGTCATCTGGATAAATATAGAAACTGAACTGACGACAGAAAAAAGGGGATATTAAAAAAAAACACTTGCAAAACTCGTACGGTTTGGATTTTTTTTAGGACTTAAAACAGCCAACAGCTAAGGTCTACAAGTAAATATAATGCACAGAACTCTTAACTCCGTACTACACCACACTGCGACTTAATTGTTGCAGATTATTTCTTGCAAAAAATCCATTAAATCCTTTTTTTTTTTTGCAAAATGAGAATACCACCTACAATTTCTCCTTTCTGCAAGAAAAATAAAAAAAATAACAAAAAAGGCACATAAAATGTCAACATCTTTAGAAGCAGCTCCCTCCCACATTTCTACCCCCCCTTCTAGTGTGTACATTTTCTAAGTTTTCTTAGTAGTTCTGATTGCAATCGTTGCTTAGGTATCGTCAGTAAGTTAAAAGAAAGAAAGAAAGAAAGAAAGAAAGAAAGAAAGAAAGAAATTTGCTGCAATAATGAGGAGACTGTTGTGAGTAGTTTTGTGATTTTGGATTTAGTATTCAGGATTAGGGGCTGTTGAACTCTGGGTGACCTAGGATTTTCCTTAGAGCTGGTGAAGGAATGATCACAGGACTTCTAATGGATATGCACAGATGTCTTCTACCCAAAAAGGTCAATAGAAGGGACGAAAGGGTACTTTTTATGTTGAGGACATCTCTAGTAAAGATAAAGCTTTTCTAATCTGAAAGATATTTTTAGATTATACAGGCCTATATAGAGTTAATATGTCATGGGAGTGGAAAATGGAGAACAAATAACATTTTCCATTTTTGTTCTCATTTTAAAAGGACGGGGAGGAGGTGGTGGTGGGGGAGAGAGATAAAGCTTGTTCTGTCATGCCATCCTTTGAATCTGAGATTCCTGTAATGGGTTGCTTGCTTTTCTTTCTTCGTTGATTAATGGTAAATCTACTTATAATCATTTTTTTTTTGTTAATAATCTCCAGGAAAGGAGTAAAATAATAATAATAAAAAGGAGTAAGGAAAATTGTTTGGGAAGGGGAAGACGTAAGAGACCTAAAACATGAAATTTCTTTGGTGAGGTTTTATTTTGGAGTTTAGCAATTGTTGCAACTTTGGATCCTCTCCGTGCCCATATAGAAATTTGTGTATATATTTACAGGTCGTTACAATATGGTACCAATCAGACTGTGCACGTAACATATTGCAAAACACTGATAATCCCAGAAAATTTTCTAAGGGCCAGATTGTGGTCCTGTTAAAATGAATGGAAATAGTCCCAAGTCACGATACATTTTTTATTATGTTGTTCTGACGTCATTAGGATAACTGAAATGTAGAAGCATTGGCGAGATGCATGAATAAAATAGAAGTAGAACAGTTTTTGACAGGTCAGTACTAGGAATTACAGACTTAAGGTCATTTACATATAAATGTGACTTGGTAGATAAAGCAATGTGTGCAAACACAGATAGAATGCACTGACACCCTTGTTGCCGTGTGTTTGTTGTATGTATTTAGTTTGCGGTACTCAACAGCTCCTAAATTTTGGGTGCTGTAAATGTACTGATTTTACTACCAAAGAACCTGAACTGTTTAGCAATAAGCAAGCAAAGAGACACTGCACTGTGGCATTCCTGTTTACTCAGCTACGCAGAAAGAAAATGAAAGAGAAGGCATGCAAATGAGAATACGTATACGTTTCTCTCCACTGCATTTATAGTTTCCTACTGAAACCAGTCCGAAAACCACCTTCCTCCTTTCAAAATAATAATTTTTGCAGTGGTGACTATGACTTTTCAGAATCTACACTACTGTCTGGCAGCTGCAATCCCAAAAAGCCTTGCTTACCGGTAGCTAAATAGCAAAAATTCAGGGATTTTGACTTGTATGCAGATGAATGTCTCTCATCAATAAAGTAGTCTCTCAAAGGAGATACTGGGATACTTCTGAGTCTACAGAAGGGCATTTTCCTAGCAAGAACATACACAATTAACAACTATATTGAATAATTCATACATATAGCATATTGATGACCAGCTGTGTAATCTTAAATGTGTCTACTCAGAAGTAAGTCCCACTGAGTTCAATGAGGTTTATTCCTAGGTGGCGTACTGTATATGATTGCACTTTCAGTCATTGAAATTATTCTATAGCTTCAGAACATGCTATCTGGCATCTGTGACACAAGCTTATTTTACAAATGTACCCATATTTACAGAATATGATTTTACACTGAAAAGTAAAAACAAATAGGCCTCCCCACCTCACGCATTCTTCATATGAATTACCAGCATTCTTGAGAAGCAAAACCACTGCCTTGTTTCAAATTTCTTAATGCTATGAGTTGAGCAAGATTATGGAAGTCTATGGCAAAACTCTGATTGATTTTAGTGGAACTAAACCACACCTATGGTGCATTAAAAGTCTTTGCCTTTATCAAGAAACCATCAGATGAAAGGTTTAGGAAATGAATTTGCATAACATATGAATCTTACAACAAAACTAAGGCTAGATACATACTGTATATAGAAAGAATAATTTTACGACTCAATTATTAGTAAAACTATGTTCGTTACATACTTTTAAAAATAGAATGTCACACATATTTAGATTTATAAACACAAGGGTTGGGAACTGTTGAGATCTTTTGGCTAAAGCCCAATATTGGCCTTATTTCAGTTTAATTGGAAGAGGATCTCAAATTCATCTTCTCCATGAGATATCAGGAACCTGGATTTCTCTTTGTATCAAAGGTTAATAAGAAATGTGTCTGCAAAAGTCAAACAGCATTAAATATCAAAAACTGATTATTATTCCACAGGAGTTGTTCTGTCATTCATAATCTCTCCATGCTCCAACCTTCCACAGCTAATCTTTAATGGATGACATGCAAGAGAGAGAAAAAATAAATGGCATCTAAAAAAAAGTCTGTCGATTGAGCTTAAATGAAATGGTAGATATTTCCCTCTACTGATCAGTGAAAGATAAAAAGGAGCACTTTTAAGATAATACGGAATTACCAATGCAAATAATCTTTATTTCTGGTGTGTAACTGTATTGTTCTCTCCTCCAAGCCCAAACTGTTGCTTGTTTACTACCACAACAATCATAACTTTTCTCGCTTCATTTAAAGTAATGTGTGTCATATTTCACCTAAGTTTTAAATCCCCATTGAAAGACAAAAAGGAAGAGTGACACAACGGTAGAAATTTGCAGGGGGGTTTAAAGGAGCATTTCAAAAGAACTGGAATATGGAATATACACGCAGAATACAGATTAAGGCAACTCTGAAAAATGTTTCCTGGTATTTAGACCATCAGCTCCTGACCATTTAGTAAACCATAAACACAAGATGAATTATTTGTGGCAATTCTTTGTGGTGCTGCCCTCTATTTTATAATATTTGCACAAACAATAATGTTAGTTGTTTATTAAACACAGATGCAGCCAGGCTATAGTTTTATAAATGCTTGGCACTTAAAGCATTATGGTGCTGCTTTTAAGTGCATATTTAGCAGTTGTATATATGTCAGATACTACTTTCTCTTAAGCTCACCAGAACTGTGCAGTTTATGAATGATTCCCAAGCTGGGTGTTTGGAATCAACACCCCCCACCCGAATTCCACACTGTAAATTACTCTGTGCTACTCAGCAAAATCAGATAACCTTATTTTTTGTGTGTGGTATGGTCTCTCCACCCTGGTTTTCTGCCTGTTCAAAATTTGTGGGGAATATTGTCCTTTAACTCCTTTCTGCTTCTGAGGTTCATGATAGACTGCTGAAGGTCTCAGCAAAAGGCAAATGAAGAACAAACAGTTAAATTATTGTTAAGGGTTATTTGCCTGATATATTTTTTTTATAAAAACAGTAGCGATTATCTGACTTTTAGCATAGACAATATATTTTCTTAATGGCAACATGGTCATCGGCCAAGGACTTTAATAAAACAACAAATATGAACAAACTGGCTGCCTGACGGTGTTTACCTGGAACACCCTGCCCTATTGCATGTGTTGAGCCAGCTACAGAAATTTTTAAGGTGGTTTTTACTGAAGCGGCATTCAGCTACCAGAACAAGCCTCCAAAACATAATACTCTGGGGCTGATTGTGCCTCCGTTTTGTCTACCCTTAAGCTCCGATCATTGGATAGCATCAGGTTCTACTACTGTATTATGAAAGACTGAACAGATTCATTAGAGTGAAAGGTCCCACCACTGAACATAGCAATGAAATGCCAGAGCTGGGGAAGTGAGGAGCAGCAGAAAGAAGAAAATGAAGGAAGGAAAGGACAGAACTGAGATAAGGGAGTGGAAACTATATTCTCCAACATCTCTATGATGAAAATAGGGACATCCTATTCCATAATCTTACTGGGTTGCCCCAGCTACTCTGGGCAGCTTCCAACATATATATAAAAACATAACATTAAACATTTTTAAAAACTTCCTTATAAAGGATTCCCTTCAGACGGGGGTGGGAAAACTCCATACCAGGCATAGACAAACTCGGCCCTCCAGATGTTTTGGGACTACAACTCCCATCATCCCTGACCACTGGTCCTGTTAGCTAGGGATGATGGGAGTTGTAGTCCCAAATCATCTGGAGGGCCGAGCTTGCCTGTGCCTGCTCTATACCCTCCAACATTTCTCCAATGAAAATAGGGATATCCTAAGGAAAGCTGGGACATTCCAGGATCAAATCAGAAACCAAAGCAGGGACATCCCTGGAAAATAGGGACACTTGGAGGGTCTGGCAAACAGACCCGATAAGGGTGGGGGAACTTATGGTTTATGGTGGTAAAGAGAAAAAGGTGCACACTGTGGACCAGACAAAGAAAAAGAGGTAGGATTAACTGGGGGCCTTTAGAAAGGCATATAATGGCCTCATCTCCTTTTCCAAGGCCATACCACCATCCCCTCCTAAATGCTGGAGTGTGTGCTTGAACTGTTCTAATGCTTTCCAATTGCCTGGATGGAGAGATATGTCTGTAGAAATCCATGGCTTCTCTTACAGTACAAATGGAAGAGTTACATCTGTTGCTCTGCCCATCTTTGCCCATGGAGGCCCAGGGGGTGTCTGCGGCAAAGAGGCATCAGCTTTGGTTGGTGCATCAATCACACCCTTTCATGGACAGGGAAACTTGGCCACTGTGACACATGCACTGGTAACCACACACCTGGACTACTGTAACATGCTCTTTGTTGGGCTGTTCTGGAGGCTGCAGCTAGTGCAGAATGCCACGGGCTGGATGGTGAGTGTTGCTCCTTATTGGGCACATATGCCAGGGATCTGCACTAGCTGCCTATTAGCTACTGAGACAATGTTAAGGTTCTGCTACTTTGTCTACAAAGCCTAAATAACTCTGGACCAGGCTCCCTGAAAAAACCACCTTCCTCTTCACTACCCACTAAGGGTACCAAGATCAGCTAATGAAACGCAGTAAGTTTTGCCAATGTTTGATGATTATCAGCTTGTAACATGGAGGTGGGCTTCTTCATGGGTGGCATCACGGTTGTGAAAAGCCATCTCTGCTGAAATTCAAGAGGTCTCATCAGTGTCGACATTGCACCAGCTTCTGAAAATGCAGCTGTTTAGGCAAGCATTCACCTGAATGGAACTCATGATTTTATTGTTTTTACTGTTTCAAAATTGTTTTAATTGCTATAAATTTTAATTGAGGATGTTTTGACGCTATTGTGCATTTTAATCACAGATTGATTTTATAGTCATAAACCACTTAGAAGCCATTTTGACATACAAGTGATATGCATTAATGGTAATAAAATATTCTCTCCTCAGGGACCTGTGCAGTCAAAGGTGGGCTGTTGGTTGGGTCCCATATGTTCATCTCATAAACAACAAATACTGAATTCAAAATTTTATATTATGAACTATAACCAGCCTTCTTTGGAGGTCTTTTAGCAGAGGCTTGACAGGCATATGTCAAGAATGCTTTGATGGTGTTTCCTGCTTGGCAGGGGGTTGGACTGGAGGGCCCTTGTGGTCTCTTCCAACTCTATGATTCTATGATTTTAGGGTGCTTTGCAAATATTATCTTTGTAATTGTTACAACAACCCTGCAAGGGATGTCATTTCCAACTTGTACACAGGAGGACTGGGAGACCATAAATTACTTAAGGCCGTCTACTAAATTCCTAGCAGAAGCAAGATGTGAGCCAGAAGCTTCTAGGTTTGCATCTCAGCCACTTTGTTACCACAATAAAGTAGCTCTCGAAAACATTATTTTCCTGCTAGTGTTTGAGTAAGTTGGACTTTGGTCTCTTGGCCCTCAGTGAGTCAGACTTAAGCATTGCACTGGGTTTTTTTTAAACTAAGGCCTGGTCTTTTAAAACAAAGTCCTACTCTTCTTCCAGCCATGCCTGAATCAAGTAAACTGTTAGCCAGTGTTTTTTTCAGCAGAAGGTTGTCATGTTTTGTGCATTTATAAGCCTCCCAGTTCTGGCCACTTCCCGCTGAAAAAAAGCCTGGCACCTCTCAGCTTCAACAGAACAAGTTCAAAAGGGACAGCCCCCTCACATAAAGATGTGCTAACCACCTCTTGCTCCTCCCCGGTCAACACCCCACAACTTGCAGGATCGACAAGGGTCAAGACAGAGGGCAAGGGTTTGGACAGACAGTCAGAAGCACCTTCTGCACACCCTCAGGCCTCAATAGCAGGAACGATTGGGACAGAACTGGAAAAACTATCATGTATGCATATTCAAAATCTAACAGTGGCACATTTCAGATCAAGTTGAAAATGCTTTAGTTTTGATGTGATGTACCCTATGTACAACACATTACTCATCGGCTAAAACTTGGTGCCATCTCCAGGAATTAGCCTGCTAGCCTTCAGTGGACTATCTGCATGCTCAAGAATGTAAGGCTGGTAATATTTAAAAGCCACACACATTTTTAAGTGAAGAGACAAATCATAACATTAAGAAGATTTAACAGAGGACTCCAGAGACAGCTTCATTCATTAATTGGACACCATGATCAAAATTCAAAATTACAGCATCAAATCTTCCACAAAATATTTACTGCATGGATTTTATATTTGTGTGTGTGTGTGTGTGTGTGTGTGTGTGTGTGTGTGTGTGTAATAAAATCCATGCAGTAAATATTTTGGGGAAGAAAACTTGAAAACAGATTTGATGCTGTAATTTTGAATTTTGACATGATGTCCAATATTTTTTTGTGTGTGTGTGTTGTGGGTCTTCATGTTGTGGAGCTACGCGTCACAAGTATATCTCAGTTCCTTGGAGACCAGAACATACAGTTTGTGTATCAGATGACAAAACGTTTCTACTAATTCTAATGATTGCAGTTTCTCTCCTTAAATCACACATCCATTTAACATTAACCTGCTTATTGGCATATATTGACACCTTGTGTGGTTTCTCAGCATCTGGGTTCCCCTAACATTTTTGTTCTCTAATTATGTTTCCTCTTCTTCCATCCACCTTCCATTCCATTCCTGCTTTCACACCTTTGACATATATACCTCTTTCCCTTTAACTATAGGAAGCTGCGAAACGCTAATTGTCATCTTGCAACAACCGTTCCAACAGCATCAGGAGATGGAAAGCAGGGACAGTGCTTCTGGCCAGCTGAGAAACCAGCAACTTTGTGCTTCTTTTCTCCTCAAATTGTTTCCATTGCAGCCAGTCATTGTAAGAACTTTGGAACTAAGAACTAGTGCCAAAGTTGGCTTTTATCCTCATTGGGAGAGCATCCAGTTCACATTCAAAAGCCCATATTCAATCTCCAGCATCTCCAGGTAAAAGTCCCACAATGCCAGACAGTGCAGACGATACTGAGTTGAGTCAATGGCCTGACCCAACACAAGGCAGTTTCCTATGTCTTTTAATATTGTAATCCTGAAGGGATTGTCCGGAAGGGACAATTTGCAATTTGCTCGGGGAGGCATTTTGGCTGAAGAGCAGAGGGAAATGCTTTAAATAATTAAACGAAGGAATGAATAAAATAACTAAACACTAAGAAGGAATAGCAGCCTCTAGTGGCCACCAAACTGAGTTGGTCAATTGACCATTTCTTCTCTAAAACATGTCCCAGTATTTCTAAAGAGGCATGTAGCACACAGATTCCCAAACCCAGGGTGTAACTTTGCACAAAATGTATACAAATACACAAATTTTTAACCCAGCTTTTTAAATGTGAAAGGACTGAATCATTATTCTTCCCATTTTCTCCCTAGATATATAAAATGCCAGGACTCACCCAAAACCATCCAGTAAATTGATGGCTGGGATGAGACTTGAACACAGGTCCAAAGTACAGACCTATGCATATTTTCTTTGTATGCTAACATGAGCATCCACATTGATAGTGTGCATATTTTCTACCCTAGCTGTATTTCCTTGCTGTTTTAATTCTCCATCTGCTTCCTCACATTATTTCTCCCTCTTAACCTCAAACACCAAAAAGCAGGAATCTTACTAACAAGGCAAGCTGCTTTTGAATTACAAAGCCAGTTTTGTCAACAGCCTGATTGGCTACTATGGAAATTCCAGGGAAAACTTTTTTCATGTGTGTTTCTTTCAAATGTATTTGTGCATGTGTGTGCGCGCACACACACACAAACGCACACACACACACACACAGATACATGTTTGTTAGACATAGATAATATTATTTGATAAATTGATGAAAATATTGTTTTAGTGATTATATAGGGATCAACATTCTGTATTTTGTACTCTTCCTCCCTGTTTCATATTAACAAGGGCTTTTCAGCTTGAGTTTTATTATTTTAAGATCCTTCTCAAAGTACAAGGTAAAAGTTTTATAACACACTTCCCCAGTGACTTTTATTACACTCTCTTCTGTCGTGATTTTATCACAATTTCAAATGTAAGATAAACATCCATCTGTATGTTGTATCTGATGTAAAAGTAGAATCTAGATATGATAAGCAAAGAACACAATTATGGGTATTAAGCAACTAGGTTTTACTCAGAGTAGACTCACTGAAATTAATAAACATGATTAAGTTAGGTCCATTAATTTCATTGGGTCCACCCTGAATAAAACTTAGTTTAATACCAACTGCAGTGATTAACAGTAGTGAATCCCAGCAACATATTAACATCTTTTTGAAGACAACCCAAACTAACCTATCTTAATTCAAATACATCTAGGAAAAAGCTGCTTTTGAGATTTTTTTTAAAAAATGAAGCAAAATCTATACAGTTCAGCAAAGCACACAATAATTGCCACCTTCAAGTACAGGATATGGGATCCTCCATTAACAGTGTGCAGGATCTTACCCAGGGAACCATCCATACATATGCCACTTCTGTGCACAGATCACCCTGCTGGATTATGGCACATGTGTTTTTTATCCAGTTTTCCTCCATGAGCTTGAATGAGCAAAGAAAGTCTACACTGAATAAAATATTTCTCTATTATATACACAGAAGTAAAACGCTGTGCAAACATCCCCAAAACAAACATATAACTTGGAATTTAATCCAAACAGTTCACATCCTGTAAATGTTTAGTTGGTAGATAATCAAGATGTAACTATGATCTATGTAAGGGTTTTATGGTAGATATATATATATATATATATATGCAAAAAAAAACTATAGGGTTACTTTAAATATGTATTTAATTTGTGTTGCGAATATTTAGGGTTCTGTCATTGTGATTCAGAATGGCTAGCCTATCTTACAAATGTTGGAAATATCAATCAATCTCT
The DNA here is from genome assembly GCF_963506605.1 of Zootoca vivipara. Taxonomy (NCBI): domain Eukaryota; kingdom Metazoa; phylum Chordata; class Lepidosauria; order Squamata; family Lacertidae; genus Zootoca; species Zootoca vivipara. The sequence goes on from NC_083276.1 coordinate 31,843,118, forward strand.
CTACTGACACTGTAGAAAGCCAATCAACTGAAAATTCTACACTATTCCGCAACCCACTTCCATTCACTTTGCCAATGAGATGGGAATGATATCTACCCAAGTCAGATCCACTACTATTAAGCACATTACTGAGAATTAGGCTTAATAATGTTACAACATTTTCACAATTATGTCAGTGAAGAAGCCATATTCCTGTTTCTCTTTCAAACCTCTTACCAGCTTCATAACATTGTCACCGAGTGTCCTTGTCTACATATGTTTACCATTACATACATATACTCAAGGAACTTACTTTAGGATCTTTAGGCCATAGTCATGGCTGAGCCACAGCCAAAAGAGTTTTCTAAGATGAGGAGCTAACACCAAGTCTCTGGCTTAGAGTAAATGAATATGCAATTCGTTAAAGAAAATAGAACATAGCCTTCAAGTTGGACCAGCATCTAATGAGTCCATCCCCATCTCTATGGAATGCAGGAGACGACTGGGAAGAAAGGGCCATGCAGGTGATAGGGGCAGGGAGAGGCTAAAACTAAAGGAGGATACTGGAGGGCAGAGGGTTGAATGAGGTTAAGAAAAGGAGTCAAAATGTCAATAACACTTCCCTAACCTGGATAGCTGGAGAGAAAGGAAGGAAACCAGATAACAGATATTACTGTTATTACTGGCATGAGATGGAGACAGGGAACTTGATCAGCTGAGAAGCGGGCTTCCTTAAACTTCCCGGTTCTCAGCAGATCAAGAGATGGTGGCGGTCTGGCCCTGATACCGATCCTGGGTGTTGTATTGATACATCTCCCAGGAAACTGGCCTCAGTATGATGCGTGAACCAAGCCACTGGCTGAAGATCTATCATCACTCTGAAGCAACATTTCTTTCATTGGTTAAAAACCCGAATTCCCTGCTCACCAAACAGAGGTTCGGGTCTCCAGCAGAGAGAAACACGAGGAGCTCCATACAAAGGTGTGTGGAAGGTAGCATCTCTCTGAACAGTCTAAAACAATAAGTGGGTATTTGAACTGCTGGTTGAAAGGTAGTGGCCGTGGTAATCATTATTTCCCTTGTTTGTTCAGGACCTTCCAGCAAAACAAACAACCTTTTTGTGATTGGATTGACATGGTGTTAACAATTCATTTAATGCCCAAATCAGTATGAATACAGGTAAAGCTCTTACTAATACCAGTACCAGGATGTTAAAGCCACCTCTTTCCCAAGCAACTTCAAACAGCCTCATATAAAGAAGTCAAAGCACCCCTCCTTTAGCAAATACATCTAATGTTCATTAGGCCACGTCATATAGCAACCAAGCGGGCTGTAGGAGCCCTATGGCCATCTGTTAAACGCTCATCTACTGCACCTGCAGCTTTTTCTGCAATCTTCGCTTCTGCCACTCTCTCCTGCAGCTCTAAGTCCAGCTTTATTGTCTTCAGCTCCTTGTCTTTTTCAGACAGCTGGTCCTGAAGCTGAAGAGTTGAAACAGCGACATTGTTATTGGTATGCAAAAGTGCACGGGCACAATATTAACTTGCGAGAAAGAGATGCATTTCGTTCTCACAAAATGACTCTCTCAACAAACATCGAGCAACGCAAACACAACTCTTACATTTTTGTTTTCATATAAGTAACTTTTAAAATGAAATTGCCGCCCACTTCCATCCTGATGCGTTACGAAGGGAAAGGAACCTATACTCCAGATTTAATTTCACAAACTCTTAACCTACCTACCATACACATAAATAGAACAATCCTAAAGCATGTTGACTAGAGAAGGGAAGTTTTTGGAGCTCAGCAGAACTCACCCGCTAGAAAGGGTGCAAAGTATTGCAGCCTTAAGCAAAAGGTCAAGATCCCGAAAGTGTGCTAATTTGCCTGGTTGAGTTTTTAGATGTGGTTAGCAATTCCAGAACAGGAATTACTCACCCTAATCTACAGCTTAATTCAGGGGTGGTAGCAGAGCATTATCCACGTAATGAAATTGATTTTTCTCATCCCTAACCCCACCCAACTGTAGCTCCAGTGCTACGTCAAACATTCCATATTATACACCACAGATAGGTGGTTATTAACAACAAGAGCAAGCAAGCAAACAATAAAAGCACACTAAGCCACATGGCCAAAACATGTGGAAAGGATTGAGTTAATATACCTGTTGCTATTGATTTCATCATTTATTGTTTACCTGTGTTGTTAATTTTTGCCTGTTGTTTTAAACTCGTGTTTTAATGATTTTACTGGTGTTTTTTTGCGGCATGCTCTGAAATCTCTTGATTAAGGGTGGGATTATAAATGGAATAAATAGGAAGAATAAACATACATACATACAACAGCATTGTGAAATTGTGGTGTTAAAAGTAAAGGGAGCAAATAAACAGTGCAACAGAGGTTCCAATTACTCCATATACGGAACTTCAAATAAACTGAGCAAAAAAGAAGAAGAAGAAAACTTGGGTATGTCTCCACACTCTGGTTTCTCAGTATACAGTACATCCTTCATAATGAAAACAATGTTGCATTTTAACAGAAGTGTAATACAGAACATATTTTTCAGCAATTGAGATCGATAATAATCTGTAATTTCTAATTTATTTTGTTACTATCTTTATTCTAAAATCCATAATGCACTTCTATCACTTAACAAAAAATGTAATGGTTAATTTAACAGTATTATTTTGATAATGAAGTGTGATTATATATGCAAAACAATTTATTGAGGATTTTACCTTAAATTTATGAAAAATAGATGGCTGTTAGTATAACAAACCACATTTGAGGGGTGCTTAATCTGAAAAGTTCAAATACCTTGCACAGATTGACTGTTCTGTGAAGTGGAAAAATATTGTAAATATGTACAATTTTTAATGTACAGTGGATCTCCTAATCATCAATGCAAACCAAAGAGTTTGCTTTGTTACACGAGGGTCTCTTTCTATCAGCATTGATCCAGGTTATTCAGTGTTTAATTAAATTATAGTAGGTTGTGAACAAGGTCAGCTTTCCAAATTTCCCAATCTGAGACAAAAAGAACTGCAAAAGAATCTAGATGGCACAATCTGTGATGTCACTGATTTTAAAACAAAAACAAAAAGGCAGACAAGAATATACAAAGATTAACAAACCATGAATCAAATGATCCCTGCAACAAAAGAAAGCTATATCTTGTCAATCAAAACAAACAATGAAGAAAAATTAGAGTAGGGTAATAGGCTTAGAATATTTCATTGTACCTTTTTATTGTTTGCCCTTAGAACGTCCAATTCCCTTAAGAGGAATGCAATATCCTTCTCTTTATCTAGGTTGGCAGTGACATGAAAAGGTTCCATGTTTCCAGGCATAACTTCTCTTCCTTGCTTTTCAGTAGAGCTAGAATGAAAAAAGGAAGAAAAACTTCATTGATCAGTTCATTCAACAAAGAATCTTCTCATTCAACGAGATACTTGCTACATCCAGGGGGAGGACCAAAGCTGTGTAGTAAAAGACACACATTGCATCCAGAAGGCCCCACGTTCATTCCCTGGCCTAGGTTTGAAGGAAGGAAGTCTGGGGGGAAAGCCTCTGTGCGAGACCCAGGTGGCAGTTTTATATCACTTCACACGTTCATAGTTGTTCCTGGATTTTTAAAACTTCAAGAAATGCAGTGCAGAAACTGCTTCTTCTTAAATTTACATCCATAGCACTGTTTTGTAAAGTTTTGTATAAACTATTTGCTATAAATGCACAAAGCATGTGCAGATGTGTCTTCCTTTCTGTCCGATGAGATACCTGTTCCTGCTCTGCAAAGAGTCTCAACCATCGTGTAACTACATACTTACACCAGTCTCGTCCCATCAGTTTTCTACAACTGCTCACTGAATTCTTGTTAGCTTATTTAAGAAGTTCTCTCCCGTGATAATAAAAGAAACTGAAGGTGGGATTCAACCAAGTTCCGCCAGCAAAAGCTCTACATAAGGACTTCCACCTGCACTATGGGGATTCCCTCCTTCTTCTCCCCCATGTGCCTTCAAAATTTGCTTGGTGTGGCGTCAGTAGAACCCCTGGAACAATGTGCATGGGGAGGAGGAGGGATCATTCCATAGGGGGAAGCCAAAAAGCTTGCCCTGGCAAAAGATCACCTTCGTGTGATGCTGAATGCCTCCCTGAGCTTTTAAAAGCCTCAAATGAACAGCTTGCTTACCTTAACCTTTTATCAGTGCAAGAGACAGTGAGATTACGTAGCTGCAAAGTTTTGGCACAAGCAGTTTGCATAATGCTTAAACTGGATGTTGGCTGATCAGAACAGTTTAGCTGTTCACTTTTAGTCTGAATGGCCTGTTCTCTTGGCTGTGATTTTGCTGAAGAACTGTGCAAATTCAGGTAACTGGGAGCAGAGACATCGTTCTTTTGCTCAGAATTCTGCTCCAAGATTTCTGTTAGAAAAATAAAAACATTTTACAGTTTCATTAAAGAACATGAAAGATGAGCATTTAATGCAGCTGAATGACAACACTGCTGGCTTCTAAAGAAGTTCAGTAAAAACAAGTAAAATTTAATGCCAGTTTAACTGCCAGGATTTCCACAGCATGGAAAACCAGCTGTGTGGATTAGTAAGTTGAATACAACCTGCATCTAGGCATCTAAGTGGCAGAGAACAGGAGCTCCAGCACATTTCCCAAAGTCCTTCGGTACTATACAAAAAGTATCACATATGAGTACAACTCTTCCAAGACTGTGACTGCAATCAGACATGGCTTCATCGTGGTTTGTTGCATAAATACAATTGTTAACATGACCCAAAGTTTATTGATCACGACAACATGACAAGCTGTGGGAGCTCTTTGTGACTGTGCTCGAAGAGAAGGCAGGGAGAGGAACTACAGTGGTACCTCTGGTTGCAGACATGATCCGTTCGTGGGGCTTCTGCGCATGTGTGAAGCGTGATAGAATGCTTCTGCGCATGTGCGAACGCAGAACGCTTCTGTGCATGTGCGAACTGCGCAGAACACTTCTGCTTGTGCACGCATGGCGAAACCCAGAAGTAAACACTTCCAGGTTTGCTGCGTTCTGAACCCGAAAAAACGCAACATGAAGTGTTCGCAAGAAGAGGTATGACTGTATACAAGCCTGAGCATCACTATGGCTTATTCTCATCACACTAAACTATGGTCTAACACAAGCGTGGAGAAACATTCCCACTCTAGCAGACCAACTGTGACAGATAGTTGGGACAATCCATCTGTCAATCACCTGGTAACAGATGAAGGACAGGTAGGCTGCTCCTCTCACCCGTCAGTCCCTTGCACAAAGCTTCCCAAGCACCCAACAGCCAGCTGGTTGTCAAGTGCTTGAGAATCTCGGCACAAGGGGCTTTGCCATCCTATCCTCAGCGCTTCCAAAGCAGTGAGCGTATAGCTGGAAAAGCTGCTTCATACAGGGATCAGCTTCATGATCAAGTTCCTCACATAGACCTCAGTCACAGCTGACCTGCCTATGTTTATACATGCCCTACTACTGATGTCATATATCACATCGTGACTGCTGCTCTGACATCATTAGGAAACTGCCCCACAAGACGTTCCTACAGTCTCTGTACAAAAATTCCCTAAAATTTTCTGAAAATTCTGCTGTGCTTCCCAGGAACTGTATGCATGTTTTCTTTGCATCTTTAACGAAACTATTATGCTATGGACACCTTCATGCAATTCGCTATTTACCCACTAAAACAGATAAACTAACATTAGCGAATAGGACCATTTCCCCCCTGTAAGGATAGCTTCATATACAGGGAAGTATTCTATGTGTAAACTAGATAACTGAATACTCAAATGAAGTTAATTTCTCAAATATTCAGTTGACATTATAGTACTGCAATCTGCTTTTTCTTGAAGGAACAACAGCAGCAGTACAGGAAAATTTCCCTTCAAGCTGAGGTTTCTCAAGACCAATAATCGAAAGAACATGAATCTCAATGCCATTTATATTCTGGTGACTTTTAAGGTGACCAGTAGTGGAGCACATGCTTGCCATACAGGAAAGTTCTAGCCCCCATTCCTGCTAAGATTTCCATCTGAATCCACGAAGATCCAATGCCAGAGTTCTGTAGACCAGAGATTGGCAACTTGTGATCCTCCAGATACTGTCCAATGACAACTCCCCTCTTCCTTGTTAGCTGTACTAGTTGGGACCGATGGAAGCTGGAAGTTGAGGAACATTTGGAGGCCACCCGATTTCCCATCCCTGGTGTAAACAGCACCAATCATACACTCAGCAGTGTATGATTTCAGAACAATTTGCATTTGACATAATTGGGGGTATTTGTGCTCCATGAATGGTATCCATGTAGGTTTTTCTGTGTCTCTTATGAGTCACAAAAACTAAAGCAGACCCATACAGAAACTTGAAAAAGTTGACACCACAGACTTTGGCTCCTACTAGTAAACTGCAGTTACATGTAGGGTATACAGTACAGGTTTCGTTATGTGTAGTTTAAGACTGAAGTAAAGCATGGCAATACAGTGATACCTCTGGTTAAGAACTTAATTCATTCTGGAGGTCCATTCTTAACCTGAAACTGTTCTTAACCTGAAGCACAACTTTAGCTAATGGGGCCTCCTGCTGCCGCTGCGCCGCCGAAGCATGATTTCTGTTCTCATCCTGAAGCAAAGTTCTTAACCCAAGGTACTATTTCTGGGTTAGCGGAGTTTGTAACCTGAAGCGTTTGTAACCCGAGGTACCACTGTATTTTACTTCGCATACTATGAAGGAATAACTACTTATAAAGGGTGGTACAGTTAAAACTCAAGAATGTTTCACCCTTCCACTACCACTAACCAATGACCAGCAAGTTCTCTCAGTCAGAAAAAAAGTTTTGTACACCATGTTTCACTCCCTACTCAATATTCCTTAGCTCTCTGTGTTACAACGTAAGCCCTAGGTTTAGTTAAAGTAATAAGACAAAAATCTGTAGAAGAGAGCTGATCAATACATATATTGTGTCAGCTAGAAGAGACATATAAAATAGACCTAGAAATATCCAATTTGTGATTTATTAAAGAATTCAGATAGGACTGCCAGATGTGTTCTGACACTATAAAAACAAACATAATTAAACTTGTGCCATCTGTAGGCACAATTTTGTGCTCAATACCATTTCATGGGGCTGAACAGAGAGATGCATGACTGCAACTCTGCCCATGCAGAGGCTTCTTCCAGCCTCTTAGTCTTTGCCCTGTGAAAAGCTGCTCTTGAGGGTTGGAAGGCCCACAGGAATAGCACAAGGCATAGCTCAAGGAGGCTGTTCTGGAAATTGATGTAAATTGGGGAGCTTCTGCACAAACAGGATCTGAGGCTATATACCACAACACTACTGTTTTCTAAAGTGGAAACATAATACAGTGGTACCTCGGGTTACAAACGCTTCAGGTTACAAACTCCATTAACCCAGAAACAGTACCTTGGGTTAAGAACTTTGCTTCAGGATGAGAACAGAAATCGTGCTCCGGCGGTACGGCGGCAGCAGGAGGCCCATTAGCTAAAGTGGTGTCTCAGGTTAAGAACAGTTTCAGATTAAGAACGGACCTCCAGAACGAATTAAGTTCTTAACCAGAGGTACCACTGTACAATTAGATGACAAGTTTTTTGTCTTTTGTTAATGAATCAATCCCCATTTGAATTCTGAGTCAAGAACACGGTGCCCACATATGCTTCCCCTAAATGAACATTGCAAAGTTAATTCCCTGAAACTGATTTAGGTGAATGCCTCACTTTCTAGAGTCCTACCCTGAGTGCTCCCACTTTGTTCCCAGTCTTATTTTCAACCCTGGCCACACAAAATGGAAACAAAGCTTAAGTACCTGTAACTGCACTGGTTTATGCTCACTCCTGCTAACCTTACTTCTGCCTTTCCTTCCCAATTCCTGTTCTCTCCCCACTTTGTTGATATTTAGAACGCGAGGTCCCTGGATCAGAGGTCCTTTGGTGCTCATTTTTCTGTGTTATGCACCGTGTACATGTACAGTATTGCAATCAATAATAATAACAATACTCAAAATACCATTGTACGAAAACAGTTATGGTCCACCAACCACAAAAAAACTACAATAATGTAAGATCATTAAAATAAACGCCATTTGCAAGATAAAAATGAAGAGAGATTTAGTAGCCATTGAGGTTCTAGTAGAAAGGCAATTTTAAGGAAACCCCAAAGGTAGTAATTCTCATATTCAAGAAACCTTATCATTAATGAAATTCTATTTTTGTTTTCTTAAAAGTAAATTTAATCATAGTTATTGAGGCTTACTTTCAGGTAAGTGTACATAGGATTGAAGCCTAAATTTAGCGACCACCACTGCCAGCCCAGTTTGGCAGATACCACCTTGCATAACCTCTTCTCAAAGCTGGCTAATCATAATTTTAGTACTCAGTGTCAACTGTGATCATTAAGCACTTACTGTGTAAATATCACGAGCTTCCTTAGGCATTTGCTTAATTTATTTTTTTTATTTTTTTGCAATTCATTAACATGATATTATTTCCCAGCATTAGATTTAGGAGAGAAATCAGTTGCAGTTGTGCAGATTTTTTCGTTCTGTGCCTGGGCATTAAGACCATTTTTGAGATTCCACGCATATACAATCAAAATAGCAGTATTGCTAGACAGATAGTAAAAAGAAGAAGAAGAATACGAAGAAGAAGCGGGGAGGGCAATTTCAATGAAACACAATGTTAGTTCTAATGGACGGATGATTGTGTTTGGTCTTTTGAAACTTTGAAGTATAGGTAAGTCTTGATCACACAAATTAATAAATCCTAAAGCTGGAGTTAACAATAACCATTACACCCAAATTCTGCAGCTTAGCCCAGGCAATTTTTCAAAAGGTCAGGTTGTGAACTGGAGAAGATCAGGGAGGTCCACCGCATAGCTTTGTTGCCAGGCATCTCCCGTCTGGATTGTTGCAGGCATTTATTAGTATTCGTCAGCAGACTCAACAAAGCAAACAAGAAATTCAAGCGCGAATAATAAAATGAAAATGCTGCTATATAACCCTTTGTCATTCAGCAAATATGGGACTTTTTAGCTACATTGTTCCTAAACCTGGGTTACTACTTTAATTTTTCTCCACCGGGCTGACTGAGCGAGTATGCATGTGTGTTAAATGCAGAGCTCCCTTAACAACTGCAGGACTGCAATTTAATCTGTTGGTAGATGGACCACTTCCTGTGGGAATTCTAGCTATGACTTCCAGATCCACCAAATAAATCTCAGATTAAGAATCCAAATGAAACCTGCCTTTGGCAGATAAAAAAAAAAGAAGTCAAGATGGATATAAACAGTAAAATTATAAATTATCTAGGTGCTGCACACTGATTTGATGCGCCGGGTTTTCTTTGTGTGTTGTTTATATTTTACCGCAGTATCACAACTACACAAGGTATTTGTCAAATGTCACACTTTCATAATATTGGAGGCATCATTAAAGCTGTTTGGCTAAGGACCTTGAAGTGTTTAAGCAGTAGCTCAAAAGTATATTTGTGCAAAGTAGAAGAATAAATTTACATATCAGCAGCAGCTCATAAGGGATGAGTAAATATTCTGTTTATCTCTCATTGTAATTCAGGTTAGTTTAAATACAGGGTTTCAAGATATCATTACAATCTATATAGATTTATTACATAATTTCCAAACACAGGGCCTGGTGGAGTTTTATTCAGCCAAACTAGCACTTGGGTTTTCTATCTAAACCAGCATTTTAAAATAAATAAATAATAAAAAGGGAGGAAAGCAAGCCTTTCATTCTCATATATATATATATTAGTGTTACTGTGACACCTGGCAGATAACACTCTTATTATATATTTCCTCATCAATTATCCAAATCTTAATTATCTAAATTTCCTTTTTATCTAGAGCAAGGTCATGTCCCTGCACACCCTTTAATTAAACAGAAATCCTCTTTGTCACCCAAATTTATTCAGGTATTAACGCGAATATGATAAATTTTATAATTTAAAATGGCAAAATTAGACAACCACACCAAATACACACACACACACACACACAAGTGCCCCTTGCCTTACTGAAATAACATACCTTTACAATACTTGTTTTATTTTTTTAGCCAGCATCACAACAACATTAAGGCCACTTTAGGCAATAATGCGCCGATAAACGTCATTCTCTGGAAAACGGTACATTAAACATGCAGGCGAAATCTTCGATAATCTCATTTCATCTCTGATGCATCCCCCTGGGGGGGGCATGAACTGGCTTTTAATGAAAAAAAAAGGTTATGTCTTTGCTCATCTTACCTGTAGTAAGGCTGGTCTAAATTTAAGCTTTACACTTCTTGATAATAAAATTCTATCCAAAAGGGTTTGCAAGCAAAGCAATGGCCAGACATTTGCAGTACGTGATAATTTCCCTAAACCTTATTTGGAAGCACACACAATACCTGTCAACTCCAAAAAGTGTACAATACTGGCAACGCAAAGCCATGGAGTCCAAGCGGTAAACACCAAATTATATTAAAGTTGAAGAAATACAGCATTAAGGGATGCCAACTTGCCTTTGAGAATGAACAGTGGTACTTAGCAGTCACTGCTCTCCTTTTTCAATATACTGTATCGGTTTTCAACAAATCAAATCAAACCTCAAGAGTTAGGTACTCGGTTGCTCCGTCAAGAAGGAACTTATGAGTTAGATGCAAGCAGCTTCTTCTTCTTTAGCTCCTCACAGTATTGCTTATGTCAAAGTATTCAAAAAATAAAATAAAATTGAGGAAGAAGGGAAAAAGAAAAAGCTGCGGAAAGAGTGGTCAACTTAGTATTTAACTTAAAAAATATTGAATATAGTTGCCTTTGCCCCCAAATCCCCTTCACTGCTCTTCATCCTTCAGGTTTTTGGTTTTTTTACATTTGTATACACCAAGTATCACTTATATTCACTGATCCATAATGGCCGCTCAACCCATCCATAAAAGGTGGGTGGTGGTTGTGACCCAGTACATGAGCTCCTTCACCTCCCTGGAACACGCCAGTTTCCCATGTGGCTGTTGGCTTGCACCCCCTGGCCGCAGCGCAGCATCGTGGGTCACCCACCAGACCCTGTTTGGAATTGTGCCTATCCGTGGTGGCCTGGGGGACGCGCTCAAGGGAACAGACATGGAGTGGTAGTCTTCACTCTGGTCCCCTTCCGGACCATAAAGAACTGGCCGGTGCTGCTCGCTGCAGCGCAAGCCACTCCCACCACTGCATATGTAACTAGAGAGAATTGGGGGCCCTTCTCTTCTTTTATGTAGTCGTTGCAGTTTTGGATGAGAGGCAGAAAGGACTTTAGAGTTCTGAAAACAGGGGCAAATGGCTTTTCTCCATATGAGATGGACTTACGAATTGTAGCAGGTTCTTGCTTTCTAATGACAAATAAATACATCAGAAGAAACTAATGGAGTCATGTTTATAGGTTTTACGGGGTTCTGCAAGAAAAAGAGGAAATTACTGCAAAGGTTGTGAGTTCTTAGATCAGGGTAGCCAGCCTGCTCCCCTCTAGATGTTGTGAACTACTCCTGATGCTGTGGACAACAACTCCTATCATCCCCGGCTATTGGCAATGCTGCCTGGGGCTAATGGGAGTTGTAGTCTGAAACTGCAGGAGGGCACCATGTGAACCATCACTAGTAACGGAATATAACCCATTCTACTGTATATGAACTGTTTGGTACTCCTCACTGGAATTCCAGCAACCATAAATCATTTTTCATGAGAAAAAGGGGAATCAGGCACCCTGCAGAAAATGTTTGAGCAACTACTTGGATGAGAAACTGAGATGTAAGCAGCTTGCTTTATTCTGCGAACAACCGTCAAGATGAGCCTCTGCCAGGTTTATGTAGTGATTGCCAACCTTCTTGGCAAGTGCCATTCTGCTGTGTATAGATGATGGAAAAATGATAGTATGAGAGGCAGCTGACAGGATGATCACAACAACACTATCTCCTAGTTAAGACTTGACTTGTGCCCCTCTAACCCCACTGCCATGAAGGAAAGAAAGAAAAAGTCAGCATCTTGAATAAAGATCTAGCATGGGTTAAGAATGGAAAAAGGGGTGGTGAACAAAGAAAAGATGTTTAAATACACAACACAGTAACTCTTCCATAATACTAAGGTAACCTCCAGAAATTGTTGGAATCTAGCTCAGATCAGCTCCAGTCAGCATGGCCAATGCTGGGATCCGACATCTGGGCAGCACCACATCAGCTACTCATAGACTCTCCCATTTTTTGCGGGAATCCCCTGTATTTTAAACCGTTTCCTGCTGGCAGCCCAGATTGGAAAAAATCCCGCAAATCCTCCGGATTTCCTACCTGCCAGAGAGGCTCCATTTTGGATTCTGGCGCCGCCCAATTTCCGGTGCCCATACATGGGTAGCGCGGCACCGGAAGACACTTCTACGCATGTCCGGACATGCGTAGAAGCGACTTCCGGTGCTGCGCTGCTGCTGATCCCACATTTTTCAGCGGGAGACTTGGCAGCTATGTGTAAACTCCATGTGCAATTATTTGAATGAGCCCATTATTTCTGAACTGCAGCTAAGTTGAACTGAATAAAATCCTAACCCCGGAGGGTGTGGTTGGGGGAGAGATCGTAAAAGAATCACAACACAAAAATGAATAGTATTTACAGCTCTAACGCATACTTCCTAAGTCTCCAATGGCCATGACAGATTAGGGATTTTGCAAACTGAACTACTGTATGTTGGAACACAAATAAACTGTTGCATACCACCCCATTCCATGGATGGATTGCTAACAGTTTGGATGGGCTGCGAACAGACTGAGGTTGAATCCTGACAAGACAAAACTACTGTTTTTTTTGGGGGGGGGCAGGCAGGTATGGGGGATTTCCTGGTTCTGAATGGGGTAACTGTGCCCCTGAATGACCAGGTGTGCAACCTGGGAGACATTTTGGACTCACAACTGTCCATGGATGTGTAGGTGAATTCTGTGTCTGGGGCAGCTGTCTACCAGCTCCATCTGGTACACAGGCTGAGACCCTACCTGCCTGCAGACTGTCTTGCCAGAGTTGTGCATGCTCTAGTTATCTCCCACTTGGACTACTGCAATGCACTACCTTTGAAGGTGACCTGGAAACTGCAACTAATCCAGAATGCGGCAGCTAGACTGGTGACTGGGAGCGGCTGCCAAGACCATATAACACCGGTACTTAAAGACCTACATTGGCTCCCAGTACGTTTCCAAGCACAATTCAAAGTGTTGGTGCTGACCTTTAAAGCCCTAAATGGCCACCATAGCTGCAGCCTTGGATTCAAACAGAACTCATCAATCTCTCACTCTTTCTTTCCAGCTTGCTGCTTTGCTTCTAGCTCACATCACTACAAACTCTCTGCTCTCAAGTCAGCCTTTCTCCTTCTAACTATCCTTGAGTTGGGGGAGGGGCCCCACTCAGGGGGTGCCCCACCCATTTGAGATCTTGCTCAGATCCACTTCCTTTGTTCCCCTTAGTAGCCCATCACCTGGGCAATTACTAGCCTGGTTTACATTTTAACACTTGCTGGATTCCAGGGGTTAGAAGGGTCTCACCATACAGCATACTCCCCCTATAGCTCATAAGACTATTATCCCACATTGTTCCTTAATGGTGTGAAAAACGTCTCTCTATCAACATAATTTCTGTTTTGTATTACACAGTCAAAAAACACAAAATGCACATTCCATAGCAAAAATTTGGAATTTTATAAACAAAAGGATAACTCATATTGGCCAATTGATTATGTAGCCCACTGTGTGTAAGGACTATGCATGCCAAGATGTTACAGTAATCTGGTACTATTTAATGTATAAGTTGCAGAACTTGCAAGTGGTCTCTTTGAAGGAATTAACCTTTTGAACCTTTCTTAGGGTATAGTGACCCCTAAAGGTACTAAAGTTGAACTGGCTACAGAGGTTCTAAAATGTAATATAATGAATAGATGTTTGTTGCTGGCTGTGAAAAGGGGAGCCTGAAGGACACCTTCGGATTTTGTTAGTTACAGTTGTCCAGTTTCCTCTGAGCCACATCTTAAAAACCTTGATCTGGCAATAATGGAAAAGGAATTCAACAAGTGGATATAGTGACCATTCATGGAACAGCCATAAGTCAAGGAAACATTTCCTGTGGAGATCAGGACAACCAACCCCACTGCCAACTACGAAAAAGGAAACTCATGTCAAAACAGTCTACATAATAGTTAGGATGGCTTCCCAAGGGAGATTTCTTTCTTTCTTTCTAAAATTCACCTGTGATATTCAACATTTAACCCACTTCCCCATAAATTCTCTATATTGTATGCTTTGGGGACCCATTTCATGAGCTGTTGTAAAAACAGAGCAGTAGGGTGGGGCACTCCAGTCCACAGGTTGGATGTGGCCTTCTAGGCCTCTTTCCGTCGGGTCTTAGACACTCTCCCCAAATCACCCTCTCTCTGTGCCCTCGAGTGCTTTTGTCTGGCTATAATATCTCACTGAACTGTGATAATGCCCCTTGATTGCCTGGATGGATCAATTTTTAGAGAAATCTCTGGCTTTTGCATGGCTGGAATGTAGCCTACTGTACAAAGGTAAAAAAAAATCACATCAATGGCTCTACCCGCTGATACTTCTGGCTCTCCCTACCTCTGGCAAGCAGCCCCTGAATAGTTTTCAACCCCTTGGGGGCTGAAAAAAACGGTTCCCAATTCCAAGAGTAGAATATGCTGGTACAACAGGGCGCTGACTTTGCTGCTTCACCTTCTCTAGATTCCAGTCTTTAACACTTCTCCATCCTGTTCACTCACACAACAGGGCCCAAACGACATTTAGGAAACAGTCCTCCTTCTACATTCATACAAGCGCCACAGAGAGTGAAGCTCTGCGGGAGAGAAATGGTCAGGGAGAAGGGAGATGAGAGAAACCCCTTTCTTAGGAGAGCTTAAGTGGAAAGTTAGCAATATGTCGAGGGGGGGAGGAGTAAGTTCCCTTCAGGACAGAGATTGAAGCAACATGAAGCACTGGGACATATACACACACAAGTGTGAACGTAATGTGATTCTAACTAGGGATTTTCTGATCTATTATGTTTTTGTGTTTCTTGTGGCAAGCCACTCACAGCTGTGGCGTAAATAACATTTACTCCTCCTTCTTCCTTCTCTATACAACGTTGACTCTTCTGCCACAAGGGACCCCGGGTAGACAGATCAGGAGGCTCCTGGTTTGAATCTTGGTCAAGTCAGAATCCAGTTTCTAACTATAGACGTCAAGTTCCCTGCCTCCAGCCCGTTTCCCAGTTTTATGTTTGAAGAACTCCACACTCCTCCTTGCTTTTTAATCTTTCCTTTGTAGCACATTGCATTTAACTGCTTATTAAATCAAAGCAAAGCAAAGCAAATGAGATGGCTGCTTTGGCTACTGGCTCTCTTCAGTTTGTATGGGATTAGCACTAGGCAATGCTGTTGCTAGCCTGTAAATTCTCCATGCCTGCAGCTTGGTCTTGGTCTTATGAGGAGAAACAGGAAGCTGATGCTTTTCAGAGCCTGTAATTTAGAGCTGCTAGGTCAACCAGAGATGCACCTAAATTAAAACAATACTACAAAAAGGGTTTTCTGTTTTTAATTTTGATCAAAGTGCATATTCTTCAGAGAGAATGAAATCAGTCAGTCACTTTGATATTGACTCTAAAGCTGGTGGTGATAGGAAGAATGGATGAATTGCTAGTGTTGATGTTCTTTCACTGCTTCCTTGGAAACTAGAGAGAGATGGGTGTAGTGCAATTAACCGTGAAGTGTACCTCTACTGAACCACCACTACGGCTCTCCAATGCTAAAAGGGGGGCAGGTCTCCTCCTGCATTATATTGCATTCATAATGATGTTCTAAACCCTTTCAGGAAAAAGAAAAGCAGCAAGACAAGGAACAGCACGTGCAAAGAAATGCAACATATGCCACTTCTCTCTCTCTCTCTCTGCACCCATGATCCATTTGCCAAGGCTGCACATGTGGACCTCTCACGGCCCAGATGCAATTGAACTGACCTCTGGAAGCGACAAGGTAGTTCCTCCCAGCTGATGCCCCATTTATTTATTTATTTGCTTGCTTACTGTCTGCACTTACAACCCACCCTTCAACAAATGGTGGCAGTAATGTCATCATTAAAATAAGCAGAACTTACACTAATGTCAGAAACTAAAACTACAAACCACTAATGTTTTGTTAATCACGAGTTCCATACAGATGCTGAAGGTCCTCGAGTTTCCGTGTATGTGTCTCTGCCTAAGCATTCTGGGGGGGACGGGGGACACACGGTTAGGCCTGAGCTGCCTTCTCCTCCTGACCAAGTTACTGCCCCCAGCTCTGCTCCTGCATCTGAACTGGAAGGAAAAGAGTGCTTGGGGGAGGAACTACTCTTTGTTATCAAGGGCAAGGCAGCCAGAACTGCTCCCAACGTGGGCTATAATTTTCAGAACTGTAACTTTCAGAACTCTTGCTCACGTTGCAGCGTTGGATGGTAGAGCAACTCTCCACGGTACGTGCGATAGGTAAGGTTTAGTTCACTTGGAACGGCATGAAGCGAGGAGGCCTACAGGAGTAAGATGCAAGGAAAATGGGTTGACAGGATAGATGGTGCAGCTAGGACACACGTCGAGGGCTTCTCTTTCTAGAATTGAAGGCGTAGTCCCTCTCCCCAATTGGCACTGGGACTGCAATGCATGGGGGAGGAAAAACGTTAACTGTTCCCTCAGCAGCCATGAATCCAAAACAGTCGTACCTTGGTTGTCGAACGGCTTGGTACTCGGACGTTTTGGCTCCTGAAGGCTGCAAACCTGGAAGCGAGTGTTCCGGTTTGCAACGCCCGACGCAGCTTCCGATTGAGTGCAGGAAGCTCCCGCAGCTAATCGGAAGCCGCATCTTGGTTTTCGAACCATTCCCAGAGTTGGATGAACTCCCGGAACGGGATTAAGTTCGACAACCAAGGTATGACTGTAAATATCGCTTCCTGCCCCCCTCCCCCGCGACAATTAACCTCGGGGACAACGACACACACTCCCATTCATACCATTGAGAGCTCTCCCACCCCCAGCAAACTGCTCTATAGGACAGATACTTACTGTCAAGATCATGGCTGCAAAGGGTTAACACCCCCCCACCGAGTCCCACACACTGAAGCCCCAATGCTAATACCTCCTCCTATCTGTAATTATAGAAAGAAAACTCAGGTGTGCTTCCTAGCCATTGTGCAGTTAGGATAGCAGTCCGGCCCTCTGCTACGTATATATGATCCTTATATCACTTAACAGAAAAGAAGTGAACATTTTTAAACAGTCACTTTTACCTACCAGCAAGAACAAATGCATTCCATCCAGGCCTTGCCTAGCATTGGCATAGCCCCTGGGGTTATGTATCAATACCTCAGAAGTCCTTACCTTTTGACCAGTCCTCCATTTGTATTTCTGAACTTGTTTGATCTGGCAAGGGCTCCGCGTCTTGCTCCAAGACTTCAGAGCTAAAGTAAAGCCAAGTCTAGATAAATAAAGGTAAAACAATATATCAGAACACACCTATACCTTGCCCTTATTTGTCAGAGAATTTACAAGACAAATGACTCCAAAAAAAAAGTTTATAAAAGGACAATAAAACCTGTTTATTTTAACAGGTGACGTTAAATTGACTTTCACAGTAAAATATATTTTTGTTCACACTTTCAGTTCAGATAGATTTATTCTGTTCTCTGTTGAATTTAATGATGGTGTTGAGAAACATACGGTATTAGTCCTCAAAGCCTGATCCTGGCAACAGTTATTACAAAACAGAACGAGTAGGTCCAGGAAAGCAAATATGATTACTTTTTTCTTGGTCTGCATTACAAGTGGTAGTGAATGCAGGATTAGGTCATGTCAAGGTTTTGCTCTGCATAATCCTTAGGTATATATGCAAGTATTACAGAGAGAAAGTTCTCACAATATTTTCAGATTCGTATTAAGATACATAAATCACCACGTTAACATTTTTCATTTGTAAGAATAGTACAGTATGTTCATTAGAGACAATGTGGAATTATAGTTATTATGCCTGTATTATCACAGTTTTGTGACTTTTTGGTTGGTATTAATAAAGGTATTACCCAACCATGGGTTTTGGAAAGTTTTTTCCTCTCCCGGTCCAACATGGCTACTCTTGTTCTTCATGTTTCCTATAATAAGAAAGTTTACTTCTTAGGAACCCCAGACGGCCATAAAATGAAATGAGAAACCTAGCCACCATATGGTTAACAAGTTCAAAATAAGGAACAAGAACACTTAAAAAATATATAGATAAGTAACTTATATAGCCCGTACTTGATTCAGCTCTAAGAATACACAGTGAAAGCAAGATGAGAGATTTTAAGGGACTTTCTTCTCAGGAGTGAGAGAGAATATTACCTCAGACCCTGAAGTCTGAATTCCTTACAAAAAGTCCTCAAATGAAGCTGTAACTTTGGCTTTTTCAGTTCTGTGTTGATTTCGGGTTGGCAATCCCCCCCCCCATATATCTAAGTTCCTCATTTACTTTTGGATTAGCTGGAAATATAGAAGGTTATTATTAATATCAAAGGAATGTGTTTTAAGTCAATGAAGTCTTTCCTCTACATATTGCACAAAAAGGTCCATAATAATTGCAGTCTTTTAATAAGGTATTCATATAGCAAGAGATGAAGAAAATACAGTCTTTAATAACCTCTGGAGTATTTTAAAACATGTCTTAGGGCCTTAATGTGCCTAGTAATATACTATTTAAAACCACAATTTTATCCCTCCACAATATACAGTCATATTTCCCCGCCATTTACCCAGCTAATGAATGCCAGCAATTAGTAAAATGTAATCCCACTGCACAATCAGTTTAATGCTTTTAGCACTCAGAAAAGTAAACACCAAATTAATACTGCTCAAGCCATATCAGATCCTACTTGGAAGCAAGCAATTATAGTTCAGCTCCTCAGGTGTAATTAAATGATTGGAATGATTTAGTTCCATAAATGCAAGTTAATTCATAAGCAAGCAACAAATATACTGGGAGTAATTACAAGAAACATTGGCAGTCTAAGCAGGGCCATGCTCTTTTATACACCTGGTATAGGAAAATGCTGCCCTCTCCTGGATATCGACTGTGACTATCCACTCCAACAGCCACACTCATGTGAAGTATGGCAAAATGCAAGGTGTGAACACAGGAGAATCTTTGAAGGTTAAAAGTCATTATTGCATTTTGCACGCACAAACCATCAACTGTGGCAGTAGCCATAGCAGATTGCCAGCAAGAATTACTTAAATTACACATGGCCAGCGTTCATGGGCTTGCAGGGAAATGAGTCTTCTTGATCCGCAATAGAATTAGACGGACAGCTTTATTCACAAAGCACTTCTTACACAAATATAACCTGCTCGGAGAAAATCATTTACAATGTCACGTATAAAGACTATCCAAATGTCTGTTTTGTGGAATGTACACACAATTTAGGAAAAGGCTTCCCAAAATATGTTTCCACAGAAATATAGAACTGGCGCAGTTGTCTTGCATGATGATGGCTGCAATCTTATATCCATTTATAGCTGGGAGGAAGCCCTACTGAACTCAATAGGACTTTCTTCCGAGTAGAGATGAATAGGATTTCACTGTACATTTTTCCCCTGTGCAGGGATTATATCCTATCCACATTTAAAATAATCTCCCTAACCAACGTATTAAAGATTTAAGGCTATTTCAGGAAATATGATAGGTTTGATGTAATACAGCCATGAAAATATTCTATTTCTAACAGTCTATTCTATACAGTCAATTTTTGAAAATACATTTTTTAAAAATCTTTAAAACCACACTGGGGAAACTTACCAGTGCCTTCGGTTATATATCTATACTCCATAACCAAACATTACTAACTAAAATAATTAGTGATGATGATGATGAAGGCTGTTAAATAGTGTACACTTAAGATGTTAAATAGTGTATACTGAAGATGCACACAGATTACAATAACTTATTTTCAGAGTACAAAACACGTTACAATCTAGCTCGTTAGTTAAGACCCACTGAAGTCAACAAGTTAGTTGTGACTAACTTGATATCAATGAGGCTTAAGTGCGACAAATTTTAGCTGCATTGGGGCTACGTTGTAATTTTAATCACAGTTAAATAATTTCTGTTGGTGTTGACTGAATCAGGGGTTTTATTGGACAGCTGCTTTCAGATACCGTAAAATTATAATAATTATCTTTTAACCTATATTATTTAGTTTACAGTTGCGGTAAAGTGAGAAGCAAATAAGCTTTATATAGCTGTGAAACCACACACAGCCCTCTTCTGTACAGGCATCACTAATGTGTCAGTGTGTTTTTGAAGCTTTAAACAAATCAAGAACATAGACGCACTTGGATATTTGTTTACATCAGCCACCAGACACTGCAATTTGTGTAAAAAGCATAAACATATATAAACATAACTAAGCATTGCCAAATTATACAAATTAAAAGATACTAGAGTATACCACCCTCTCTTAACAGACAGAAGCAAATGAAAGGTTATGTTAAACAAACAATAATATGGAATTTGAATCACAACCCTGAGTCACTTTTAAGACTTTGTGCTTTAGTCTCTCCATGGATGCTGGGGTTTTTTTTTTTTTGGCAACAAAACATTCTTATCTTATTAAACTTTAAATGTTTTTAAATAACCTTTGTAGATACGAATTCAATTATTTTATTAGAAGACATATTATTAATTTTAAAATGTACAGCACATTTACTTTGCCCTTTAACGCCATGGTCTTATTTTTCTATTCAAATCTTGTACACTGTAAGTTAATTGCTTTTGGAAACTACTTATTATTCATGTAAAAATTAATGTGCCAATGTGTTTAAATCCTTTTAAATGACCATTCATGCATCCTCCCCCTTTAAGTACTGATGAAATCTGTCAAAGATATCAGTGCAAGATGGTTTTAAAGAAAGTTCCAATAAAGATTGTTCCCCCTGCTAACATAAGATTTTCATTTTCACCAACTTTACTTGAATTCCATTAATTTTTTAAGCTGCTTTTAATAAATTCACCAAGTAAAATTTTTTAGGCCCCGTAGTCTGTCATTTGTGTTCCAGCTGACTCTATGAATATTAATAACAGTGTTATCCTGATTAAATAGGCTTCATATGAAATCCCTGTGAATCCTATAGCTCAGACATCTCATTTTTTCCAACTCTTTATGAATTTGGATTCAGACATTATGCTGGAAGAAATCTTTAATAACAGATCTACTGGTACATTTCTGTATTCTTAAGCAAGAACGAGATCTTCTCATAATTCAAACAATTAAAAGAAACACGTCTACATCTTAAGGTTTCAGGCTTTCTGTAAATACACACAACACATCTTAACTCTAATGGAAACTTCAGCATTTCCAGAACAAAGGACTGGGTTCCTATTAAAAAGTAATGCTCATGTCTCTCCTGGCCATAGGTGCCAAGTATCCCGTATTCCCCGGGAAATCCCCGTTTTCCCAGCTGTTCCTAGCTGAAAAAAAGGATTCCCCCCCCAGTTTATTCTGGCACGGTGGCCATTTTGGAACTGGGCAAAGCAGCATCAAAAGTCACTTCTGAACATGCTCCGCCCAGTCCCAAAATGGCGGCAGCGCTACTTCCGGTCTGCCTCTTCCAGCCCGATCCCTTATTTCTCCGACAGCAACTTGGCAGGTATGCTCCTGGCACGCACCTTATTTGGTCTTAATTGATAGGTGCTTTGCAGTTACAAACATGTGACTAGATCTTCAGGTCTCGTTGCAAGAAGATGCATCAGATTCAAACCCAAGACTTTGTACACATCTGTCTATCTTGTTTTTATATATTTTAATGAAATTAAGCAGTAGTTTACCAAAACCTCGCTCAGCTATAGCTTCAACCATAAGCAAACTATAAGCATTTCCAGGGACCTCTCCAGGAAAACAGTGATTGCTATATATATATATAGTCCCAGGAACTGACCTCCTCTGAGAGGAGGATAGTGTTGAGAGACTTCTGCCTGATTATAATGTGGGTAGGCTATCGCTATAGATTTGCCTTAAAGCAAGCAGGAAACTGTTCCTCAGCCCAAAAACTGCATCCCTTGGGCTCAACCATCTGGGAAATATTTGCTGGTGGTTGGCAAGGCCAAAAAAGGGTGTGTGACCAAAAAGGGAAGGGGGTAAAGCTGATATATGCATACACCACACCCAGGCAACACAGTGGGAATAGAGAGGAAGGCCCATGCGCAGACCAGGGTCTGATGACTGGCAGTTCCCCCACCATCTTACAGCGATGCCAGATTTGAAGGGGGAGGGAAGTATGTTACTATTTCTTTATGGCAACCTGCAGCCTGACCCAGTTTTATGTGGCCTCTAACATCCCCTGAAGCCGCCCCATTTCCCCACCCCATCTAAATTGCTTCTTGCCTGTTAGTTTCCTACTTTTCCTGACTTCTAAAAACATTTTGCCACTCTTTCTATGACGTTTCAGAGCAAATGCAAAAGGACATCATTTCATTTGGTTAGAAAATAATGGATTGTTTTTAAAATCCAAGTTTTCTTGGAGGAAAAAAAAAACTTCCCAAACCACCAAGTTATAAATATAATATATATCCCATCTATGAAACTTCCACTTTCTTTATAGCTATAATCACCTGCTGCACTAAAAAAAAGAAAAAAAAGAATTATACTTATTTGAGAATAATAATACATAATCACAATTAAAGCCATTGAGTTTTACTTCTGAGTAGAGATGGTGGAACATGGTGTGGTCATTAGTCTGGAGCAGCTAATTCAGAACACTTGGATTCATTGACTGTGTCCACCAGTCCAGCATGGCCCCCTCAATAGATGTTAGTCTACCTCATGGCATAGGATAACCAGTGGATGTCTCCTTTATGGGGGAGAAGGGCTTATATTTTTCTGACATGGTGATTGGAATGAAAAGCTATCATAGTTTGGAAAAAAGTAAGGTGTGTGTGATGTGAGAGAGAGTGAGAGCGAAACAAGAGTTGTGGTGTAATTGAGAGGAATAGGGAGGGAAGGGGGGAGGGAGGGAGGGAGAGAGCACAAACTCCAAACTTAAAAATGGAAAGTGTAATGTTGGTGGTCAACAAAAGAGCTTTAAAGACGGTCTCAAGGCAAATTTTTTAAAATGTAGTATAAACACCAACAATTGGGAAACATTTGCCTGCGAACGCTCCAACTGGAGAACAGCCTTTACCAAAGGTGTCATGGGCTTTGAAGACACTCGAACTCAGGGTGAAAGGGAGAAACATGCTAAGAGGAAGGCATACTTGGCAAATCCACACTGTGATCAACTCCTGCCTGGAAACCAATGTCCCCACTGTGGACAGACATGTGGATCCAGAATTGGCCTCCACAGTTACTTACGGACTCACTGTTAAACTATGTTTATGGAAGACAATCTTACTCGGCTTAGAGTGATCACCAAAGAAGAAGAAAAATATGTAAAATAAATCAACTATTAAAAAAATGTCATAAATCCCCAGTGATCTCTCTCCCAAAGGACAAGCCAAACCCAGGTAGCACTGCCACTGAACCTCTTGACACATGGGGAAATGTGGAGCATATAACAAAACTGTTCATGGCTTTGGGGACTTCCGGGAGAGAGAAGTGGTGGTTTGGCTATCTCTCTGTTAGCTCCTGCTGAAAAAACTGAAATTAAAGTGGCCACCAGCAGCCGTGGGAAAGGAATTTTCTTTGATATAAGTTGCAGCTGTGATTTTAAGGAAATAATAAATGTTAAGGTAATAATATCCAGAACATCAAAAGCATCCAGTATGGGATCACCCAATGACTGTTGGTATTGTTCAGCAATTGATGGCTGAACAATTAAAAATGATCAGATCAATGTTTGATGAAGAAAATGAGCCAAAGAAATATGCCCTTTTAAAATGTTTTTTTTGGAGGGGGGGCTATTCAGTTGTTGTTTTTATTTTTATTACCATATGTATTTTGTGATTTTATATCGTGATTTTATTCTGTGAACCGCGCTGAGACCCCCGGGTATAGGGCGGTATATAAATTCAATAAACAACAACAACAAGGAAAATGGAAATGGGGAATACTCAGGTGCTCCAGACCAAATTGATGAAAAGTTGGCATCACTGGAACATAAAATAGTTAAACTGAAGAAACAGATGGTGATGCTGAAATGGAAATGAGTTCCATTCAAGGATTTGGAGAAGAATATAAAATCATAAATGGTAAAATGGGGAATTATTTGGATACGGTATTGATGGAACTAGGAGCAGCAGCAGTGGGGGCGGGGACTTTGGGAAAACTTCAGTCCTGCCCTTCTAGCAGAAAGAAAGTCTTCTGAATATGATCTGGAGGAAATTCAGAGAATGGTGCTATTAAAGTTATGGAACTCTCTCTAGAAAGACTGGAAAAAAGGGAAATGGAAGGTCCGATGGAGATCAGGATACTATCATAAACACAACAGGAAATGGAAATACAAGAAATGGTATTGAACATATGGAACTAAACATGAACTAATGGACATATGAGTGGGGGAAATATACAGAATATTGCTCCAATGTGTGATCACAGTGGAGAGTAATGTTGATGAAATTTAATGGAGGTAAAGTTAAAAGGAAAAATAGCTACCTGTAACTAGGAAAAATAGGGTTGACATTTATAAATAAAAATAACCATTAGAGAACCCATGTTGGAATTTTCATGGGAAAAAGAAAAGAATGATTCTGACACACCCTGACTTAAAAGAAATATTGTTTAACAGAAAGGAGAGAATATGGATGTTAGCATGGACTGGATGTTTTAAATCTTTCTTTTTAAAAAAACGTAACAGGCAGGTGGAAAATTGGAAGTTTTCTTTTTGTATCTTTTTTCTAATGTTTTTTGTCTTTTTTTACTTTATTTCTCTCTGTTCTCTTTCTTTTTTCTGTTTCTCTTCTTTTTCTTTGGAATCCTATACTTGGGGCTTTTATTCAGGTCCAGAGATTGTATACTCATGGGGGTGGCAGATGGTCAGCGGGTGAAGAGACAGGTTAACATTGTGTCCCAAGGCGAGAGGCTGAGAGGAGAAAGGAAAGATCCCAGGTGATAGCTGGGAGGGTCCCAGCTATCTGTGGGTAGTAAGGGCTCTGTGGGTGGTAAGGGCTAAGAAGTACTTTTAAGTGAGGACTCTACTTATTTGATTTGTATTTTTTGTAGTTGTAATTTTACTGCAGTATCGGTGCGAACAACAGTCTGGCTGCAGAAACACATGGTAGTTTTAGTTGCAGAAAGGTAGGAGGCTAAATTAAAACACAGAAATAAGGATAACAAGAGACAACAGGAAAGCAAAGCCACGAGTTTACACACTAATGCCCAATATTCACTTTGTTCATCCTAAATGAAACTTCAGGGGGGATTAAATTGTAAATACAAGTGTTCCAGGTCACTCAAAGCAAAAGAAGAAAAGCAATGCTACCCACCATCCCTGCAGCTGGGCCTCCCCCCCCCCCAATTCCTATTTCAGGGTGCAGAAGGGGAGGAAAATGGCAAGTAAATAAACCAAGGCTAAAACATGGGAGGAAGTCACATTGGACCCAGTGGGCCTTGCTTTTGTGCAACAATGCAGATTAATAGTTGGCAGAGATATCACCTTGCCGACAAAGGTCCTTATACAGTAGTTAAAGCTATGGTTTTCCCAGTAGTGATGTATGGAAGTGACAGCTGGACCATAAAGAAGGCTGATTGCTGAAGAATTGATGCTTTTGAATTATGATGCTGGAGGAGACTCTTGAGAGTCCCATGGACTGCAAGAAAATCAAACCTATCCATTCTTAACGAGATGGTTGGATAGTGTTCTCAAAGCTACGAACATGAGTCTGACCAAACTGCGGGAGGCAGTGGAAGACAGGAGTGCCTGGCGTGCTCTGGTCCATGGGGTCACGAAGAGTTGGACACGACTAAACGACTAAACAACAACAAGTGTATCCATATTTGCATCCCATGTCCACTGGA
Source organism: Zootoca vivipara (assembly GCF_963506605.1). Lineage (NCBI taxonomy): Eukaryota > Metazoa > Chordata > Lepidosauria > Squamata > Lacertidae > Zootoca > Zootoca vivipara. The sequence goes on from NC_083276.1 coordinate 31,869,130, forward strand.
TATTTTTTAATGAGCAACCTCAAGCTACTAGAATGTTTTTCCAGTTTTCCAATATACACAAGTTACCATCCCTGGCAAGCTGGAGACTGCCTTGATTATGTTTTTGTCAAGTTTGCACACCATTTTCAGATATCCATTCTCCCAGGTAGGTGACTTATTTAATCCTAAATTGGCATTTCTCCCTGTTTCAACCCTGCTGTCCTTGTCTTCAACCCTCTTGTAACCTCTGGTCATATCCCTCTTCAGTTATGCCCAGTCAACATCCCTCTGTTTGGTTCCATGAACAACTGTTCTGTGGCATTATGGCACCTAGAAATTTCACTGCTTTGTCATGACTGGAACATATATGGGTCATAAGGTTACATGCGCCCACAGGCCACAGACTTACCGTACTCATATTTGGAGCACATCAGAAGAGGTTCAGTGCAGAAAATGTAAGTTCACCTAGCTGAATTTATCACAGAATTAAAACAAAGTTTATCCCTCCCATTTGAATCAGGCATATAGGAAGAGTATATTAAATGTATAAAGTGCTATCTCCATTATAACATCAACTGATAAGGAAGCAAAAACTGAAAAAAGTACCACCATTTTCCTGGAGTTAATCAGATACCAGGATCTTGTAAGATATCCTGAAACGTTTTGCCCTAGGCCAAGCTAAACTAAATCACTTAATCTAGGAGGGTACTGCATATAAAAGCAAAGTTAGCTTATAGAATAGTTTCCCCAGGGAACAAACAGCCTGTTTTCTTAGCACTCTTATTCATGCCAAGTTTTGATGTAATGACAAACTCCACCACAAAAGGACTTGCATTTCCACAGAGCTAGAAAAAATTACTGGCAAATCTAAAGGTCAAAAAATTGATAGAAGAAAACTCAACTCAGCCCAGAACAGGTGGTGAGAAGTTTTCACAGCAAAAAGGATAAAAGGTTATAGGCATTTTTTAATGGCTACCTAAAAACAAGAGAATCTGTAGTTCAGAAACATTTTAAATATCATCTCCACCTCTGAACTGAAATTGTGGTTTGAACACTGAGAACATTTCATCAAAAGCAATGACTACCCCATTTTCTCATATCATTCCTTGATAATAAAAGCACAACTCTGAGCCCTACAAAACTTCATACTTCTGTGCCCATAACATTTCATTTCTACTCCTTGGTGGATGACTCATACTGGAAAATGAACGGGGTGATGAGAGTACTGTCTCATTGGTTCTCTTGGACTTCTCAGCAACTTTCGAAACCATCTACCATGGTGACCTTCTGGGTTGTTTATCTGAGTTGAGCTTAGCTGCTGGAGTTTTACAGTGGTTTGCCGCTTTCCAAAGAAGTGGTTTCAGAAGGTGGTTCTGTGTGGACTTCTCCTCTACCCCCTGACCTTTGGCTTATGGGGTGCCTCAATCTTTCTCCCATGCTTTTGAACAGGCTTGCTCACTTGTTGTTGTTTAGTCGTTTAGTCGTGTCCGACTCTTCGTGACCCCATGGACCATAGCACGCCAGGCACTCCTGTCTTGCACTGCCTCCCGCAGTTTGGTCAAACTCATGTTCGTAGCTTCGAGAACACTGTCCAACCATCTTGTCCTCTGCCGTCCCCTTCTCCTTCTGCCCTCAATCTTTCCCAACATCAGGGTCTTTTCCAAGGATTCTTCTCTTCTCATGAGGTGGCCAAAGTATTGGAGCCTCAGCTTCACGATCTGTCCTTCCAGGGAGCACTCAGGGCTGATTTCCTTAAGAATGGATAGGTTTGATCTTCTAGCAGTCCATGGGACTCTCAAGAGTCTCCTCCAGCACCATAATTCAAAAGCATCAATTCTTCGGCGATCAGCCTTCTTTATGGTCCAGCTCTCACTTCCATACATCACTACTGGGAAAACCATAGCTTTAACTATACGAACCTTTGTCGGCAAGGTGATGTCTCTGCTTTTTAAGATGCTGTCTAGGTTTGTCATTGCTTTTCTCCCAAGAAGCAGGCGTCTTTTAATTTCGTGACTGCTGTCACCATCTGCAGTGATCAAGGAGCCCAAGAAAGTAAAATCTCTCACTGCCTCCATTTCTTCCCCTTCTATTTGCCAGGAGGTGATGGGACCAGTGGCCATGATCTTGGTTTTTTTGATGTTGAGCTTCAGACCATATTTTGCGCTCTCCTCTTTCACCCTCATTAAAAGGTTCTTTAATTCCTCCTCGCTTTCTGCCATCAAGGTTGTGTCATCTGCATATCTGAGGTTGTTGATATTTCTTCCGGCAATCTTAATTCCGGCTTGGGATTCATCTAGTCCAGCCTTTCGCATGATGAATTCTGCATATAAGTTAAATAAGCGGGGAGACAATATACAACCTTGTAGTACTCCTTTCCCAATTTTGAACCAATCAGTTGTTCCATATCCAGTTCTAACTGTAGCTTCTTGTCCCACATAGAGATTTCTCAGGAGACAGATGAGGTGATCAGGCACTCCCATTTCTTTAAGAACTTGCCATAGTTTGCTGTGGTCGACACAGTCAAAGGCTTTTGCATAGTCAATGAAGCAGAAGTAGACGTTTTTCTGGAGGCTTGCTCACACCTTTCACTAAAAACAGGCACAAGCGATCTCTACACATGTGCAAAGGTTTCTGTGAAAGAATGTACACTTGCTGATTTGTGCAGCTCAATTATCGTGCAGAAAGTTACACAGAAACTCTTTGAATGCCAGGTATGAATAACTGTGCAAGTTTTCCTGTGACTGCTCAAGTGGTTGTGGCATCCATAAGTTTCAGCTCCAGTTGGTGAGGTCAGGCCTGGCCACAGTTATCCATCCTCTGGTCATGACCAGCTCATATATTTCATTATTAAGAGCACTTCTATACCACATCCCACATAAAGTCTCCAGGCAGTTAAAATATTAAAAGACATATCAACATATTAAAATACAGAATGATAATGCAACCAAAAACTAGTAAATCCTTGCAGAAAGGAGGATTTAATACCTCAGCTATCAACAGATGAGCAGAGGGTTAAATCCTGCCTGCCAGGAGAAAGCAAAATTCATCTCCCCCATGCAGTGGTCAATTTTGCCTGCTTGGGAACCACTGAGCAAGGGATTTTGACATCCTATGAGTGACAGGTGGGTTGCCCCACAGGCCTGTGAAAGTTGGTCGATGGGGTCAGAATATGGCAGAATGGAAGCAGAATGTGGCCCACCCTTGACCTACAGCAGTCTCAGGTCAGGACCATGGAAGGTGGGGAGGAAGACCTTAATTTTTGCCACAGTCTCAACAGAAAATCATTTTTCCACAAGGTAATTGGAGGTTTCTATTGAAAAGCAGCTTTGGAGAGACTGCGTCAGGACAATAGCAGAGTATCAGAGAATCACAGAATTATAGAATCACAGCATTGTAGAGTTTCAAGGGATCCCTAAGGGACATCTAGTCCAACCTCATGCAACGCAGGAATCTCTGCTAAAGAATCCATGACAGATGGCCATCCAACCTCTGTTTAAAAACCTCCAAGGAAGGAGAGTCCACCACCTTCCCAGGGAGTCCGTTCCACTGTCGAACAGCTACTGCCAGAAAGTTCTTCCTGATGTTTAGTCGGAATCTCTTTTCTTGTAACTTGAAGCCATTGGTTTGAGACCTACCCTCCACAGCAGGAGGAAACAAGCTTACTCCATTTCCTGTGTGACAGCCCTTCAGATAACCACCTTCAACTATCACATCACCTCTCCGTCACCTATTTTCCAGGTTAAACATAACCAGCTCCCTCAACTGTTTATCATAAGACTTGGTTTCCAGACCCTTTATCAACTTGGTCGCCCTCCTCTGTACATGTTCCAGTTTGTCCCCTCAATTCCTACACTCAATTCATTTATAAAGATGTTGAACAACACCAGGCCCAGGAGAGAACCCTGTTAACTACCTTTTACCATTATCCCAAAGCAACCGTTTCAATTTCCATAACAGAACCCATAAATATTAATTGCGTTCTCGCAGTCATAATGGGATATGGATTTTGGGAAGCTTGCTGTTAGGGCTCTGGAAGGTCTTAGCTGGGAAAATCTGGCTTTGTGTTCCTGCTACAAACTACAGCTGCTCTGGCAGCTCCCAACTATTCCTGGCATATTACTTCAGAATAGTAATGTTGAGATATTTCTGGAATCATGCCATAAATGAGGAATGGCACTTTTTAAGCTTGCAACTGAGGTCAACCTTGCATAGAATATAATCAGACAGTTAGAGAGAGACTTATGGGGCCTGAGGGCTCTTTCCATGCCAACTGCAATCAATGGCAAAATCAGCAAATATTTAAGAGGAGGGGAAGCCCCAAGCAGGTTTAAATTTGAGAGTCAAATCAAAGGCGTTCTTTTCTTCATGCGATTAGAACTGCTTGAAGGAAGAGGAGTGAGCACCAAGCTAGCTTCGCCCTTCCATGACGCATGGAATGTGTATTAATATACACATCAGAATTAACCATGTTTCTCACTGCTCTGCAACTTCACTTTCACATTCCAACCAGGGATCTATCTGCACTATACATTTAAAGCAGCACCACACCAATTTAAACAGCCATGGGTTCCCCCAAAACAATCCTGGCCACAGTAGTCTGCTAAGGGTGCTGGGAGTTGTTAAGAGACACCCCGCCCCCATTCCCAGAGTCATGTAACCTTCTTTCCCTGCAACTCTGGGAATTGTAGCTTTGTGACAGAAATTCTATAAATCACTGCATATGCTCCATGACTTCCACGAGGGCAATGGAACACCCTCTCCTTCTCCAACCCATTCTCTTGATCCATGTACTTAACTCATGTTTATGTCCAGTTGAATCTGTACTGGAGAGAACTAATGTTTATCCAACCCAGGACCTCAAATCACTATACACCCTGCCAATTTAAGAAGTCATGGCTTCCCCCCAAGAATGCTGGGAGCTGTTAAGTGCTATTAAGGGCACTGTTAGAAATTAGCCAGGCGCTGGGAGCATTTTGCAACAGGCAAGGTTCTAATTGAGACCACATGGAGATCTCTGGATATCAGGCTGGTGACTGACATCTGGCTAGCCCCTCCAGTTTTCTTAAGCAGCTAAGCAGAAGAGCTTATTTATTGCATGCATAGCCCACTTTTTTCCTCAAGGAGTACATGGTTCATACCTCTCCTCAGTTAATTCTCTACTACACTGACCCTGAGAGGTAGGTAAAGAGGCTGTGACTGGCCCAAGGTCAGTGAGCTTCATGACTGAGTGGGGATATGAACACTGATCTCTCAGGTCCTAGTGCATCAGGTCCTAGTTAGCTAACAGGACCAGTGATCGGGGAAGATGGGAATTGTAGTCCAAAACATCTGGAGGGCCAAAGTTTGGGGATGCCTGCTCTAACCACTACACCACACTGGCTTCCTATAGTACTTCTGCTATATAAATTAAGTAGGTAAATAAATATGGGGAATGCAAAATGTCACTTAGAGAAGGATCTGAAATATGTGACTTGAAGCTTGCATTTGTTTTATTCTGTATTGTTTTATTTGATGTTTTAAGGTGCTGTAAAATGCTTTGACTTTTTTTCTTTAAAATCTAAAGTGGCATAGAAATGAAACTAATAAATAATAATAATAATAAACTCCATGAGGGGGAAATGGTGCCTAGATATACCGTTGTGGTGATTGTAACCCAGGTTTAAGGTGTCATTTGGCGATTAGCTTATATATCTGAGTTTCTAACACTAATCAGTGTTACAGTGCTCAGAGTTGATAAGGCAGAGCTTTCCAAACCGTGTGTCACGCCACATTAGTGTGTCAGTTGCAGTGTGTAGGTGTGTCATGCGAATGTTCCCTGCACTCCTCCTAGGGCTGGAAAGGAGTTAGCGGAACAGTCACTTCCAGGTTTGCAGCGTTCAAGAGCCAAATCGTTCGAGAACTACTGTAAGATGTTTGAAAACCAAGGTACAACTGTAAAACTGCATTACTGTGTCGCAAAATGATGCATGTCTAAAAAGTGTGCCACCAACATGAAAAGTTTGGAAAGCTCTGTGTTAAGGAGACCCCTATAATAGAATCATAGAGTTGGAAGGAACCCGGAGAGTCATTCTAGTCCAGGGGTCAGCAAACTTTTTCAGCAGGGGGCCGGTCCACTGTCCCTCAGATCTTGTGGTGGGCCGGACTATATTTTGAAAAAAAATATGAATGAATTCCTATGCCCCACAAATAACCCAGAGATGCATTTTAAATAAAAGGACACATTCTTCTCATGTAAAAACATGCTGATTCCCGGACTGTCCGTGGGCCAGATTTAGAAGGCGATTGGGCCGCATCCGGCCCCCGGGCCTTAGTTTGGAGACCCTGTTCTAGTCCAACCTCTGCAATGCAGCAATCACAACACGTGGTCCTCCACCCAATTTGAAGCCATAACAGACCCTGTTAGCTTTGAAAATATGCTACCAGTTTTACTGCTGCACCACTTAGTTGGAGAAAAACTTACTAAACTTCACTCACATGTTAAAATAAAGACTTTTCCCTTACATATGGATTTTTTTCTTTAGTTGCTTGTCTTTTTCACTTAAGAGGCTGCTACCTGGGCTACAAAGAAGAATTTACTGGCTTTGTCTTGTGGCGTAATGAGAAGTTGCAAACCTTTACACAAATGATGTGTGTGACATAAGACATATTGTATTACCTGGATAAGAAATTAGAGTAGAAATGAGCATTCATCAGGACAGGGGTGTTTGTAAAGCAGTCCTTTGCAGAACACGTGGGTGGAGTGCAGGTAAATTTAAGGTCAAGCTATTTTCAATAAGTATCTTATCTGTAGTTCAAGACTCCCAAAATAGATTGCTATGACAAAAGGTGATATACAGAATTGCTCAATGAAAGTTTTTTTTCTTTTTTAAAAGTTTCCTGTTGAGACATGGTGCAACTTACACGGTTCAGCAACTTGGACTTATATAAAGGTCTTTATTGAAATCTACTGAATTTTTTCTTTGATTATTAAATAGAAAACTTGGGTGACAAATATAAAATGTCCACTCATCATTCCAGGTAAGACACACGTGTAGCACACTGTGGGTGCTAGAGTGGAATAAAGCTGATATCCTCATGGAAGGGCTTTTGAGCGAGTAGGGGCATTCTGTAACAGAAAGGTATGGGAAATTATTTTTTCCCCATTTTCACTCCTGTAGGTGGTATATGGAGGGCTGCAGGGAGAAATTGGCCAAAAAACAAAACAAAACCTACTTTCTCTCTTCGTCAGCATATGCCTCCTCTGGGTCAAAGCTCCTATGTGAGCACAAGGGCATTATTATTATTATTATTATTATTATTATTATTATTATTATTATTCTGCCCATCTGGCTGGGTTGCCCCAACCTCTCTGGGTGACTGCCAACACATATAAAAACATAATATAACATCAAACATTAAGAACTTCCCAATACAGGGCTGCCTTCAGATGTCTTCTCAAAGCTGTGTAGTTCTTTATCTTCTTGACATCCCGCAGGGAGGGCACCACTACCAAGAAGGCCCTCTGCCTGGTTCCCTGTAACTTCACTTCCCGCAGTGAGGGAAGCAACAGAAGACCCTCGGAGCTGGACCTCATTGTCCGGGCTGGACAATGAAGGTGGAGCTGCTCCTTCAGGTATACAGTGGAACCTCGGTTTATGAACACCTCGGTTTATGAATTTTCGGTTTATGAACGCTGTGGACCCATCTGGAACGGATTAATTCATTTTCCATTACTTTCAATGGGAAAGTTCGCTTCAGTTTATGAACGCTTCAGTTTATGAACAGACTTCCGGAACCAATTACACCCATGCTTCAGTTTATGAACGCTTCAGTTTAAGTACTCCGCGGACCCGTCTGGAACGGATTAATCCACTTTCCATTACTTTCAATGGGAAAGTTTGCTTCAGTTTATGAACGCTTACTCTGCAGACCGTCTGGAACGGATTAATTCACTTTCCATTACTTTCAATGGGAAAGTTCGCTTCAGTTTATGAACGCTTCAGTTTATGAACAGACTTCCGGAACCAATTGTGTTCATAAACCGAGGTACCACTGTACAGGGCCAAGGCTGTTTAGGGCTTTAACACTTTGCATCAACCCTTTGAATTGTGCTCCGAAACATGCAATAGCCACCTAAAACTTGTTCAAGTGTTGTTGCTGAGTAGCAGTTCATGGTGAATGTAAAGCTACATGATCTCCTGACCAAACACCCATTCCTGAACTGTTCTACATTAAATGTTTCCTCACACCTAAAGGAGTAGACCAGAGGTTTTCAATCTTTTGGGGTCCACGGCTCCCTTGACCAACTACATTCTTTCTGCAGCACCCCTGTGGGGCTCAGGAGCCCAGCTATGCCATCTCTTGCCTGCAGGGCTGGCAGCCTCTCACCCTTTCTTCAAACCCCCTCCCTTGTGGAGTGTTCCCTCAGCCTCCTCTCCTCTCGCCTCTCTTGGGAGTCCTCCGGGAAGCTGCTGCCGCCGCTCCTGGTCTCTGAGCTTCCCCCCTGCCCCAAAGAAAGGTGCCTCTTCACACAGAGGCACCATTTGCCCAGGGAGCTTATAGCCAGGTCTGCTGGAACCAACAGCTATGCAAGCCTTTGGGAGGCAGAGACGCGAGAGGGCATTAGGGAAGGAAGGAAAGAGGAACAGAGGCCAGTGTTGCCCGCGGCACCCCTGACTGTCATTCAAGGCACCCTAGGGTGCCATGGCACACTGGTTGAAAACCACTGGAGTGGTCTATGGCCAAGAGGTGGCAACTGGAAATGAACATTTGTGTATTAATGGCCATGAACCCTGCAGTGGCCCAGCTACTTCTGTACCTCTGTATAAACTTACACACGAGAAAGAGGAGTGTTTGCTATTGCATGCAAATGCTTTTTTGGAAAGTGGAATAGTTGAAAGAAAAAAAGGACGAACGAACAGAATCGTAATTCTTCTATTATTTAGTAACCTTCCGTGACTTTAATATCACTTCAAATCCCTAAAAAACAGGTTAGAAACAAATATTAGCCTTACCAGGATGGCAAAGGAATGGATGAAATTACATTTCAAGGGGAACACTGTATTTTAATTAATGCTACCTAGTCCCTTTACCGACAGCAGTCACCTTCAGTGCAGAGTGGGAGTAACAATTACGCCTCCTAATCACACGACGTGAATCGGGAAAATAGTCTCCAACAGGACAGCCTATTATGAGGACCACATGGGTATTTGTCTTCTCCTTGTCATGACATCCAACTCAGAGCACCAAAGCTAACTGAAAGAGGCGGAACCAACACTGGAAGAGGTTTTGAAGGAAATAAATAAAAACTCAGGCCTTGAATTGGGGACAAAATGAAGGGGGGGGGGGAAACCCTGGCTTGTTGTCAAGAGCTTTTAGCATCATCCACAGATCCAACAAACCTCTCTGATCCTAAAGTGGCCATCTTGTGAAGGTTTTCGCTCACTGTGCAAGTGGGCAGAACTTTACTAGAGCCAGCTACGGGTGTCACTTGTGCATTGCCAAAAAAATTAGAGAGGAAATGCATGAACCAACCAAAGAAAATCACAAATTTGCAAAATAAAAATAAAAATGTTATGTGCTAATAAACATAAGCATAAACAAACTTGTGTTTATGCACACATAAGTTTGGATATGTATGTGTTCATACACAAATTTATTGAAATAATTCTTATAGAATCACAGTGTTGGAAGGGACCCTGAGGATTATTTAGTCCAACCCCCTGCAGTGCAGGTATATGCAGCTGACCCTTAAGAGGATTCGAACCTACAGCCTTGGTGTTATCAGTACTGCACTCTAACCAATTAAGCTTTGCTACAAAGCATAGTGGTATTGTATGATCAGGGGATAAGCATTTCTTCTGTCTAGGTACTAGCTACCATATTTTTCCGTGTATAGGACAATTTTATTATTATTAAAAAATGTTTAAAATTGGGGGTCGTTTTATACACAGATAGTGCAGAGGGGAGATGGGTGATTGGTGGCAGCTGTGAGCAGCAGATTGTCATCGGCAATCGGGCGGGCGATTGGCGGTTGCTGGCGCCGAGCGGGCAGACAATTGGTGGCTTCGGCAAGGCATGCGATTGGCAGCGGTGGTCAAGGCGGCTGTACAATTCTTGGCAAACCCAACTCTGGGCAACTCCCCCCCCAAAAGCTTAACAACTCTGGTCAATCTCCCCCCCCCCGTTTCCTTAATTTGGGGTCCCCAAAAATAGAGGTTGTCTTATACACAGAAAAATATGGTATTTACATCCCCGTCGCGGGTATTCGAACCGCCAACCTTTCGATCAGCAAGCCCAAGCAGCACAGTGGTTTAACCCACAGCGCAACCCGCATCTCATACTAATATATATATAATTACAGGTAGGTAGCCGTGTTGGTTTGACGTAGTCGGGGGAAAAAACCTTCCAGTAACACCTTAGAGACCAACTAAGTTTGTTGGTCTCAAAGGTGCTACTGAAAAGGTATTTTTAAAAAATATATAAGGTATGTTTAATTCAAGCCAGTGGAACTGTTTGGCTTCCTTGACCGTTATCAACACCTGCATAATAATAATAATAATAATAATAATAATAATAATAATAATAATAATTTATTTATACCCACCCATCTGGCTGGGTTTCCCAGTTATCAACTCCTGGCAGCATAGAAGTTTGCTCAAGCGCACACTCTTCTGAAGGCTGTTCCCCTTTAATAGTAGGAGATGGAACCTTTTTTAAAAAATTCCAAGTGAGTTGGAAGTGATTGTTTCATCTTGTGGAATATCCGGTCCTGGAATGGCAAGAGTAAACACTGGACACCATACAGATCTGGTGCTGCTGTTTCCTCTAGTAGGCCGTGGATACGAAGCTGTGGGCCTCCACATGTTTTAGAGTAGACGACACCTTACATCAGCGCCTGACAGCATAGTTCATTGCCAGGGATTGTGGGAGTTGTAGTCCAGGAACAAATGGCAGATCACAAGTTCACCCCCCCCCCAAAAAAAATAGGGAAGTAAGTTTCTATTAAAAGTCCCCTCTTCCTAGATGGTAACTGTGATAGGCTTTATAAAGATTGCTTTCGTAATTTCTCATTCTACTGAGAAACATGAAGTTCAACAGGCCCCCCCCACGTTTCACGAAAAGAACAGGAATTGAAAGTTTAGCAGAAAGGAGGATTTGGCAGCAGCTGTGGCAGTAAACCTCAAAATGAGGCAAATCAGGCTCAAACCCACATTCTGAAGGGTCTGGGCTTGCCTGGAATGAATATTTTTGAGCTGGGAAAGTTCACTTTCTGAACTTCCCCCATAGTTGAACTTTGCTTCCTTTACTAAAAATTGTAATTGCAAATTTGGAATAGAATACAAAGGAAGAGTCGCATTTGCCAGCCATAAAGTTTACTCTCCCATGATACTCTTGAGAAGCTTTGGTTTCCACGAGGAGCATGAAAGCAAATTTGGTTCCCCCCCTTTTTATTATTTTAAGTTGAAATTTATCCTAATCAAATAAAGAGATAATCTCCGAGGAACCTCTTTGTGCAGGCAAAGTTGGAACGGACACCTCCTAACCCACAGTAATCTGAATATCTTTCACACAAGACACCCTGTTGACAAGAAGCATGCTGAAATGTGGACACATCATATATTAGAGAAGAAGATATAAAGTACACCATACTGGTAAAGAACTATTTAAAAATGCATTAAAGAAGCTGTGTTAAATACAATGCTAATTAGAGATTAAGATGGCTTTTACTCGCAGGCACTCTTTAATCACTTATATTTACTTTGGACAGCACCTTTACTTATATTTACTTCTTCTGCATCAAAGGAGGGGGACAAAGCAGCTCTATCATCTGTACCTTAAAACGTCTGTGTCTGTATCATTAGGGCACACTGCAGAAGAGAAGACTCCTCAGAAACAGAGAATTGTATAGTCAGAAGGGAAATATGCAAAGGTAGCGAATAGGTCTACTACTGCTGCTACCTCTTTAAATAGCATTAATTCAAGAGCTGATGAAGTCTGGACAGGCGGACAACCATAAATTTCTGCATATCACATTCCTACACACTCTTGGCCTACTTTTTGCACCAATGCCAGACAATGCAGATCTGTAGAAAATGGAATTCTTGGTGAAGTCCAGAAATAAACAGTAAATTGCAAGAACTCGGGCCAGGAGGAAGATGAATTTCAAGTGAATCTTCAAAAGGTTTTATTTATGTAATGAGGAATTCAAACAGGAATCAATTCCACTATTATAGGCAAATATCCCAGGACAAGGCCCTGTTTCGACAATTCTTCGTCAGCAATGTTTTAATGGTCAGAGTATGTACACTCTGACCATTAAAACATTGCTGACAAAGAATTGTCGAAACAGGGCCTTGTCCTGGGATTTTTTCCACTGGAATTTATTTTTATTTGCCTATTATACTGGAATTGATTCCTATTTGAATTCTTCATTACATAAATATAACTTTTTGAAGATTCACTTGAAATTCATCCTCCTCCTGGCCCGAGTTCTTGCAATTTACTGTTTATTTCTAGACAATGCAGATCAGCAATTGCTGGTCGATGTTAGACAAATAATGAGCTTCTGCTTTGAATGCAGAAGATCCCAGATTCAATTCATGGCATCTCCAGGGAGAATCGGAAAGGAATCCTTCCTGAACCCCTGGGGAGCAGCTGCCAGTCAGTGTAGACAATACTGAGTGAGATGGACCAATGGTCTAATTCTGTGTAAGGCAACTGTCTATGTTTCCCCTTCCCACTATTATTTATATGAATGCGTTAGGTGCCATATCATATATATGTTCCCTGAAATCAGTGCAATTTTTCTAGAAGAAGAGGTGCCGGAACTCACCACAAATACTTCCCTTGTTCTCTGAGAATGGCAATGGTGTCTACCTGAGAGGTCCCAGAACTGAGTTCTGGCGAATCCTGGCTCAGAAAAAAGCCCTGCCTGAAATTGATATATCTCATTGCTTATTCAAGCTGCCTCATTCTCCAAATTGTGATAAAACTTGAGTGTATGTCATGTGGAGGGCAAAGGATCTCCTCTCTCGTTTTATTCTTTTTTTTTATTTCCCTCAAAAGTAATGTGTTCTCTAAGCGAGGCTTTTCGTGCTCTGACCTTGGCATCCGCCGGGACCATACTGTGATTTATATTGAGAATTCCAAGTCTTATCTAATCTTATAAATAAATGTAAAATGTGTAAAACAATTACCCTAGAATAAAATTGAATTTTATCTCTCTGTCATCAGCTTTTGTCCATGCTACAAATTTCCGTGTTTGAATACAATTCAAAAATTAATAACAGACATAATTTATTTTCTGACTTTTCATTATTGTGACATTGTAGCCATTATATATATATATATATATATATATATATATATATATATATATATATATATATATACACAGGCTTAAATTTTATCTAGGGCTTCAACCCCACAGTTTATTTTCAGCCATGGGGCACTCTTCTGGAATTTCTATTTAAGGAATATGCTTGTTCAAGAAATACACTTCCCATTTACAAACCAAAATATACAGCATAATGAAATGGAGGGAGGGGAGATAGATTAAGGAGGGGAAGTGTTGCATTGCACGTCAACGATCTAAGCCCTTATGTGTTCTTCTGATGTTGGCTGCAAGAAGTCAAGTTTAGTGGGCAATAATATAGAAAATTATAGTAAAAGTTACAGTGTGTGTGTCTGCTATCTGCTTGTATGTTATTTTATACTGAGTTTTACCATTGTGTTCTTTTAGCTACGCTCAAGCGTTGTGTGCCCCTCCACCCACTTTTCTTAAACAGGTAAAAGATATGCTTGGGCTTTTATGGTTTTGGTCCCAGGTATTTGGCTGGGCATATGACCATCATAATTGGCAGTCATCGAGCCTGTCCAGTTTGCATTCTCCACCTCTTATTTCATGCGACAGAAGCTAAAAACTAGCCTCTAACTAACTCTTGATATCTCTTTGCCTTTGATCCTGAAGGCCATTCAGTCATACGCTTATCTACACAGTCTGTTAACCTTTATATGACTATTTAAATATTGTTATGGCTGCTGTAGGTGTTTGTGAATTGTTATGGAAAGGTTTCCAGTCTCGTGAGCTGCTTTGAGCATGGCAAACCACAGGAAAGTAGCATTTGCCACTGGGGATGGTTGCTTCAGCCTGCCTTCCCCACCTTCCACCAATAAGGGTTTATTATTATTATTATTATTATTATTATTATTATTATTATTATTATTATTATTGCTTTACTATTGAACTGATGTTTGATTTTTTAAAAAACATGCCCCACCCCCTGCTCTGGAATCCACTTCTTAGATGAAGCTGAAAATGTTCAAACCAAACCAAACGGGAGCATTCATAAGGGAGCTGTCTGCCAGAAAAACTGGTGGTGCTTTCTGACGTTTAAAGTCTCGGCATAAAAGTTGTGGGGTGAAGGGAGACTTGCTAGGCACTACTGCCATTAGCATTGGAGCTACTTTGGATGTGAAGGTATAGAACAGGCATCCCCAAACTGCAGCCCTCCAGATGTTTTGGCCTACAACTCCCATGATCCCTAGCTAACAGGACCAGTGGTCAGGGATGACGGGAATTGTAGTCCAAAACATCTGGAGGGCCAAAGTTTGGGGATGCCTGGTATAGAAGATTGTGAGTTGACTTATTGGTAAGCGTATGCTCAGTTAAATTTTTGACGAACTGCTAATTATTGGATTGGAAGAGCTATGTTGCAGGGGTTGCAATTGTTGTTACTTATTATGGCTATTGCACTTGAACTGTTTTCTGTGAACCGTTTTCAAAATGCAGTGCAGCAAAAGGCGTTGATTGGCGCAGCCCAGGACACCAAAGGAATCAAGCAAGGCAAAATGGGGACTAACTGATCAAATCTGCATTCTAAAGGCATTTTGCCCGCCAAAGATTTAAAACTACACCAGCACATTGGTGATATCTCCAAGGTCTGATGTGAAGCCTTTATAATGGGAAGCGGGGTACCATATTTGCCCTACACCAGCCAAATCTGCGCGTTGTGCTATGGTAAGCAAACCATTACTGTGGAATCAGGGTGACAATATTTCTAAGAGTTACATGTAGGGTTGCCAGACTCAATAGAGGACAGGACTTCTGTGCCTTTAATTGCCCTGCTCTCTTTTGAGTCTGGAAACCTTAAAGAGAAACCAGCAGACCCTTTGTTTAATTTCCAAACAAAGGGTCTGCTGGTTTCTCTTTAAGGTTTCCAGACTCAAAAGAGAGCACGGCAATTAAAGGCACAGAAGTCCTGTCCTCTATTGAGTCTGGCAACCCTAGTTACATGACTGTTAAGACACTCTTTAGGCTAGCTTTCATAATTAGAAACTTCTGTAATTGGAAATGTTTTGATAGCCACCCTTTAAGAAAGAAACAGGCAAGCAAGCAAGCAAGCAAATAAACAAACAAACAAACACTGGAGCACATGCGCGCGCACACACACACACACACACACAGAGAGAGAGAGAGAGAGAGAGAGAGAGAGAGAGAGAGAGAGAGAGAGCAGTTAGCTGAAGAAATAGTTAAAATTAAAATGCAGCTGAACAACATTTAGGAACAGCTGGTGTAATTCTATGCTTGATGGCAAAGTAATGAAGCTCTTGGTGGCTTGACAAGACAAGCTACAAGCTTGAATGAAATTGTTCAGCTAAAAGAATTAGAATGAAGTTGATGACGGATGCCTTACTGAACATGACAGGGTGTCATCTATTTTAAACAGGATCTTTACTAGGATGTACTGAAAGAAATTTTTCCACTACCTTGAACCCACTAAAGCTTTTTTCAGTAAAATCTTATTGGAGCTTATTCAGACAATAGGCTAGCTCCAACTGTTACTATTTAAATATTTTTTTAAAAAGACACTATAATCTATTTTCAGTGCTAATAATTCAAATCTTGGGGGGTGGGATAACCTGTGTTATTCTTCGATATCCATTCCACGAAAAAGTAACTCTAACTATTGCTACAACTCATAACTCTGCATTTCTTACCTAAAGGGTCTCTCAAAGGACACGTGCTAAAGTTATAATAGCAGATTCCATTCCTCATTAACTAGTAATGGGTAGTTTTAGTACCTATTTCCCTAGATGTTAAGGAGTAAAGCAGGGTTGGAGAACTTGGGGCTCTGGGTGTTGTCGGGCTGCCAACTCCTATCAGTCCCAGGCAACTCAGCCAATATTGTACCCCAGCAAAGCCCGGAGGACCTGCCTGGGCTTTACTTATTGACATGAGCACCTGTTTTCTCCAATACACAATAAGAACTTGTACACATCAAATGCATTTGGATGAACTAAATATTAAGCATTGTACTGTACCCAGAGTTGCAACCTGAATGAAGACAGTTTGAAAAACTAATCTATAAATTACGTTTGCACGTGATTAAAAATAGTAGGTGACAAAAGCAGCACACATGTGCAGGATTCCTAGATAATGCACACATGTGACATCCCTGTGGAATATGTCTTCTTATGCGAGAAAAGGGAGGCTCTCTCCTATAGTTCTTGCCACCTGCAGGCTTTATAAGAACATATAATAAAAAGGGCATGACCTGGGATAGCTCAGTTTGTAGAGCCTAAGACTCTTAATCTCAGGGTTGTGGGTTCAAGCCCCATGTTGGGTGAAAGATTCCTGCATTGCAGGGGGTTGGGCCTAGATGACCCTGGTGGTCCCCTCCAACTCTGCAATTCTATGATTTCAACTAAAGCTTAGGAAAAAAAACTTCCCAATAGTGTGAGCTGTTTGTTAGTTGAAGAGACTGCCTTAGATAGTGGTGGAATAGTGGGAGTATTTTTAGAGCCCATTCTAACCCTTGATACCTACCAGAGCAGGTATGAGGAACCTATGGTTCTCCAACATGGCCAGCACTCAGGGTGATGGAAGGGGCAGTCCAATATCCTGAGGGCCACAGCTTCCTCCTGCCTCATTTTCATGAATAACAGTTTGCTTTAAGTACTCTTAAAACCTCCCTATTAGTTGTGCAATACTGTATTGCAGAGTTCACATGAAAAAGAAAATCCATATGGCTAATCTCTGCAAGCCAATAATGTCCACGTGAGAAGCTCAAATTTATTTCATCCATCAAAGACGACCCGAACAAGGAAAAAGGTACTATTTCAACAGAATTCTAAGTTGCTTTGTTCAATCACTTTGACAAATGTCAAAACATTACCTTTCCCTGCCTTGCATTTAACACTGTTCCTTGAAGCTTGAATGTGTTCGTTTATACTTGCATAAATATCAGTGCAGACTTCTGCAGATTCCTGTTCTGTATGCTGCACAATGACATGACTCAACCAAATCCATAACCTTTGAAAATAAACTTTACACCTTTCTTCTGGGGTATCAGATATAGCTCAGAAGCATAATTACACTACAATAGTGCTAGTCAAATCTAGGTCACCTAGATTGTGTATGACAGACATGAATTACTGGAGTCTCAGCTCTAAGACGTTCCCTTTATGACATAGTTGCAGGTTTTTGAAGCTTCACTGCTAATAAGAAATTCCTCCTCACTGAAGCAGTATTATTTTGGCACTGTCTTTGTAATATAGTACTTGATATATAAAAAAGTTGTCCCATATGTGAAGCAGCAAATTCCAACCCACCCACCCTGCCGGTTCAGTGGTTAAATATAATTAATATGATTTCTAAAAACAGCATTGCAAACATAAGTAAATGTCACCAGTTGTACACTTTCATATGAAGGCCTGGAGAACGTCGCAAATTGGAAGTGTAGACGGGGAATTTCATGCTCTTCTCAGTTAATACACATAGCCTCCAAGTGATCGCTGAAGCTACTGGACTGGATCCAGAGAAGAGCAACCAGAATCCTTCCTATGCTTTCTGCTTCTTCATCCCACTAGAACTCCCTGTCACTTGAAAAGCTACTTCTGAGACAGACAGACCCCCTCACACAATAGCATGGGATGGAAGGGGTGGTCAGTAGGCAATAATTCAGAAGAATTTGGCAGTGAGGCCTTGTACAAGCAGAATTGCCTTTCCATGTATGCAAGAACCTAAGAAAAGCTGGCTAAATCAGGCCAAAGGCCCATCAAATACAACCAGTGCTATTTTTCTAGAAAAAGAGGTGTCGGAACTCACTAGGAACACTTCCCTTGTTCTCTTAGAATGGCAGTGGCGCCCACCTGAGAGGTGCCAGAACTGAGTTCCAGCTGGAAAAAAAGCCCCGATTTCAACACTTGTTTTCACAGCGGCCAACCACGCCACTGTATAAATGATAAGTTAAGTGAGGAAGTTCCAAAATAGGAACATGCAAAACCACACGTTTTGTCAATTCATGCCGGCTCTCAAAACATCTCTTGGAGTCTATGCATATTGCTTGCCAATGCTTGAAATTCCCACTATTCCCCCTTTTTATGGGTACCCTCACTACTGGCATTCAGATGCCAGGTGAAAATCTGGCTCTCGTTTCAAGACTTTGCACATTATCACCACGGTGATCTGATATTGATGTTGTGTTATCTTTTATTGTATTTTCCCTGGAAATACATGCTGGTGTATTGACTTTCTGTCAACTTGCTCAGAGATCCTAGGATGCAGACCAGGAATAAGTGCTCATCATTCAATTCAAAATACAGTGGTACCTCGGTTTAAGAACAGTCCGGTTTAAGAATGATTTGGTTTACAAACTCCGCAAAACCGGAAATAGTGTCTTGGTTTGAGAATTTTAGCTCGGTCTAAGAACGGAATCGCCTCAGTTTAAGAACGGTTTCGGTTTAAGAACGGACTTCAGAAACGGATTAAGTTCGTAAACCGAGGTACCACTGTACTGTAAGACATACAATTTTGAAACATTTGGCCCCGATATCCCCACTTGTTCCAACAATATTCCTATGTCTTCATCCTCAACCTGTTAGCCTCCCAGATTTCAAAGGAATGTGCCTCAAGTATGTGATTCTAAGCTAGACTTAAGAAGACAACACATTGTTGGTGAATAGCTCCATCTAGTGGCTACAGGTACTATAGCACTATCTTTCATTTTTTTGATTTGTTTCCAAGTGCGTTTGTTTGTGTGTGCTATGTGCAGTGAATGTGGATGTGTGGTCTGCTTGTGTGTTGTATATCCTGGGGGGCAGCGCTTGTGCAAATACGGGCTATGCTCACTCTGAGTGTGGCCCTCAAGCTGAAAAAAGCTCCCCAACTTGGAATCAAACTTGGAACCCCTGCCTCCCAAGCCCCCAGCCCAATATTTTTTCTTTTATTTGATGTTTAAAAGCACATTTGGGATTTAGCCTCTTGAAAAATGAATACATTCAAATGTCATATTCCAGGTCAGCCACAACAATGTTTATTTGGTGAGTTTCAAAGCCATCTATTCAAATTCATATTTAAAAAAATGTTTCAGATGCATGTAGTGTAGCAAATAGTGTTTGTGCTTCTTTAGAATGCTATTATAATTTATAATACACTGTGCTATAAGTTTCCGCAGCATCTACCAAGAGAGGTTAGTACAAAAGTACTATCAAGTAAAAAAAGTAACAATATTGGAATTTATTCCCATTTAATTCTCCCTTCCCATAAGACCACAGTAATTTTAAACCAGAACAATTAGAAAAATTTCCCTGGTTATGGAGAAAACAAAAATAATAGTTTCGAGCTATTAGTCTCAGATCTTTGGAAGAACTCGCTGTTCCATTTCTTCTTGTATTTGACAGCTACCACTGCCAATATTTTAATCCAGATGGGAGGGGGAAACAAACCATTATCTAGTGATTTGATGCTACTCATAAGAATTCTGCTCCTTACCCTATTACTGATGGGTGGATGACTATGATGAAGAATCCAACTTTCTTTCTGTTCAAATTAAATTCACTTGGATTCCCAACCTCTCCTTGTTTTGAATCAAAGAATGATGCAAGAGAGAGAACATTCACCCTCCCCCAATTAACTAAAAAACAAAATTAAGAATCCTGCAAATTTTCTGCTCATACATGTCTAACTGAAGGCCATAAAGTGAAAGAGAAGGAATCATTTATATTCACAGGATAATTTAAGATGTGGAAGTAAGAAACAACATGGAAGTTGAAGGTCTGTTAAAAAAAACAAGCTGTTGCTCTTTTGATCTCTTGCACCCTAAAAATGCAGTGCTGAGCACAAATTGGAAGTGGAAGAGGAGTAGTTTCTTTCCTGGTTAGACATGCATGCAAAAAATGATTGGAGGAGGGTGTCATACATAATATGTTGTCTGTAGCACCTAATTCAGATTTTAAAGGATGCCCGCCTCACTTTGAGAACCATTCTTGCCATTCTTAGCAAAAATTATATAAAAATGTGCTTGTTAATTATTCTGAGTTTCTTGTGCAAATCGCTTTGAGAACTTCAGTTTAAAACCCTTTTTAGATTGTAAAAGAAAAAAAACTTTTTTATAACTTTCTATTTCGTAGTCTTGGCTGTCATGTAATATTTCTTTTGAACACCAAGATAACAGAATGCAATTAGATACAAGTACAAGTTCAGAACGTGATTTTCAAACACCAGCTCAGCCCAGACACCTGTTTCCAAGATGGCAAGGAGAAATGCACAACACAGTGGTGGCATCATCCCACACTATTTAATGGGGAGAGAGTAGGAGAAGGAAAGACAGAAAATACACTATTGTGGTGATCTACTTCAAGAAAGGTCTCTGAAGGACATTGATCTACTAGTGGTATTTTGGAACTAGATCAACTATTTCATCTTTCCAGCAATATATAAGACAAGACAGCATCTCCCTCAAGAAGTTAAAATTGACCAGGCTAGATGGTAACTTAGCAGGATACATTTTTTTCTATTTATCTATTTTATTATTATTTTCTTTAACAAAAGGACTCTGGTTTATCTTTCAGCCCCCACCCCTTCCCATTCCTCTAAGTTGTTTTCCTCTAAGAGCCCTTCTAATAATCTGATCAAAGTAATTCCTACCATCTGGAAGTCTCTCAGATCCAGTCTGACATGCATGCCAGAATAAAAAGAAAAACAATCAAATTCAGCAGAATATATCACAATTCCAGAGAACGTAAAAATCCAGCATGTACACCAGTACAAGACCAATAAAAACATAGTTTTTGCTGCAGAATGTGGACGTTCCATGCACACTATAAGCTTCTCTATATTTGTTATGGAAGTATTTCAAATGGCCTCCCAGCCGACTTTGAATAACCACATAAACCACTGTGCCATTTGAACTATTGACAACTATCTGTGCCCAGGAATTATGTGCTGCCTGACCCCACTTCCTTGCTCCCAACATCCCATACTGTCAAAACGGACTGCAGATGAGAAAACTGTCTGCAAATGTGATATGAAGGCTGGCAACATTAACCTTGCAGACAACCACAGTATCCATAGCAATGACCAGAGGATAAATTAGCACTGGGAGAAGTGCAGAGAGAAGAAACACCATGATGCACCTGTAGCAATACAGCTGGGTGCCTTCATCTGCCCCAACTGCAACAAAACATGTCTCTCTCGTATCAATCTTTGCAGCCACAGCAGGCCCTGTTTTTTTCAATCCTGAAGGAACACTCTTCCATTGTCTCCTGAGACAGATGGGTGCCAGCAAGTAACAGTTGAGTTTTTCATTCTATCAGACTTTCAAATGCCTGTGATGGCCAATAAAGACCTCATGAAGGATAAAGTTATCATTGACCACTGGTCATAATGGCTATATGCTACCACTACTTTAGAGACAGAACACTTATGAATATCACTTGCTGTGGATCACATGCGAAACACTACCAAACCCTTTGTCATGTAAACACAAAACAGTGTTTTGTGTTGTTATCAGTTGTGGATCACATGCAGGAAAGAACTTTTTGTGGGCTTCTCATAGCTTTCTGGTTGGCTAATGTGAGAACACTATACTGGACTCCATACGAGCTTTGATCTGCCCCAGCAGGGTTCTTATTACTTTCTTACCAAGCAAACCAGAACAGCAGAATCACTACTCCACCAAATTCATGATCTATATTTCCACAAGCATTGAAGTGGGAGGAGAGGTAATTCAGATGCTGACACTTTTTGTAAAATGGGATGCCAAGTCTCGGTGGCATCACACTAAGCTGAGTGTGAGGTGGGTAAGAGGAAGAAAGCACGGTTTTACACGCTGACAAGACCTATGGAACTCCAGTTCTCAAACAGTGAATTTAGAAGTCTGTGGTCAAGCTAGACTGGGAGTTGCATTAAGTTTTCTTGTGCGGCTATAAAGGTAATGTCCGAGTCAGTCCAAAATACGTGTAGAGATGGAGAGAATGTCCCTACTTTCCTTTTGAACCACTTTGACTGCACAGCCAAAGTGATAGGCTATTTAAGATGAGCACCCTTGAAAACTTACTCTAGACTTCAGTTTAAAGAAACTCAGGTTACTATCAGCGTACTGTACTGTATTTCTCAGTGAGGGGGTAAAACTAACGGGGATCGACATTTAATAGGATGAACGCCATGCAAGCCAAGCGGAGACTGCAGATTCGACTTTGCTATTACGTGTATTTTTATTATTAGGGACAGCAACATCCTGTACTCCCCCTTCTTTCTCCTCCTCCTATGAGGTTCTTGCAAACGTCTCCACAGCATCAGCCCATTTAAGCTGCGGGGCTTGCCAAATATGCAATCCTATAACTGCTCGAAGTAAGTAGCATAACACCAAGAATCCAGCCTCGGGAAAAGGCTGCCGTTACCTCTTTTTTTGTTTTGCTCCAGCCAGTACCGCCCAGAGCTTGCCAAACACGCGCGAGGTTCAGAAGACACTCCTTCTGCGTGCAAACGCCGCTCCCTCCAGCCGCCGCCGCCGCTCAGCGCCGAGCCCTCAGGATCATAGACTCACGCGGGCCGCCCACTTCCGGAATCCTTTAGAAAGCAGCGTCCTCAGGGCGGAAGTGGAAAGAGAGGGAGCGGAGGACTTTCGGGATTGCGCATCGCTGTGGTTGCAGGGTGACTCTCTCTTTCTCCCCGCAACAAGCAAATGGCAACAACCACTGCACCTTTTGCTGTGTTCTAGTGCGGGTCTTTATTCGATGGGGATTTACATATAAGCTAAACAAGCTACTGTATAGTTTAGGGCCCCACTCTCTTGGGGCGCCCAAAAAAAATTAAAGGGGGAAAAACACCTGGATGTACATTTCCAAAATATAAGATAAAAAATAAATAATATGACACCTACATACAGCAACAGTGTTTTGTGTTGTGTAGGCTCCTATGATGTAAGTAATGCTCCCTAAAATATCACTGGTTTGCTCGCCTGGAAACCAATGTCCCCACTGTGGAAGGACGTGTGGATCCAGAATCAGCCTCCACAGTCACTTGCGGACCCACTGTTAATACTGTGTTTATGGAAGACAATCTTACTCGGCTACAAGTGATCTCCAAAGAAAGAGAGAAGAAGAAAGATGTCTTCTGCATTCTGCATGTGCAAATGGCTTTAGATACCTACGGTATTAGGTCCATAAATTACCATGCAGCATATATTCAACACAGAAAACAGCGACAATTTGTTGACGACAAAGGACAGCTGGACATATAAAGGGCCCCATTACCTTCAGTAGCTGAGGACTAAATCCAGCCCTGTGATTCTGTGAAGTTTCTTTTCAGGAGCATTTCTCCCCTTCCCAGTTTTATCCTAACAACAACCCCGTGAGGTGTTAGGTTGAGCTCTGCATGTCCAACAGTGTAACTGCTAGGCCACACTAGCCGCCTGTCCACTTGTGGACGTGGGTGCACTCGGTGCAAGGATTTTAGGAATGTGCTGGCTGCGTCCCGCTCCCAGAATGACAGCTTGCCAGGAAGATTAAAGGAGAAGGAAACTGAACTGGCATGCTAGGGTTTTTCTCTCTCTTTAGCTAAGAAAAAAACTCTCACGCTTTCCACAGTATTTTTTCTCTTCTACTCAGTTTTTTAAAAAGCAAAAGCCTGTGTCTTTGTTGCTCCTTTTTGTAGCTTAAACCTGAGTTTCTCCATTGTTTTCTACGAGCAGCTCCATGTCCCAGCAGTGGATTCTTTACTCTACAATTCCCATCTCTATAAAAGCTCACAGGGCGAACCAGCAAGCAGAATGGCTAATAATTATGGGGTCTTGGTTGCTGTGAGTGGGTGGGACGCCTTGAAATATTTCAGGAAAGCAGTTGTTTTGGGACTGATCTGGCGGAAACTTGGGGTGTGTGGAGCAGTTTTAGCTTCCGATAGAGAAAGAAGGCGGCTTACCGTGTTTCCCCTTTTTTAAGACACCGTCTTATTACTTTTTTTTCTCAAAAAACCACAGGGTGGCTTATTTTTGGTGGGATGTCTTACTCGTATTTTTATTATGAGTCTGAGGGAAGGGAGGTGTGCGTCCCTGGCCCAGCCCTCTCTCCCCAGCCCTGGGATGTTCGCAAAGGGCTGCTCTCTCTCTCCTCTGATGTGGGGACTCACTTAATAGCAATCTGCTACACTGGAGCTTCTTAAATCTAAACCAGTATAATGGAATCTATCTGTGTGATACAGTCCTAGCAGTAGCCTATAGTAAAGCAAATAAGGATCTCTACTAGCCAGCTGCCCAAGACTTAAGTTCCAACAATGTAACACTTTGTAGTGCTAAAATAAAAAAATTCCTTCAGTAGCACCTTAAAGACCAACTAAGTTTTATTTTGGTATGAGTCTTTAAGGTGCTACTGAAGGAATTTTTTTATTTTACTTCGACCCAGACCAACACGGCTACCTACCTGTAACCAGAACTTTGTAGTGCTATCACTGATAGCAAAGAAGCTACCTGCTGAGAACAAAGAAGCCAGCTAAACAGCAATTAAGATTGCTGACTTGGTAAATGGTAGCAATTAAGAAGCAATTGAGCTAGCAAGGTAAAATTTTGTGGGTAAAGGAAGCTAGGACCGGCAGTTTAACTTTTGTGCTCACAAACAGCAAGAAGGAAAAAGTCCTTAATTTTTTAAAAAAAGTCCCCAAGGCAAGGACTGCGATCCAGACTACTTACAAATCCTTAAAGGGGCAGCTCCACAGACAAGCAAGCATAAGGTAGAAAGGAAGGCTGCAAGGAGACAACAATCAGACACAGGAGACTGCCGTCAAGAGGAAATCAACAGGCAACTCATGGGTGGACGCATAGAATGGAAGGGAAAGGTGGAGGGAAGCGAGAGGTGGGTTCTGTGTGTGTGAGAGAGAGAGAGAGAGAGAGACAGAGAGACAGAGAGACACAGACGCGCACACGGAGATCTCTCCCTTAAAGGGAAAACAGCCTTTGCATTCAATCGCTCCTCTCCCGTCAAGAGGAAATCAACAGGCAACTCATGGGTGGACGCATAGAATGGAAGGGAAAGGTGGAGGGAAGCGAGAGGTGGGTTCTGTGTGTGTGTGAGAGAGAGAGACAGAGAGACAGAGGACACAGACGCGCACACGGAGATCTCTCCCTTAAAGGGAAAACAGCCTTTGCATTCAATCGCCCCTCTCCCGTCAAGAGGAAATCAACAGGCAACTCAGGGGTGGGCGCATAGAATGGAAGGGAAAGGTGGGGGGAAGCGAGAGGTGGGTGCTCTCTCTCTCTCTCTCTCTCTGTGTGTGTGTGTGAGAGAGAGAGAGAGAGAGAGAGAGACGCAGGGGGCGGGGGGAGAGAGAGAGACAGACGCGCTCACGGAGGTCACGAGGCTTCGGCAGCCAGCAGCTACGGCTCTTCAGTGCATTTTTACAAGCTTTTAAAGGAAATACGTGTCTGTGGAGCGACAGCAAAATGGAGATATTTTTAAGGGGGGGTTGGCTGGCGGGAGGGGGGTTATTGCTACTGGGTGAAGGGTCTATCAGTATGTCTTATTTTCGGGGTATGGCTTGTATCGCGCAATTGCTTAGAAATCCTGCTATGGCTTATATAATGACTACGTCTTAAAAAAGGGGAAACACGGTATTTGTTTAATAAAGCACACTGGGGCAAGAGTGCAGAAATTCATGTTCTGGAGGCTTTGAGCCTGCGGTGAATGGTTTTGTTCAGCAACATGTACAAGGCAGAATTTGGGCTTTTTGTCTTGAGATTCAAATCATGAACCGCGTGAAAAAATGATAAGGAAGTGGATGCTTTAAATTGGAAACCGAACATTATGCCAAGGCACTTAAAATGGCTTGGAGGGGAAAGGGAATATAATTGATTTGGTATATTGCTCAGAAGAAATATGCAATTCCAGCAATATGCTGGAATGAATTGATGACAGTTTTATGCTGGCTTTCATTGTTTTAGTTGCTGCAGTTTCAGTAAATAGATTGAAATACACATTTAACTGACTTTGGTTAAGTCATCTTGGGTGGGATTTTCTCCAGAAGGTAGAGTACAAATAAAGTAATTAGATAAATAAACGATTAATGTATTCAACTAAGTGTTGCTCCCAGTTGTTCAATAATTGGCAAAGCAAGATTTTATTACTAAAAATAGGATATATTTTTCTGCGGAGCTAGTCACTCCCAGTAATGGTACTATTGAGCCCAAATCTGATAAGACTCAAATAGGCACATAAATTCCAACTCAGCAACCACACTTTGAAGTTTCCCTTTGAATTTTGTTGTTGTTATTGAAGTATGGGAAACTTGAAAGTCCTACAGAATGCCCAAGGAGACAAGTGTCAACAATTATTGTAACCTATCCTGGAACCATTTTGTGGAGGGTGGTCTTCAAGTCTAATAACAGGGTGGCATTTTACTCACTGAAGTAGACCCACTGAAGTTAATGGGCCTTACTCAAGTTCATGAATTTCAATGGGTTTACTCTGAGTAAAACTTAAATGCTGCCCTGAGTCTATCTAGGTTGCCCTGGTGGATGAAATGGGGAGTGCAAACTTCTTACTTGATATCTCAATGGCTTTTGATACAACTGACCATGTTATCCTCCTGGATTGACTGTGGGATGGGTATCAGAGGCACTGTATTACAGTGGTTCCTATCCTACCTGCATGGCTGAGTCCAGAGAGTAGCACTGAGAGCAAGATCTTCAACCCCAGAAGGAGCATGACATTTCCCCACTAGAGAAACTTCCCCTCCCCTAACACCACACTGGATACTGTCTTGTTATATTGTATGAATTGGCCAAGGCCAAATTAAGGTTGTTAAGGGCTCTGGTGTAGTTGCCAAAATAGGGCCCCCTTGCCTTCAAAAGGAATGGCTGAAATAAGGTAACAGAATATACACGCTGAGGTAAAGACTTTTTTGATGGCATGCATCTGCCTCGAGAGACAATGGAGGAGTGCACCCTTTGGGTGACAAGTCAAACTACTGGAAGGTTACAGCGCCTGTGGTGGGTGTGTAGAGACCAATATGGGATAAACATGGTTTGTTGCAGCTGGAGCAGAAGAAAGTGCCAGGCTGTGCTGCTGCAGATGCACCATGGCCCCTCCCAGTAATCTTTCCTCCTCTGGTTGTGGCAGGGCTGATGTTGCCAGCCTTTGTTTGCAGACATCTTTCTAATGCAGGGCCTGGTGCCTGAAGCCAGCTCCCTGCAGAGCACAAATTGAGTATTACATAAACTGTCATGGACTGTATGTGTAACTACGGTATTTAACTGACGTTTTTCAGTTAACTTTTTTGTGTTCAGGTGACACAGTTACTGAAAAGTTTAATCTCCTGAGTGGTTTTTCTTTGACAGCCACTTTTGCTGAATCTTTACGGGCCCAGATTGCTAGCGCTTTAAGCTATCCCCCCCCCCTTTATGCCAACTTTGTGGTTAAGATGTATCTAGCATCATTTATCCCAGTTGATACCTGTTTTGGATTTAAATTGATTCTATGTATCTGCTGTTGTTATTTTAAACTGTTGTTTATATTCACAATTTTTTTTAAAAAAAAAACTGGATTTATATATGTAACTGTTATATATGTTACATAGAGATTACTATGCAAATATAAAATACAGTATCCATACTACATTGGCTTTTTTTATTCCATTTTAATCCATTTCCAGGTTGCTTAGATTGCATACATCATTTGGGCCGGGGGCCATTTTATCCTCACAACGCTGTGAGGTAGCTTAATATAAGATACAGTGATTCACCCATAGTCTCCAAGTGTACTTAAGGGCTAAGTGTCTCCATGTCTCACACTGGCTATGCCTATAGACTGTCAGATTTATTAAAAATTATACAATGCTTGATTGGAAAAACAACCCCAAACCCCCAAAGCAGTTAATGATCATGTTGCCAGATTTGCAAGAGTCCTCATGCATGCACAAGACCTTTGCATTCTCACTCTGCTGCTGATTATTTATCAAAGTTTGACCTCACCTCCTTGTTATGAAAGCAGTCTGGAAGCAATTCCTAATGGGGCCAACTAGCAGAGCTGATCAGGGAGAGTGAGGCAACAACTTTGGGTAGTTGGTTTTCATTGTTCATGAAAGGACAGAAAATTATTATTACTGTACAGTACTGCAGGGAAAAGGGACAGGCATTTCCCTCCCTCCTCTCCTAAAACAACTAAACCAGCCACGGGTACTCTTGTCACTTGACAAGTGTTGGGGTGCAATTTTTTTACTCCACATCGGGTAGCAAAGTTATCTTGGCCCAGCTGGTCTGAAGCAAGAGTGGTTAGAGGGTACTGCTGGGTTGTGGGCATGTTTTCTGTGTTTTGTAGCATGTCCCAGAGAGCTGACTGTGCAAACTAAGAAAAAAACACCATTTCTTTCTTGGGGGTTGGGTAGGGAGAAGACAGCTGACAAATGAGGAGCCCCAATTTCTCTTTAAAAACAAGTTGGGCGCTGTAGTCAGGGAACTATAGGGGATCGTCTTCTATTCCCGCGCCCCAACTTCCTGAATGAAACCGGAGTCCTTTCAGACATTCTAGAAGGGATAAGCCCGGCGTTCACCGAACCGGGTCTGCCACATTTGTCCCCTTCTTGCGCAGCAGAGGCTCCGGCCCCTGGGCTGGCTCTGGCTCGGGTCCCAATCGTGTGGTCTAAAGGTTACAGCGCCGAGCGCCCCCGACAAACTTCGCGGGGGTGGGAGGGGAGAGAGAGAAAGCGGCCGTTTCCCGCGAAGGCTCCGACCCGCCTGCTCCTCGCTTCCCTCCCTCTCCTTTTCCCGCCCAGTCGCTATCTCCGAGCCCAGGGGGAGACGCCTCGCCTCCCCTCCCGCCGCCACCCAAAAGGAGGTGTTCCGACCTCCCCGGCGCAACCTCGGCCAGCGGACGCGCTTCCAAGACAGTCGCGAGGCCGCTCCTACTCCTGCGGCGCGACACCGGACTAGCTCCACGCGGTTTTCCACCCACTTCCGCGCGCGCTGGTGACCATGACGGGGAAAGCCAGGGGCTTTGGGCGCGAAGCGGCCCACCAGATCCTTGCCGGAGGCTCTGCGGGTAAGTTGGCGGCGACTCCGGGAACAAACACTTTGCGCGCTCTCTCTCTCTTTCCCTCCTCCGTTACTGAAGCCTCTGGAGAGGTTTCGTTTCCAACGCGGCGGCCTGCTGCTTTTTCAAGCGCTGCAAAGTTTGCCCGGGTGCCGGAATCCGCCCCCTTTCCCTCCCCACACCAGCTCATCGGTTTGCATTCGCGTGCGCCGAGTTAGGCCCGCCTCCTCCAAGCCCTATAGGCTCCTCTGGCCGGGCTTCTCCGCCCTCCTCACGTTGCGTAAAGGAAGTTCCGCGTTCTGGGAGCCTCCGCTTGCGATTCCTTCCTGAATGGGCTCCTCTTTGGGCTTGAAAGGAAGGGGGAGTTGATGTACCAGGAAGGGTTGTTTGCTTCTGGAGTGAAATAGATAAACGTGTATTTGGGTGTGTACGATGCGATATAGCAGGCACGTCCAACTCCCAAGGACTGCGATCTACTCCCAGTATAAAAAACTGGGACATTAGAGGGAGGAGGAGCCACAGTTGTTAAGCTTTCTTTAAAGGAAGATTGACCAGAGTTGTTGACCTTCTTGGGGGGAAATGTACATCGACCTCGATCTACCAGGAGCACCCACGGATCTACCTGTCGATAGTGGTAGACCAGTTGAACATATCTACGATTTAGGACCAGGCAGACGATTTCTAAAGCATTAAGTGGCACTTCCTAGATTCTTCTCTGGAAGGATGTGCTTAGTTGTTTCTCGCAGTGACTGGAGAAATTGAGATGTGAAACCGTTAAGGCGAAACATATGTTATGGAAAATCCATCAGAAGACAACATGTGTATCAAGAAGTTAGTGATCTGACATGGTCACCCTTCCTACCTCTGTTCCTTCCCCCTCCCTTGCCCTTGTTAAGTTTTTGATGGTGTGAGACCAGTCTTTGATGTCCTAATCCAGGCATGGCCAAACTTGGCCCTCCAGCTGTTTTGGGACTACAACTCCCATCATCCCTAGCTAACAGGACCAGTGGTCAGGGATGATGGGAACTGTAGTCCCAAAACAGCTGGAGGGCCAAGTCTGGCCATGCCTGTCCTAATCAGTTAGGAGGAGGTGAAGCCCCTCACACCATAGCTGCCAAGTTATCCCTTTTTTACAGGGATTTTCCCTTATGCTGAATAGGCTTCCTCGCGAGAAAAGCGAAAACTTGGCAGCTATGCCTCACACAGCTGCCTTAGTCTGGGAGGATAGTGCTGGAAACCTTTGATGTTGGAAATTGTTGTGGGAGAGCGAGGCATTGGGAGGAGGTGGCAATCTATAACATCAGATGGTTTGAGTAGAGGTTTTGAGAAGCTAGTGCATGGACTGATTGGCCACAGGGCCAGGCAAACAGGCTACTGGGGGAGTCATTTCACCGCTTCTTGAGGGCTTTCAAGTGGCAGCTAGAAGTGCATGCTTGGTATGTATATATTGCTTGCTGTTTAGAAATAAAGTCTTCTTCTTCTCCTCACTTGTGTTTTGTATTGCTTCTGAATTTCCTCTTAAAATAACCACCTTGTGTTTGGCAACACATTCCTTAGTTGCTCTGATGTGAATCAAAGCCAAGGTAGTACCGTAGTTTCAGAGCATCGGGGAATTCACATTCAGAAGAGAGCATTTGCTGTAGCATTGGTTTGATCCTCTGGGTTGAAGCCAGAGGATATCCACTTTTTTTTTTACTTGTTTGAATCAAATGACATCTCTGTTAATTGATAAATTACAGGGGGCTGTATTTATCTGAATTGGTTGTTAGGTTTTTTTGGGTAGTCAAGTTGTGAATTTATGGTTCCTAAAAGGTGTGGGTAGCCAGTTGTTGTTTTACTCACATATTAAATAATAATAATCCCACACTTTTGCCCCAAGTTGTGTAAATTATGGTACATAGTTGGGCCTGCAGGTCATGGTTGTTACAATAAAGCTCTAATACGATGTTATCAGCATTGTGCCCAGGAGGCTGCTTACACATGCAGAACTCTTTTCTTTTGCAGGCTGATTAAGTTAGGCTTGGGCCTTGTGTAAAAAGACCTGAGGCTGAACAGACGACCCTTTCAGCAAGACTGAAACAAGCTGCAAAGATCTGACAGCCAGAAACAGTGTTTTAATTGCTTGAAAACATTCAGCCCAACTAACAGTTCTGTATAATTTGAGGCCTTTTATTTGTATTGTGAACTCTGGTTGGCTTGCCCTATTTTACTGCTCTTCTGAACTTACTTCTAGTGGGCCAATGCTACAATCTATTTTCTGATATCCACAGATGCTTTGAACTTCCCTGTTTTGCACAACATCATAGTTATTGTTATATGTTTGTGCTGCATACTCTATGTATCATACCCATCATACACTCAGTTCATTGCGAACTCTTTGGGGTTTTAAGTTAAAACCTAAATGAAACTGGAAACCGAGGGGTAGGATTTACTCTTTGTCTCTCCATTTTACCCTTTTTGGGAGCACAATGATGTGTTTGTTTGCTTATTTTTAATTAATTAGAATGAAGAAAAGGAGGCCCCTCTGCTCATTCACAGAGAAAGGACATTCAGGAACAGACAGATTGCCAAATAGCACAGCAGGCAGCAAATTGGAGTCTTTTGGGGCAGTTATTCTTGACCACAAAACTAGCAAGTAATAGGATGCTTATCTCGTAGCAGCATTTCTCTTTCTATAAATAAGATTATAAGAACATAAGATCAGGCCAATGGACCATCTAGTCCAGCATCCTGTTCTCACGGCGGCCAGCCAGCCAGGGCCGTCTCAAGCCGGTCGGGCGCCCTGACACCCTGGAGCGGAGATCGCTCCGGCGCCCCCGCCCTAGTGGGCGGGCGCAGCGCGAAGCACCTTCCTGCCGGGCCGGAGCCCTGGCACCCCCTAGAGCCAGGCCTGCAGCCAGATACAAGCAAGACCTGAGCCACAAGAACACTCTTGCCTCCTGTAGTTTCCAGCAACTAGTATTCAGAAGTATACTGCCTCCAACTGCGGCCATTGATTGCCTTATTCTTCACAAATTTGTCCAGTCCTCTTCCACAGACATCTAAGTTAGTGGCTGTCACTGGTGGCTTCTTATTTTGTGACTGCTAAGTGTACTCGGAAGTCTTTGGTGACGTATGTGGTTGGAAGCTTTTTATAAGTCGTACTATGCTATGCCAAGCGGACCCACCTCTATATGCTTGTTGACATTCTCAAAGAACTCTTTTAAAATATTTGTTTATTGATTTTTGAGAATACAGCAGCAGAACAAATCAATAGAGTGTACAAATAAATCGAAGGAAAACAAAAATCCATAACTGTGACTGAGTGAAGTACAGGGAACCCCTGTTTTGTGCAGGGGTTATGTTCCAGGTCATCATGTATGTTGGTGGAGTGTGCATAAACCCATACTGTTATACTTATGGGCTCTTCCCGGTCTGAAAACCGCCTGCGCATGCACTGCCACACATTCTTTGAACATGCGCATGTTGCCTGTACAGAGTTTGTTTACATCATCTTCTTCATCTGCAGCATGAAGAAATAAATATGAACTCTAGTAGGGCTGTGAGACACAACTTGTACTTGCATAAGCCATGCCGATTCTGTTTGTTTTCTTTATCTTTAGCAATACTTTCCAGCAGTTTTCCTGAGACAGATTTTAAGCTAACCAGCCTGTAATTTCCAGGATCTCCCTGGATCCCTTAAAAAAAAGAAAAAAGAAAAGAAAAGATGTTTTTAAAAGAAGGCTCTGGTGAATGCCCTCTGAACTTGGCAATTGGTCAGTTTTATATTTTGTCTATTTGGCCTAGATTTCACCACCACTTTTTGCCCCAGTTCCTCTGACTTACTTCCTGCAAAAGTTGGTTCAGGCCCTGGGATCTCTGCTATATCCTCCATTGTGAAGGTGAATGCAAATCATTCATTCATTTTCTCTGCAATCTCTTTATTCTCCTTCAGCAGTTGTTTTAACTCCTGTCAACCAGGGCCCCAACAGCCTCTCTGGATTCTCTCTGGCTACTAATGTATTTAAATGTTTTTAGCAATGTGTTTCTTTAATTCCTTTTAGCTATTTTATAGTATACATTATACTGTAATGTGTTCATGAGTGCAGATAACTGAGAGAAAGACTATATAGTGGCTGGAACCTAAGAACTGGGGAGTCCAGCAATGCCTCAGTAGTACTAAGCTGGGCAAAGAAGCAAGTTCTCCTCAAAGCATTAGCCCCTAGGCTGTTTCAGGAATTGAACAGCTACAATGCCCACGTTGGGGGGTTAGAAATGATCCTGTGATTCAGTTCTTCACACAGACATGTGGGTGGATGACAGTGAGAATGCTCACAGGAGGAGATATTGGGTGGAATTGCATTCCCTTGCTAATGTCAGTTGTGGCTCATTTTGACTGTCGTTATGCAATTTATCCAATTTACTTCATCACATTGCAGTATTCAATCTGAGTGAAATTTGGTGGTGTCTGTGCATGTGCTTATGAACTTCTGCTCACGTGGCAGGAGTTTCTCCTCGTCTGCTTGGTGATTAATGGAAAAATTAGAAACAATACAATTTCTCATGGTTTGAGTGAAATATTATGGCACCAGGTAGGCAGAAATATGTTTTGAGCACTGATTAACTAACCTATTAACTATTAACTACACCTATCAAATACATATGTGCCAGTCTGCATGAATAAGTCTTTAGATGCCTGGACAGACAGACAGACAGACAGACAGATCGATCTATTATATAGCAGAGACCATGGTCAATAATCAGTTTAGCTCTATTAGCAGTACATAACTTTATTTTTAGTAGTAGACTGCAATCTCGTATCCATCTGCTGTTCCAAGCTGAAGTCAACAGGACTGACTTCCATAGAGTAGCATTGCATAGAGTAGCACTGTTAGTTGCTTAAGGGAATTGTTTGTGCCTGCACACATCTACCCCCCCCCCCAAAAAAAACAGTAAGAAGGTTGCTTTGTTATATATGTGCTAAATTGGCCACTGGATGGCAGTATAATGCTGCTTTAATATATTTTAAAAACTGATAAAAGAACAAAACATGCCTAAACATGCTGTCTTTACAGGTGAGTATCAGATTTATGTAGCATGGATGGGGAAAGTGTTTAGTAGAGAAAATGAAATGCCATATTTACTGAGAAGAAGCTATGTTTATTTTCTTTAGAAAATCCAACTACTACCTACCCCATTCAGTCAATACAGTGGTACCTCGGGTTACGAACTTAATTCATTCCAGAGGTCCGTTCTTAACCTGAAACCGTTCTTAACCTGAGGTACCGTACCACTTTAGCTAATGGAGCTTCCTGCTGCCGCCACGGTGTCCGACATGCGATTTCCATTCTCATCCTGGGGCAAACTTTGTAACCCAAGGTACTACTTCTGGGTTAGCAGAGTTTGTAACCCAAGGTGTTTGTAACCCAAGGTACCACTGTAAAGCTCTCCAAGGCAGCTCACTTACAGTAATTAAAATAGCCATTTTAATAAAACAACACAAAATTAAAATTTACAATTTACAAAAAATGTCGCTGTCAACAGCAATACATTATGCATAAGATTTTTACAGTTTTATGTTGCCAAAGCTGGGGTGAATAATTGTCATCTAGAAAGCTATGCCATAGGTTCTTGACCAGGCATCCCCAAACTTCGGCCCTTCAGATGTTTTGGACTACAATTCCCATCTTCCCCGACCACTGGTCCTGTTAGCTAGGGATCATCTGGAGGGCCGCAGTTTGGGGATGCCTGTTCTTGACAGATGAGAAGAAGTGGGGGAGCAGCTTGATGCATATCTTGAAAATGGATTGTACCTTTGGTTCTGTTTAAACAGAGATGCAAGGATAAGAGAGTCCCAATTCCACCTGCAAGTTCCTATAGCTTTTACCTTTGCTGTGCGCCTTGAACTGCAACGCTCATGATTCCCGGCAGAAATTATTGCAAGTGGTGTCCCTTTTCAGCCATTGAGGAGCTGTAAATGTTGCTGCTAGCATCATTTTCCCGGAGGTGGGGGTGGGATTCCAGTTTGACATTTCTTTTCCTCACTCCCCACCCTCAGTGGGAAAACAGTGCTGCCAGCTTCACTGCCAACATCTTTTCACATTTGTAGGAGGAGGAGTCCCTCCCCCCTCCCAGCTTCTTTTATCTTTGAAGGACTCCTCCACTGCCTGGTATTCCAACCCTGTTCCCTAAAGTGATCTCCCTCCATGGGTGAAGAGGTTCATTGTCCACAGACCAGAGACTCATTAGGATGGCCTCATCAGAAGATCTTAACACGCTAGCATGTTCATGTAGAAGCAGGTAGCCCTTCAGATAACTTACCCATATTCAGTCAAATGTGCCCAGGAAATGCATTTGTATAAGCATAGTTCTGCTACATCTGAATGGATAGTAAAATTTTAGATAGAAAATTTAGTGTGGTATCGGTGAGAGTATTTTTTTGTGTGTGTGTGTATTTTTAATCATTTCCAAACTTATTTGGCAAGTTCATTTCCTGCTTTGCGTACCATTTAAAGGGCCAAACTACCAGTACATGTTACATTGTTGTTGTTTAGTCGTTTAGTCATGTCCAACTCTTCGTGACCCCATGGACCAGAGCACGCCAGGCACTCCTGTCTTCCACTGCCTCCCGCAGTTTGGCATGTTACATTAAGATATCTTAAAAGCACATTTAATGTTGACTCCTTGGTTTTTCATGGAAATGCAGAAGCATACCCTACCTGACCCAGTTGAGAGCATAATAAGTTGGGAGGTAAAGGTAAAGGTAAAGGGACCCCTGACCATTAGGTCCAGTCGTGACCGACTCTGGGGTTGCGCGCTCATCTCGCATTATTGGCCGAGGGAGCCGGCGTATAGCTTCCAGGTCATGTGGCCAGCATGACAAAGCCGCTTCTGGAGAACCAGAGCAGCACATGGAAACGCTGTTTACCTTCCCGCTGTAGCGGTTCCTATTTATCTACTTGCATTTTGACGTGCTTTCGAACTGCTAGGTTGGCAGGAGCTGGGACCAAGCAACGGGAGCTCACCCCGTCACAGGGATTCGAACCGCCGACCTTCTGATCAGCAATCCCTAGGCTCAGTGGTTTAACCACAGCGCCACCTGGGTCCCGAAGTTGGGAGGTAGGGATCAACTATTCCTTTCCAATGCCAGATGGCAGCTGAAAATCGCTCTGCTACTATTTGCCCTTGAAAGTGCTGTGGGAGAGCAGCTGAGCTGGAATCTTTTGACATTTTTTGGTCTCTAAATAGGCACAAGAAGGAAAAACTTACCGTAACCCTCCCTTCCTCTCCATACTTCGCAGTCCAGATCTGGATCAGGTTCCACTTTAAAAAAAAAAAAGGAAAAGAAATCCAGCATGCTAAAATATAATTTCCGGAAGTTCAGTTATGAAGAGTGCAATATTAGACTAGTTTTCTGAAGCTGTTCTGCACGAAAACCTGCTTATATACAAGAGTGTGCTTTGTAGGCATAAACTGCAACCCAGTATTATATGGGAATCAAATTGCTTCAGGAAGCTATATAGCTCTACTGTATATAGCTTTTGTGTTTGTGACACATTTGGGCAAATAGTTCACCATGCACATGTGTTAAGGGCAGAATGACAAACAGGTCTTGCTCTCTACAGCAGTGTTTCCCAACCTTGTGCCTCCAGCTGTTTTCGGACTACAATTCCCATCATTCCTGACCACTGGTCTTGCTAGCTAGGGATGATGGGAGTTGTAGTCCAAAAACAGCTGGAGGCACAAGGTTGGGAAACACTGCTCTAGAGGATACCGTGTTTCTCCGAAAATAAGCCTTACCCCGAAAATAAGCCATACCCCGAAAATAAGCCATAGTGATAGGCAGTTTAACCTTGTAGGTTAAACTGTACCATACTTAATAATAATAAAAAAAGACATCCCCTGAAAATAAGCCACCGTGGGGTTTTTTTGAGGAAAAATAAATATAAGACGGTGTCTTATTTTTGAAGAAACCGTGGTACAGTGCTGAAGGAAGTAAAAGGTAGTACTGTATTGTGGTGAAAACCTGGCATTTGTTTTCAATGTAGCACAACAGACAGCAGTATGTCCAACCAAATTTGACACGAAACACACAGATACATAATAGCAATTTATCCTCTTGTATAAGCAAGATCTGTCATATCCCCCCACCCCTTGGTAGCTGCTTTTAAAGTAAAAAAAGGAGAAGAGAGTTGTGATTTCTATTCACGGACCTCCCACATCATCCCTGTTTTCGGCTCTTATCGAGGATTTGGAAGCAACAGGTTCAACCCAATTTTCATGTACAGTAAAGTATTACTTCAGTGGAAGAAATTGAGGGTGTTACCAGGTGGTGGATTAATTTGCAAATGGGTCATTGTTGGTAGCAGGTTCCTCCTCCTCTGCCCCCAATTTAATGGATTAACCCTTCAAAATGAATATTAAAGGGCGGGGGGGGGGGGATATGGGCTGGCATTTTGCTGCCAATCATGCCATGTGGACAGTGTAAAAAGCTTGCATGCATAAGAACCACCAATCTCACTATCAACACCCATCTGGATGCAGCCATTGAAACACTTGGGTGAAACTGACTGCTGAAGAATGACTAATGTGACAAGAGTTTTCACATTTGCCATCCCAAGCTGTTCCTGAAAATAGAAGCGCAATATTGCTGTTGTTTTGGCTGTAGCGTTGGCTGCTAGGTGCTTGCTTGTAATATTAGCAGTTACGGTGCAAAAAAAAAGCCACTTTACAAAGTGCAATGTTATGAGTTTGTGGGTGGTGGCTCTTACCAACCTCTTCTTTAGACACTCCTTATAACAACCGTGTATTTTAACATTTATATCATGCTCTTTCTCCAAGGAGCTAAAGATTCTCCCCTCTCCCCATTGTTATCTCCCAATGACCCACTGAGTTGAGTTGGTTAGTTGGATTGAGAAACAGTGACTAACCCACAGTTATCAAGCGAACTTCCTGGCTCAAGAGGGGATTCCGACCTGACTCTTCCTGTTCCTAGTCCAACAATCAAATCCCTACACCACACTGGCTCGGTAGGGTAGGACATTGTTACTATGGTAGACAGGATGAGCATGGGCAAAGTTGCTGTGGCTAATAATAATAATAATAATAATTATTATTATTTATTATTTATACCCCGCCATCTGGCTGGGTTTCCCCAGCCACTCTGGGCGGCTTCCAACAGAATATTAAAATACAATAATCTATTAAACATTAAGAGCTTCCCTAAACAGGGCTGCCTTCAGATGTCTTGGATGATGGAATCCAACAATATCTGGAGGCCTGCAATTTTCTCATCCTTGGCCAAAGACTGCTTAGTGAGGCAGAAATAACATTCAAACTGTCACTCAACCATTGCTCTATAGTACCTCTTCTATGTAAGATTGGAACCATCATTAAAAACTATTGACATCGTGATTACAATTAAGAAAGAATCATGGGTACTGTGGCTGTGTAGAAGAACATTTCTGTTTACACAGGGCTTTTCTGATATATGGCTCCACTATTGGTTAGTGTATATCACCGCCCAGATTTTTTGACTACTGTATTTTTATTCTGTTTTATGGATGTATTACATCCACTGCCTGGATACTGTTTATTGTGTGGTAGCCAAGAACGAAAGAAAGTTCCTTTCCCTTCTGTAAGTCCCATGCCCATGTCATTGACTGGTAGGGAGGTTTGTGAGGGAGGGAGGGGAAGAAGGAGACATGGGGCTGCTTTGGGTGGTGTTGTTGTTCAAGCATTATGTGTTCTTGAATGATATGTCCTATTGATTTAAGGCTTTAAGCAGGTGAGTTAAGTGTAGTTGCACTGGTATGGTATGGAATCCACATGGTTTGTAGCCAGGGAACTCAAAGGGACAGATGCCACACATTATTTGTAGCTGTTGAAGTGTTTTGCTTTGGCTGATTATGTTCCTTTAGACATAGATAAAAGTACCTCTGTTATATTACATTAGTGCAGGCCTTCAAATATTAAAATTGTCAGAGCACTAGTCTTGTTTCTCAAGTACTGAACAGAGGATATTACCCAAAATTAGAGTAAATATAAATCAATGTCATATTCTTGGTATGAAATTATGTTACTTTAATGTCAATAAACTTTAAATTCAGACTTTTCTTATTAGAATAAATGTTTCCTCTTAAAATGCATGATAATCACAATCAAGACTAAATTTGTTCTGTTATTTATTTTTTAAATGATTGTACATGTTTAGTAGACTTTTGATTTAAATCCCTGTGGATATATTGGAGACAGATGTTTAGATGACCTCATGTTTAAAGTAATGTTATATTTGGACACCAGATTAAATTTTCTTTAAAATCGTTCCTTATAAGAGAGACTGTTACAAGGTAATCAATAATTCACATTAGAAACATGCCATTTTATTGAATGATATTCTTAACATTTATAGGTGTGTGTTTTATACACATATAAAATCTGTATTTCAGAAAAGTTCTGATTATGCAACAGTTGTTTACATATGAAAATAATGTTTCTGGCTGGAAGATTAAATGAGAAACAGATTTCTGAAGTCCCTTGACTTTGAATGCAAATTTGCCATATCATTCTGCCTCTCCCCCCCACCCCCACTTTGGTAAATGGCTGCAATAAGTTTTTAATAGTACTGGTGGGAGAAGACTCATTAATTTTGAATTGTAAATATCTTATAACTAATTTCTTTTTTCTTTTGAAAAGCACAATCCTAACCATGTTTGCTCTAGTCTGAAGTAAGGCCGACTGACAAGCGTGCTTAGGATTTTAAGCAATCCTGTAATTACTTTTAAATAACACAA
This sequence comes from Zootoca vivipara, assembly GCF_963506605.1. Lineage (NCBI taxonomy): Eukaryota > Metazoa > Chordata > Lepidosauria > Squamata > Lacertidae > Zootoca > Zootoca vivipara. Next base: position 31,909,161 of record NC_083276.1, read on the forward strand.
CAGTAGGCTGGTATGCCAAGTTTTAAATATTGAAATACTGTATCCAGCAATTATAATAATTGGTCTATAATAATTAGAAATACATAGTGTTACTTGGGCGTTAAAATGATTGTTGTTGCTTAGTCGTTTAGTCGTGTCCGACTCTTTGTGACCCCATGGACCAGAGCACGCCAGGCACTCCTGTCTAACCATCTCGTCCTCTGTCGTCCCCTGCTCCTTGTGCCCTCCATCTTTCCCAACATCAGGGTCTTTTCCAAGGATTCTTCTCTTCTCATGAGGTGGCCAAAGTATTGGAGCCTCAGCTTCAGGATCTGTCCTTCCAGTGAGCACTCGGGGTTGATTTCCTTCAGAATGGATAGGTTTCATCTTCTTGCAGTCCATGGGACTCTCAAGAGTCTCCTCCAGCACCATAATTCAAAAGCATCAATTTTTCAGCGATCAGCCTTCTTTATGGTTGAAATGATAAATTGATCTAAATTGAAATATTCTGTTGGAGCCACTCTCTTGCGTGTGCTTTTTCATAAGCAAAGTTTGTGCAACTAGCATGTATATTTTTGCAGCTGTCATTAAAATGCCGGCATTAATTTGGAGAATTGCACACATTTCTTATCGTTCACTGTGGTAAATAGTGTTTCTTAGCTTTTAGTGCCATAGCAGTAGTTATTCAATTTTATCTAAAAAACAAAAGAGAAAAGTTGCAATATATGCTAATAAGAGGGTTTTGCAACCAAGAAGTATGATACATAGATCTAAGTTTGCCAATCTGGCAAGAAAAAAAGTTGGCCTGCACCATTTTTATTTATTTTTCTTTGGGGCCAGTTGCCTGAAAAACTGGAGGCTGGCTCCCTCCTCTGTCACTTTATTTTAACTGTACAGCTTAGAGGAATAGTGCTGTCTCCTCCTCCACACCTGCCAAAAATACTGCATAAGATCCAGCGAAGAAACAGGACTAATGTTTTTTCCCTGTTTTTCCGACCTCATGCTGGGCACGGCTGCAGTTGCACAGATACATCACTGCCTGCCAACAGTACAGAAACCTACTAGAAAATAAGTTCAGCCCTCCCTCCTCTGAGGTTCAGCTGTATCCAGACTGCTGGAATTTGTCTGGCTGAAGGTCTGTCTTGTCCTCCACATTGCAAGCGGCCTTTCCCAACCTGGCCAGTGGTCAGATGTGATGTAAATCACATTAAGACATAGCGGTATAAAGTGATACGTGAAGAACAGTATAATAATTAAAGCTGGAGTCCAAAATATCTGGAGGACTCAAGGCTGGGGAAGTCTTGGGAAAGGAAAACATCCTTGGGCTGCCTGGAAAAAGGCAAAAAAAGTACAGGGACCAGTTGGTGGCAGCAAGCAAGTGATTGAAGAGAATACTGCCAGCTAGGTGCTCTTTCTTCAGCTTTTCCCCTCCCAGTTCTTGGTGCCCCCACTTTAAACAGTTTGAGATCCACCTGCTGAGCCAAGTAATTGGGACAATACTGTCACCTCCAGTAAGGGGGCGGAGTTACAGAGAACAGCCCCCCATCATAAAGTCCAGCTCCTCAACCAGTCAGAGCTCCAGCAGCGGGTCCAGTGAAGGGCAGGAGGAAGTGAGCAGGTTGGTACAGGGCTCCGGCAGCATCCAAGAGCCGCGACTGCAGCCTAGAGCTCCTATACAGGAAATGGCCAGCGGCGGAGCATCAGACAGGCGCCCTTTTCCCCCCAACGCCTGTTTTGAGGCGTGCCAGCTCCCGTAGGAGCAAGGGGCAGCGCTTTGGTGTCCCCCAACTACTTTGCTGGGTGCGTAGCCGGAAAGCGCCATTGCGAGATTCTGATGAAGACTGAACAGTCATGTTTCTCTTATCTCTTGCACTGTAAATAAGTATGCACAAATAAAAGTCCTAAAGACATGACGGAGTGGAGCGTTGTTACTCGAGGGTAGCCACCAGCATCCCTGACACCTCCCATGGAAGGAGTTGCAGTGTTTGTCCTGAATTTGTTTGTTTTGTGCCATTAGGTCCAGTCGTGGACAAGTCTGGGGTTGCGGCGCTTATCTCGCTCTATAGGCTGAGGGAGCCGGCGTTTGTCCGCAGACAGCTTCTGGGTCATGTCATGACTAAGACGCTTCTGGCGAAACCAGAGCAGCACACGGAAACACCGTTTACCTTCCCTCCGGAGCGGTCCCTATTTATCTACTTGCACTTGATGTGCTTTCAAACTGCTAGGTGGGCAGGAGCAGGGACCGAGCAACGGGAGCTCACCCCGTCATGGGGATTCAAACCGCCGACCTTCTGATCGGCAAGCCCTAGGTTCAGTGGCTTAGACCACAGTGCCACCCGCGTCCCTTGTTTTGTGCCTTATATAGTATTGTGCTTTGTATATGATGGTAATGTTTATTCATTTTAAATTTCATTGCCATTATTGTGAGCTGCTTTGTACTCAGCATGGTTGTTGGAAAAGCAGAATGCAAATATTAAATAAAATTAAAAAAATAGCTGCTGGTACTATTGATTGTAAAATACTACATTATAAACATTATAAAGCCATGCTTTTATGTATGAAAGCATGGTTCATACAGAAACCAGGAATAGAACGCTTAAGACAAGACTTTTTAATTCTTCTTGACCGGGCAATTTGGTACTTTAAGAATAAATTTGCATGACTATCTTGCATGCTAGATTCAAGCCCAGCTTGGAAATTTGTGATTGCGTATCTAAAAAGCATCTGTCCTAAATTTTATTTGGTAGATGAAAGGTATTCTACACTGCAGTTGGTTTGGTGCCACGTGCTGACTAAACCTTTTGCCCAGCTGAAGCCAAATAGTCCATACTATGATCTAAGGCTGCAAAATCCTACACCCTGTACAAGTGGAACAACATGTATAGGGGCAACTAAGAACAAATAACCAGACTGCCTACTGTCTTTAAGTTCTACTATTGCAAAAGTGTGGAGCAAGTGAAAGCTGTGGACAAAAATATTTTTTCTCCTATTTTAATGCCAAGTTTTCCATGAAGATGAGCCCCCGAATGCCTGAAACATCTTGGATTATTCAGTAAATTTCAGTTTGCGCCTATTACTGGATGTAGTCTTCCTTGACCTCTACTGAGCTAGTGCCATTGGCTTATTCTGCTTGGAAACTCAAAGAGTTCAAGAGTTGAATTCAGCTAGAATTTATGTATATGTTGTGTCCATTGATTCCAGCGGGGCTAAGTAAGGTTGCTCCAGCTTTGCTGTTTTGTGAATCACACTTGACACACTTTGATTTCATAGTGTTCTGGGATAAATTTAATGTGTTTTTTGAAAAGAAAATTCTTCACAGCTGTAGCCTCTCACTGTACATATTAATCCTTAACTTTAAAAATGAGAACATGCTCCTTTTTTATTGGAAGGATATGTTCTTGTGGCTTTGAAATGTATCGCTTTAAAAAGGTTCCAATAACGCGAGCCTGACTCTGAAAGCAATGTCAGATCACGAGTAAGATTACCTATAAGGTTGAATATTTTAGAAATGTTCTGAGATGCCAACAGTATGTATGATTAATGCATTGCGTATTTGTAAAATGGCATGGGTTTTCAGAGCTAGGCATTTCTCTTGAACTTTCCAATACTATCAAATGGAGTTACATGAGCATAGCCCCAAGTGATTATGTGGACAGTTTATGTTACTGCCAGAATTTGCTTATTTTACCTTGCAAGTGAAATCTTTGACACTTACAGCATTTTGAAGAAGTACACAGGCCTGAAATAACATAAGTGTGATATGTTTTTGTTCAAGTTTATACTATCTATTTATTTCTCTAGCTGCTGAAACTATATTTACAACTGCTGGTGTTTCTGCAGATTATGGTTTTTAATAATTTAAACTGAAACTTTAACAGGTTATACCATTTTCCCATCCTAGTTCTATGAATTCATAGTTCTCTTTCTTTATGAAACTGGTATGTTATGAAATGTTCTAATAGTGTACAGGGAATGTATCTGTATATGCCAGCACATCTGAAGTCATAATATGAAACAATTCTTTTGTAAATGTCTTCCCCACCCTGCAACTCCTGCTTTCAGCCCAGGTCTGTTCGTCACTAGAATATCATTCAGACAGGTGGGCCTTGTTTCCACAATATTTTTCATTCTTCATGGAGATGTGGCTGAAACATGACCAGATATGTTTTTATTTTATTTTTTGGTAATTTGAGAATAATCCATCACCAAGGTGAGACATTATGTCTGCCAAGCCCTGGAAAGTCAGTCTACCAGATGCATACCTTTGATTTTTCAACACTCGTATCTTTGCTATATCTGTGGTCATCTCCCAGCTATTCTTGCCTTGAAAATGTGACCTATTGCTCTGATGCTATAGATACAGTGGTACCTCGGTTTAAGTACACAATTGGTTCTGGAAGTCTGTACTTGACCTGAAGCGTACTTAACCTGAAGCGAACTTTCCCATTGAAAGTAATGGAAAGTGGATTAATCCGTTCCAGACGGGTCCACAGAGTACTTAAACTGAAGTGTAGTTAACCTGAAGCGAACTTTCCCATTGAAAGTAATGGAAAGTGGATGAATCTGTTCCAGATGGGTGCGCGGAGTACTCAACCTGAAGTGTACTTAACCTGAGGTATGAGTGTAATTGGTTCCGGAAGTCCGTACTTAACCTGAAGCGTACTTAACCTGAAGTGAACTTTCCCATTGAAAGTAATGGAAAGTGGATTAATCCGTTCCAGACGGGTCCACGGAGTACTTAAACTGAAAGTACTCAAACTGAGGCGTACTTAAACCGAGGTATGACTGTATTAATAACTACCCTTAAAAACATAAAAAGAGTTCTGGTGGATAAGACTAAAAGTCCATCTAGCCAAGTATATGGATTTCCCACAATGGCCAACTACAGGCCTGTGAGAAGCTCACAAATGCAGCAGGAGCTCAGTAGTCCTGCTGTTGTGCCCCAGCAATTGGTTCTGATTCTGAAGGTAGGTTGTTTTTTTTTTATAATGAGAATATTGTTGAGATCTGCTCTCCCTGTGTGTGTGTTTGTGTGTGTTGTGTCGAGTTGGTAAAAATAAATGCAAACGAAGTCTTAATTCACAGGGATAGCCAGTGTGTTGCGCTCCAGATGTTATGAACCACAATTTCCATGAGCCCCACCTGATGCTCAATAGTCAGGAATGATGTGAGTTTATAGTCCACAACATCTGGAAGCACCATGTTGTCTACCTTTGCATCAGACATTCCATGAACTTTTCATTTTTGTTTTCTTCAAGGAACACAAGAAAGTTAGGTCCGTTAATTTCAGTGGGTCTACTTTGAACACAACTTAGTTCACAAAATGGTCCCAGGGCGGGTTACAAAAAGGGTTGACACTTCAGCAGTCTCCTTGCCCATTCTGTAGCATACTTCAAAGTGTTTCATACTTCAGCAAAAACGTTTCAAAAGGAGACTCAGATGTGAAGCTGCTGAGTTGGAATGTATTACCATGTCTGAGTCTGTCAGATTCCGGCATCAGTAGGGACTGGGAGTGGCTAGCTTAAAGCAGAAAGAAAATGTCCCCTTTTAGTAGTATAATCTTGCTTTGTGAACTCCTAACCAGCTGGGAGTGGGTCACACCCGCTTTTATTGACTCTCTTATCCATTTGTGCACTGCACAGTAATCTCTTGGTCTTAGCTTCATTTTGTAAGATTATTCTCCAACTCTTTCTTCACTCCGTTTTTATGAGATAGATAGGTGGCGCTGTCGTCTAAACTACCAAGCCTCTTGGGCTAAGTAATTGCAAGGTTGACAGTTCGAATCCCAGCGATGCGGTGAGCTCCCGTTGCTCTGTCCCAGCTCCTGCCAACCTAGCAGTTCGAAAGCACATCAGTACAAGTAGATAAATAGGTAGGGGAAAGTGGGGCACGTTGAGCCATTTTTTACTTTAAGCTCTACACACCTCAAAATAATGCACATAAAAGAAAACTTTTGAATTTAACATTTATTAGGTACTATTCTAAACAAAATCAAAGGGTTAATGTTTCACATTTGATGGAATAAAATGACAAAAAAAAATCACATTTAATTTTTCCAAAATAATGGATCAGATCAGTGTGCCCCTGTAGTAGGGCACATTGATCCTTCATTCGGGGCACATCGAGCCATTCCAATTTAAGACCAAAGAAGGCATTTTTACTACACAGTATAAACTTCCAAGAGAGTTTCAAAAATATCTCAAAGTTCTTAAGAGTCAGCATCACTTCAACTTGTACTCATTAAGTAAACATGGAAATGTTACCATCTTAGAAGCACGAGCAGTTCCACCGAAGCAGAGTGGTTTAGGCATCAATTTTACAATATTCTCAAAAGGAATCAAAGCTTCTGGTTCAGAAGAGGGAGTGAACTTGGGCCGCTCATTCACTTTGGACAGAACACGTTTTAGAAATTTTACAATGAAATCCCCATATTCATCAGTTCTGGTAACTTTAGCAACATAATGGGAAATTGTGGTTTTTCCTAAAATCTTCACGATAACAAAGTTTCCCTCTTTCACATCAGTCTTGTTGAATTCTATATTTTCCTCTTCCTCTAGTTCATCTTTAGAAAATGTTTCAAAATCAGTCGAGTCACTTTCAAACAGCTGGTTTGCATTCAACCTTTCTTTCATAATTTTTGACACAGCCTTTCCATATTTTCCATGGGGTACATTGATCCATGCTCAATGTACCCCATTTCCAATTGGATCAATGTGCCCCACATCACCATTTAAGACATAAATCTATTTTAAGCAAAACAGGCTGGCAGCCAAGACAAATATTTTAGAACATACTACAGCTATTTTAACTATGATCGCATAAATGAAAAGATATTTCAGCTACCTTTACAACTTTTAGAGCTACATGGTTGACAATACATATAAATTTTTTTTACTAAAGCTTATCTAATTTAACAAATCTGGATTTTTGTTTAAACTTCTTTGAAAACACAAACCCAAACACAATGACAGTATGTAGTATCACAGTTGTTGTTGTTGTAGTGTTGCCACAAACTTTGTATAAAAGCTAAAGTACGGTTTTAAAATGGAAAGGATCAATGTGCCCCATGGCTCAACGTGCCCCACTTTCCCCTACTGCTGTGGCGGGAAGGTACACGGCGTTTCCATGTGCTCTGGCACTCGTCAAAGTGTCCCATTGTGTCAGAAGCGGTTTAGTCATGCTGGCCACATGACCCGGAAAGCTGTCTGTGGACAAACGTCGGCTCCCTCGGCCTGAAACCGGAGATGAACGCCACACCCCATAGTTGAATTCGACTTGATTTAACCATCCAGGGGCCTGATTCGACTTGATTTAACCATCCAGCTCTGGCCAATGAAGGTTTAGTAGGCCGCAATAAATGTGTTAGCTAGCCTGGTGCCTCAGGACACTTTGTTGTGTTTGTTGTGACAGACCCCCTCTGTGGACATTTTTTCTCACTGTATCTTTTTACCTCTGCAGAGAGCACCTTTCATCCTCAGTGAATAAACAGTGCATTTTTGTAGCAATGAGTGTGACAGTATGTCCAGCCCTCCCCTCAGCTGTCATTGTGGCATAGCATTAGCACAGGACAAGGTGAGGCCACCCTCTTGCAAGGACAAAAACAGTTAAAAAGCCTTGTAGCACCACCCAAGCCACCTTCATCTATGCTGCTTGGTGGTGCTACCTGAGGCATCACTAACTGGCTCTGAAATGTTAACTATTCCAATTTTTGCATGAAATGGGCTACCATGTGTACTTTTTTTAAAGGTTAATTGTTGTCTTAAAATAGGTGCCCAGTGCATTAATAAGCCACACGTCTATTTCCTGTTGGCATAGCATCTGCAAAACTACGTATTACATAACTGGTTGCAGATTTACTTCATGTTCTCCTGAACGTTTTGATTGCTGACTTTAATGGCTTTCTTCCCATTCTGCTACAGAGACAGATCCTGTCCCATAATTAGTTTTGCTTTCGTATGGGTTCACGCCTTCTCTTTATTTCATCTTCTTTTCTATGCCACGCCTGCGTATCCACCTGCATCGTCGCATAAAGATACAACTTCTAATTTCATTGTGCTCCTTTAAACTGTTTTAATTTTGATAGATTGGTATTAGCTGCACTCCCCGCCCCCTTCTAACATCGTTTCAAACTGATACTTAATGTGGTTTGAACATGTTTTGCCAGTATATTCCTCCAGATCTTCTCTTCACAAAAGGTATTTTGATAACATTTGCCTTTAAAAAGAAAATGATAAATACCAATATAAGCATACAAACCCTGAGAACATTTGTCATCGCACTGTTATTCTAGTTTATTTCATTATTGTGTAGCAAGAAAAGCAAACGACTGGGTTTTTCAGGGGTATGACAACTGTACTGTTAAGACATGTACAAAATTCTTACTGCATTGCATATTTCAACAACCTTGCATTTCTTTCAGGGCCTTTAACACTTCACTGCCTGCATCTCAGGATGCCAAATGCTGCTGTTATTTATCACACTTTATATATTTTCTATTCTTACACCTAGCATCAATCCACAACCAGTGTGGTGAAATAATTAAAAAGACTGGACAGGAAGATTGTGAATGGCTATTGTGGCCAGACAGTGGGCGGAACTTGTGGTGAGCTGTGGCGCTAACCCAGTTAAAGTAATATAGAGCAAAACGAGAAGAAAATGCTGGTTGTCTCCTCCAGGTTGCCATCATGCTAAGAATAGAGTCTGGCCACAGTTCTCCAAACCTCACATTTAGAGTACTGCAATATACTCTATGTACTATGTAGGGTTATGTAGTCCGGGAGCTGCAGTTGATATAATGCACAGCAGCAGGACTGCTGTTTCGGTCCAGGGATGGAATTACATGATATCTTTCCTTTGGGAACTGCACTGGGTACCTATATGCTACTAGACCCAAATTAAATCCCTAAGAGGCTTGGGATCCAAATACTTGAATAAGTGCCTCCTTCAGTTCATACTGGTCTATGCCTTTCAATCAGTGGGGGAGTTCCTGTTGGTGGTCCTGCATAAATAATAATAATAATTAATAATAATAATAATAATAATAATAGTTGTTGTTGTTGTTGTTCAACAATGACATCAAACAGGGATTTCTCTGAAGTGGCACCCTGATTGTGCAACTCTCTCCCTTTGACAGTTGGATAAAGGTAAAGGTAAAGGGACCCCTGACCATTAGGTCCAGTCGTGACCGACTCTGGGGTTGCGCGCTCATCTCGCATTATTGGCTGAGGGAGCCGGCGTATAGCTTCCAGGTTATGTGGCCAGCATGACAAAGCCGCTTCTGGCAAACCAGAGCAGCACATGGAAACGCCATTTACCTTCCCGCTGTAGCGGTTCCTATTTATCTACTTGCATTTTGACGTGCTTTCGAACTGCTAGGTTGGCAGGAGCTGGGACCAAGCAACGGGAGCTCACCCCATCACAGGGATTCGAACCGCCAACCTTCTGATCAGCAAGCCCTAGGCTCAGTGGTTTAACCACAGCACCACCTGGGTCCCTATTGACAGTTGGATAATCCCCCTTAATAGTAACTTTTTGATACTAGTCGAAGGCATTTTTGTTAATTTAGGCTCTTAAATATCAGAAAGCTGTGGGGTTGTTGTTTGCTGCTTACATTTTCAATTCAACTTCTAACTTTCATTTTTGTACAATATTTCAAACAGTATGAGATGTTACATTTGATGGAATGATACTGTAAGCCTCTCTGTGGTCTGTTTGATGAAGGCAGGGAAGAAATTCAACTGATAAATGATAAGCACCAGGTTATTGCTTAACCTGGAGATGGGGAACTAGTGACTGCCAGATGTCATTGCTACCTGCCTACGCAATTATACAGGAAGGGGCTAAATGCAGTATTCATGATAGCACTGCATAGCTGCCAAGTTTTCCCTTTTCTCATGAGGAAGCCTATTCAGCATAAGGGAATATCCCTTAAAAAGGGATAACTTGGCAGCTATGGATAGCACACAATTGTGAATAGAAATTGTGTGCTAGTGCTACCTGCCTAGGTATGGCATGCAGTTAATCCCTAGCCAGGCGGCAAGGCATTGCCCGACCAGCCGGGCCTCTGATTGGCCCATTTTACCTTGACTTCCTGGCAGGGAATCCCACCCAGTACTTCTTTAGGCCAGTTAATTCCCTTAACGACTGGCCAACATGTGAGTTTCTGCTGCTGGGGATGGTGAATGGGGCGATGGTCTGCAACCGCCCACCCACCTTAGAAGGGTGAGCAGCCATTGTTGATCTCCAGCTCCCAGTAGCCACAGCAGCATAGGCCAGTGGTCAGGGATGAAGGACTTTGTAGTCCAGTAACATATGGAGACCCACAGGTCCCCCCATCCCTGCTTCAAGCAGACCATCATACTGTATTTAAAATACATTTAATAATTAATATAGTGCCGTCTGTTTTACTTTTATATGCCTGTTGTCTTTGTCCATTGAGTTTTCTTGGCAGGGATACTGGAGTGGCTTGCCAGTTCCTTCTCCAGGTGGATCACGTTTAGTCAAAACTCTCCACTATGACCTGTCCATCTTGGGTGGCCCTGCATGGCATAGCACATAGCTTCTCTGAGTTATTCAAGCCCCTTCGCCACGACAAGGCATTGATCCATGAAGGGGGCAGTGTTGGACAGTGTTCTCGAAGCTACGAACATGAGTTTGACCAAACTGCGGGAGGCAGTGCAAGACAGGAGTGCCTGGCGTGCCAAGGTCCATGGGGTCACGAAGAGTCGGACATGACTAAACGACTAAACAACAACAACAAGTCTGTTTTACAGAAGGAAAATAAAATTCTTTCAGCTGGTTTCTTGGTATTGCACAATTCAATGCATACTATTGCCTAATTCAATATTGCTGGCCTTGTCTGAAATGAAGGAATACGAATTGAATTTAAAACGTATGTATATAAAGTTGCAAGTTTTAAATGCATATACAATTTAATTGTTCAGCTTTACTAATTTTTATGATTTCTTTTTTTAAATTGCAGGGTGACATCCAACATAGCATTAGCACAAAAAAGTTAGAGAGTTGATGTTGTGTGCAAGCAGCTACCACTTTGATTTTGAAGCATCTTTTGTAAAACATGTATTGGATTGGGCTGTTGAGCTACACTAACAACAGGACTCCCACTAGCAGACTGGCTGTTGTGTGAGCGAGCTGCCACAATTGGCTATCGCCGGAAGTTTTCCCAGTGTAACAATGTGTGTCTTTGTTGAGATAAATAGAACTATCTTGTGGTAGAACACAATGGACTTCCACACAGCTTGGGCAGCAATTTAGAGGTGGGCATATTTGGGTGTTCTTTTATAACACGCCACTCCTTTTTATTCATGTTCCATTGGAAATTATGTCCCATGGATTCCAGTGACATTTACTCTCATGCAAGCGTGCATACAGATTAATGTGCACTTACTAGTGATTAATTGCTACTGAAGTCCTGTTCCCCCCCCCCAGTAAATACACACAAGATTGCACCACAATTGTTTCTTAGGAAGGCTCTGCAAATCGAAAAATAAACAAGCAGCAAGTAATGGAAGCAGACAGGAAATGAGAGTTGTTACTCTCCAGAGAATGATTAAGCTAGGCTGCAGAAGTTCCCTGATATTCCCACATTTGGAGTGTTTTGTGTAAACATGTGCTTTCCCCAATGCTAAAAAAAGTTCTTACTGGACAGGCATAGGCAACTTTAAAAGTATACCATTTGGTTCATGAAACTGACAGTCACTGTTAGAATCATGGGGTCATATCTACCGGTATATTCTCCTGGAATCACTTACTAGCTGAACACTAAAAGATCATTATCTTGCAGCAGCTTGCTCATGAGTGACAAAGCCCCCCATGGGTGTTCTTACTGTCCTTTTAGCGATGACTGTTCTGTTTTATGGATAGGATCCAAAGTTATGCACATTGTTCCTCGTGAGGTTTTTCAGATTCTTCTGGTAGTAGCTCCCTGAATATTAGAGGTTGCTCTGTGTCGTACCCGTGAGGCTGCAGCTGGAAGGAATATTGGCAGCTGCTTCTGTGCATGCAGAAGTGCTTGGGACATTCCTCTCGTAATATTTGTATCCCAGTATTTACACAGCTATAGTTATTTCAGTGAGACTCTGGGCTTGTCCACATATGAGCATTATTTAGCTATTCATCCACTCCCCCCCGCCCACATTGGAATTAGGCCGGAGTTGCCCACGCTTGCATTTATTTGCATTTGTATACAAGAAGCAACTTCAGTCTTTCCCGTTAATATTGGTAGGCATTCCCTTTTGAATTTATCCCAATCTTCTTATTTGTTGATTCTATTATGTCAGTTAAGTACTGATGGGGCATGAATGCAGATAGGTCCCCCAGGAAGTGTGCAAAAGCACAAAGTCAAGCAAATGTAGATTTCCCTGTGAGGTGTTCTGGTTTTGCGCAAATCTGAGGGATAAAATGAGATGTGTGTGTACGCACTCGAGGAGTGCTGTGCTGCCATTCCACCCTCGAGTTTTACTTCCGGCACACTTCTGCTCTCAGGCCTTTTCCACTAGGAAACAGATCCCACTGCTGTCACCAGTGTTACATGCCACACCCAATCTCTGCCAAGCCCTAGTAAGATTCTAGGTAGGTTTCAAGGTTGTGTTTTCATCAGAATATCAAGGCATAGTGGAGTCTGCTGTGTCTTAGAAATGTGGTTTATTCACACATATTTATACTTGAGTTTTATTAAAGGAGAGTTCACAGCATTTACATCACAAGATTAGATCCCAAGATTGCCGGAAGAAATATCAACAACCTCAGATTTGCTGATGACACCACCTTGATGGCAGAAAGTGAGGAGGAATTAAAGAACCTTTTAATGAGGGTGAAGGAGGAGAGCGCAAAATATAGTCTGAAGCTCAACATCAAAAAAACTAAGATCATGGCCAATGGTCCCATCACCTTCTGGCAAATACAGTCATACCTCGGTTTAAGTACGCTTCAGTTTGAGTACTTTCAGTTTAAGTACTCCGCGGACCCATCTGGAACGGATTAATCCACTTTCCATTACTTTCAATGGGAAAGTTTGCTTCAGGTTAAGTACGCTTCAGGTTAAGTACAGACTTCCAGAACCAATTGTGTACTTAAACCGAGGTACCACTGTAGAAGGGGAAGAAATGGAGGCAGTGAGAGATTTTACTTTCTGGGTTCCGTGATCACTGCAGATGGTGACAGCAGTCACGAAATTAAAAGATGCCTGCTTCTTGGGAGAAAAGCAATGACAAACCTACACAGCCTCTTAAAAAGCAGAGACATCACCTTGACGATAAAGGTCCTTAAAGTTAAAACTATGGTTTTCCTAGTAGTGATGTATGGAAGTGAGAGCTGCACCATAAAGAAGGCTGATAGCCAAAGAATTGATGCTTTTGAATTATGGTGCTGGAGGAGACTCTTGAGAGGCCCATGGACTGCAAGAAGATCAAACCTATCCATTCTGAAGGAAATCAGCCCTGAGTGCTCACTGGAAGGACAGATCGTGAAGCTGAGGCTCCAATACTTTGGCCACCTCATGAGAAGAGAAGACTCCCTGGAAAAGACCCTGATGTTGGGAAAGATTGAGGACACTAGGAGAAGGGGATGACAGAGGATGAGATGGTTGGACAGCATTCTCAAAGCTACGAACTTGAGTCTGACCAAACTGCGGGAGGCAGTGCAAGACAGGAGTGCCTGGCGTGCTCTGGTCCATGGGGTCACGAAGAGTTGGACACGACTAAACGACTAAACAACAACAACATCCCAAGAGGGACTTGTCCTTCCCAGAAGTGCAGCAATGGGTTCAGAGGCATCCTAAGTGCCATCTCTGTGTCTCTCTGTAATAACCCACTCCGGCCAGCTAGCATGTCTGCTGCCCTTCAATCCCCTTCAGTCCAACTTCCAAGAGACTGCTATCTACTCCCACTATAAATAAACTGGCAGTGATCTACCCATTGGATTGACCAGAGTTGTTGAGCTTTTCTTAGGGGGAGATTCTGGGCAATCTGCCCCTCCCCTCCAATTCATAACTATGTAGCCTATATATGGATAAGCTTCTGTCTCACCCTTACTAGCCTGCTGATTCTCAGAACACACTTTTCAAATTATTGCCCAATATATTTGGTGTAGACATTTTTAATGTGATTTGCTTGTGCAGTTTTTGGATTTTGTGCAAATCTGAGGTATCAAAAGGGGGGAAATCCTTGATTCAGAAGCACACCAGAAATAGTTATAAGCACAGCCGCAAAATTAATGAAAGCATTGATGAAGCAGTGGGCATGGATAGAAGAGTATCAGAAAGTGGTAATTGATTCAGCCACCCAAAAACCACCCGAGTCATACAATTTGCGGCCCCGAGTGGAGCCTGATTTTCCCCAATTTACTGGATTGGATATACCCAAATTTACAGGGGAAACACATTGAGACTGATGGTGTTGGAGGGTAATATATTCCTGACTATACATATTAAACAGGAATGCAAGCAGCTGAAAACACACAGTAAACTCTGGTGTGGACAAGCCCTACAACGTCGGGATGTGATGCATATGCAGAGTTTTAGTGCAGGGTCAGGAGGCACACATTCCTGGACACATTCCTAGTCCCACATGTCACATGAATAAGGAAAAAGTGGTAGTAAGCTATCTGCAGTGCAGATGGACATCCTGTGCAGTGCTTGTCCTACATTTTATTATACACTCACTTTAAGCCTTATGTATGAAACTCCTCTCAAAGTTATTATAGGAGGAGAACATTCTTTGGTGCCATTCCAGAGAGGGGCAAAACGCACAAGAGGCAGCTGTGAGGTTTCAAAATTCCTCACCTCAGATGCTGTGTGGAGGAAGCCAATTGTGGTATTACTGCAAAGCCCTTTGACCGATCTCTCCAGGAGGAGGAGAAAGAGAACATCTGGACATGCCTTCTACCATCCTGCTGATTATCAGCATATTCTCATTGTTCTTATGATGCTACTCAAGTCATAATGGCCAGAGATGGAAATAATCTCCTTGTTTATTATCATTTTGCCCATGCAAGATTCCGCTCATTATCATGATTTCTAATGTGTGCCTAAAGTGTCCCAAGTGACAAAGATTTCACCACTGCCTTTACAGACTACTTCACAGTCTATAGATTTCACTGCAGGAAGCTATTGCTGATATTTAGCCTGCTTCTTCAGCTTAAAGTTGTCGTTTCTTTTCATCCTCCTGCTGTTGAGCGGCGTGCTGTTCCAAAACAAATTGAATGTTGGTGGGCAGACTTCAAGGCTTTATGGTCAGAATACTAAGGAATGTTTAAACCAGCAAGAGTGCATTTTTTCACATTGATTCTTATAGTACCTCTAAGATAATGTTAAGAGCCGTGACAACACGTTTTCATGAAATTTAGCATCTGGCTTAATCAGCAAAGAGAATTCTTCATTTCAAAACCAGCTTGGAAAATGCAAGAAGAGCCTTTAGTATTTCGCGAAATGAAGAAAACGGTCTCTTTTGGACAGTTCCTTCTGCACCTTCTAGGTATGAAGAACTGCTTGCCACTTTTGAAATACAGTACTCACTATTTCACCTGGTACCTCCCTAGGATGGTTAGATACAAAAGAGGATAGGGGACTCCTGGACCTTTAACTGTTGCATAGACAAGGGCATTTCAGCAGGCGTAGCTTATTATGCAAACAGGTGTCATGACAAGCTACATGGTGAAAAGTTCTGATCTCTTGTCCTCCTGAGCGAGCCACATCCTTCCATCGGAGTTCCTAAGTACACAAGCAGCAACAGGGAGTAATTGTCCAGTGACAAGTAACACCCAGATAGCCACTTCTCAGATTCCCAAATGATGTGACTTAGCTTGTGACTGGCAAAAACCAACAAGCTCTTGGAAATGTAAGGAGGAAGTTGGCTCATTCTACCATATGTGGTGGACATGCCCTAAGATAAAAGGCTTCTGGGAAATGATTTATAATGAAATGAAAAAGATTTATAAAAACACATTTTTGAAGAAACCGGAAGCCTTTCTACTTGGAATAGTAGGGGAAGAAATCCCCAAAGACGATGTTAATTTGTTCATGTATGCCACTACAGCTGCTAGGATTCTAATAGCAAAATACTGGAAAAAAATGAAAATGTTGGATCATATGGAATTGGCAGAATTGACAGGAAGACTCCGGGACCAAACAAGTGACAAAGTTCTAAAAGATTGGAAGAAGTTTAAAATATATATAGGGAAAGCATTTGATAATTAGATTTTGAATATCCAGGAAAATAAAGAAGTTAAGGCAATAGGGAGACAATATAAGATTAAAAGTAACAAATTTTGGTAGATGGTATAAAGATGAAATTAAGAAGAGTTAAAGGGATTACATGATGGGTAAGAAGATGATTTAGAAACTGCTACAGAAGTTTTAAAAAATTGAAAATCAGTTAGTGGGGAACTGGGGAAGCCAGAGGACAATGAATACCAAAATGGATTGGAGATGATATGTTTTTGTTTCATGTTGTTTGATGTTGATGTATTTTTGTATTTTGATATTTTTGTATTTTTATGTCTTTGTATTTTTATTTGTATTGGATAAAATTAATAAAAAATATATTAAAAAACAACAACCAACAAGCTCTTGGTCAAAACCAGATGGGTAAGAAACCTTTAAAAACGGGCTGTGGCCACAACAGTTGTGTCCTCCTTGTTTTCCCTGACACACAATTGAAGGCTGAAGGTGCTAGTGGTCACCACTGAGAGTTCGTCCACACTCACTTTTCCCATGCCTGGAAAGCACAGGTCCAAGAGCTTTTCCATTTGCCCTGTTCATTCTAGGCACGGGACTGAGAGGTTTTTTTGTTTTTTTGTTTGTCCTGACACTTTACCCAGGAAACCTGTCATTTACCACTGAATCAGAACAAACATCCATTTGTAGAAAAAATGACTGATGTGAGTTCTGATTCAGCAGAAGGTCTTTCCTGGGGGAAGTGTGGAAGAGTCCTTAGTTCGTTCATTTGGATCAATTGTAGGATTCGCCAAACCAATATTCTGATAAAGGTAAAGGTAAAGGGACCCCTGACCATTAGGTCCAGTCGTGACCGACTCTGGGGTTGCGCGCTCATCTCGCATTATTGGCCGAGGGAGCCGGCGTATAGCTTCCAGGTCATGTGGCCAGCATGACAAAGCCACTTCTGGCGAACCAGAGCAGCACACGGAAACGCCATTTACCTTCCCGCTGTAGCAGTTCCTATTTATCTACTTGCATTTTGACGTGCTTTCGAACTGCTAGGTTGGCAGGAGCTGGGACCAAGCAACGGGAGCTCAACCCGTCACAGGGATTCGAACTGCTGACCTTCTGATCAGCAAGCCCTAGGCTCCGTGGTTTAACCCACAGCGCCACCTGGGTCCCCCAATATTCTGATATAGTGTTTTATTTCCAGGGTGTTAGAGGTATGTCCCTCTGTTGGGGAGCACATCATGCTCTTTCTGGTGTAGTTTGGCCACCTTTGGTCCCCACCCTGCACTCAGGTCTCACCTGTGGCTCCTAGAAGCTGTCAGCATGCAACAGCAGCCACACCCTGGAAATGGCTTCAACTGGCTGGCTAAACCAGCTGAGAGTAGCCAATGGGTCTCAAACCCTCAGTGAGTTAGGGACTTTCCCTGCATGCAAAGACAAGTTCCCGCAAACTTAGTGGATGATACCAATAGTGGGTTCAATGGTCAAGAAGGAATGTGTTTGAAGAGGGGGGCAGGTGGAGCTTGTCAACCTGGGATGGTAGCCCATCTAGGAGAAGGAAAACTCTGATCCTAAGCTTCCACTGCCTTGTGGCTATGCTCATTTGGAGCATACCTGCTGCCTTGTGGAACATCTTTAGAAGGAAAGGCTAAGGAGTAAACCTCACACAAATCTGACACTTGGATGCTGCCTTGAACAATTCCTTCTAGCAACTCCTGCAGCCAAGCTGGTGCCAAACATATTGCTCTGCTTTTCTTTGGACCACATCAGTGAGGCTGAGAGGGGGGGGAATCTTGTTGCTTGGGCAGCCCTGGACCTCCATACTCACTGCCCAGGCTTCTGCCACAGGGAAGTCATTTCAGTGCTGCTAATGCAACGGTTTGACTTCACTGCTGGAGGTGCACTCCACTCTCTCTTGAGACAGATAAATGCCAACAGCGGATTTATTTCTATTTTGAGCTACATACTTGCTATTTCTCCCACCTCTTCTTTTGTACAAATATTCCCTTTGAGTAAACTTCTTAATTGGATTTCTGAGCTGTACTGGGTTCTATACACACTCAAGGGCTAGTTAACCTCCCACATGGTTTCAGCTACTGGGACTATGCTACTGTCTGAGAGAATAGAGGGGAGATGGACCAAAGTTGCCAAGCCAGAGAACTGGCATTCAGCTGACTGTTGCCCTACTCTTGAAGAGACCACCATTAGGCACTGGGTATCCCACTCCCTTGTCCTAGGTGACACATAAGCAGGTGGTGGCAGCAGAGAAAAAAAGACTAGGATGGGTTCTCCACGTCTAGTAGCCTACCTTACATGGATGATACTGAAATTGGGGACTGGTCTATCTTTAAAAGCTGTGGCTTTTGACATTCCCTTTTCTGTGGAACTATAAAAGGTACAGGAACCTTTTTGCACCCCACCACCCTACTCCCACTGCCCCGTTTGCTTATTTGTTTGGAACACCTTGTGTTTGGAACACCTTATCCCACTGCTGGTGCAGAATCATAGGCATGCACACAGAATGTGCTGGGTGTGCACAAAAACAGCCCAATGTTTCAAAAACCTGGGGATCATCATGAGGATGAGAGAGTATAGAGCAGCTACCTGGCTCCCTCAACTGCCATAGTGTAGGAGAGACTAAGGCAGGAGAGATAAAGAGGAAGGCAGACAGAGACACAGACAGAACCAAAAGGCTGAAATGGATCTAGAATAGAACTGCAGCTTCTGCTTGTATCTGTCTCTGGAAGTGGCACAGGCAGAACCATTCCAGCCTTTTTCTTCTGCCTACATCTGCCCCTGTCTAATGGCTCTGTCTCCATCCAGGAGCTTGCCACCTCTCACACTTGATGAGCAGGACAGGAACCTTCACCAGTGTGTGATGATAGCTCAGGAAGTGTTCCTTGGCATGATATAACCTCCAAGTATTACCAGAGGTCCCTCACACATCTGATAGCCAAACTAGGGTGTCTGTGCTCAATAAGCATGCCTATCTCTGGTTCAGCCCTAATACCATGACTATTTCTAACCAATATTTGTTGTTAGGTTAGACCCCAGGCTTAGAAGTTACAATGGGAAAGCTGAAAAAATCAGGTAACTCTGCAACATACTGTTTTCTAGTGTTCCTAAGATATTAGGATGTCAGTGGAAAATGGGTAAAAATCAAATCCCCACTTAGCTGCAATATATTTCTTACTGGACCAAAAAAAAAAGGCAAACTAGGAAAACCTCTAAGGAAGCAATGAAAGTGTTCTCAAACTCCTCGTTTTGCAGCCCCCCCCCCCCGCCACTTCAAGGAGGCAGGGAATATGCAGGAAGTATTTCCTACAGCAGTAAAAGAACAACATAGCTGAAAAGTCTGCTACTTCTCCTTTCAGTGATGCTGAAAGCATCCTGCTCATCTTGTCAGAATTTTCTCCTAGAATTCCCATGGTAAAATATTGGTTAGAAATAGTCATGGTATTAGGGCTGAACCAGAGATATGCATGCTTATTGAGCACAGACACCCTAGTTTGGCTATCAGATGTGTGAGGGTGTTCATTTTAGACGCTAAATGGAGCATGCAGGAGATGGGAGCAAACTCCAGCCTCCCCTGCCTTACCACATTGCTACTTGAAACTGTTTTTCTCCAGCCTGGCTCACTTCCCCTATCAAACCTGGCTGGGAGACAAGCAATTTCAAGCAGTAGAGCATGGGGAGAGAAGTGGGTTTTGATTGGTTTAGTGTATAAAGTAAATTCCCCATTCCCAGAGGTCAAATCAGAATGCACACGTTTAATAAACACACACATTGCTGGTTTGGCCCTTAGAAGTCCACACAATGTTTATGGAAATGGAATGATTATAATAATTTTCTCTTTTTATTTTTTATTTCTTTTTGGGGTTCTTTTCTTTTCTTTTCTTGGGGGGGTCTTTTTCCTTTTCTTGTTTTTGGATAAATGGCTGGGTGGACACTCCCCGTCTTTCTCCCTTGTTTTTCTAGAGCTCCCTGGTGGCAGGGGGAGGGCTTTGGGGCGGGGGAGGAGGGGGAGGACAAACCCAACCATAAAATGGACCACCTTCGACTGCCTATCTTCATGGGACTCTCTCGTGGCAGGAGGGGGTCTGTGGAGGGGGGGATTGGAAGAAGGTGGATATTTGCTATGTATGTTCTGTTTTATATATTTTCTTTAACGCAAAACATTTATTATAAAAAAATAGAAGTTATCATTAGCTAGCTTGCTAGTTTACTTGCTCCCTTCTAATAAGCTGGAAGAAAAGCACTTGCCTTCCTCTAAAGGACTACCTCACCCCATATCATTGTGTCTGCACCCTAAGGAGGGCTAGCATCAGGAGCAGGGGTAACTGGGTGTACCTGCTGAGGCCTACACTCCTGCAAGGGACCCACAGCTACCCTTTGGAGCCTACACTTCTGCAAGGGACCCCCAGCTACCCTTTGGAGCCTTCTAGTCCTCTTTGCTGTTGCTCCCTGTGTTCACTTGCTATCTCTGAGCATCCAAGCAGTGACAAGGGAGGAGATCCAGTAGCACCTTCCACTTGCCGCATGCTCTTTCTCTGGGCAATCATATGGATTGGGACTGGAGAGAGAAGGCAAGCGAGTGTGCAGTGGTGCCTTGGAGAGGAAATGACTTGGCCACAGAGAGGGAGGCTCATGGGCTCCCAAAGCCTGGGAGATCCTAACACCTGATGTTAAGACCCTTCTCTACATCATAGCATGGGAGGGTGCTTGGCATGCAAGGGTCTTTTTTTTAGCTGCCCCCCTCCTAATTGTGAGACTCATTTTGTGTAAGAGACATGTGCCCCCCTCTCTCTTCAGCTTCTACCAGTTGGTGAAGGTAGGCCTTATATTTATTTTGATACTGCAAGTCAATGTTTTTAATCATTTCCTGAGTTACCGTGGGTTTTTTTTTAAAAAAAAAGCTTTTTATTGTTTAACTAGCTGACCTGGCCACGCATTGATGTGGTTTTTTTTTTTGGGGGGGGAGTATTGATGTCATTTGTGTTTTGAATGGTAATGGTTGCATAACTTGTTTTTGGTTAGTGTTTTGATGTAATGTGCTTTTTCGGATGTATGAACTTCGTCCTTGGATTTGTGGTTTTAATTATTTTTGTTTTCTTTCTTTGTTTGTTTCCCAGGAAAGGGGGAGGATGTGTCCATTCCCCTCTGGACTATGTGCCCCCCCCCGTTGTGTCTCATCCCTGTGATTACTTACATCCTGTAGCGACCCATGAGGTATCCTGTCCCCCCTCCGCCCACCCTGTGGCTCCCCCCACCCTACGTCAGCTCATGACCTATTCGGGCCCCTCCTCCCCCCACCCCCCACCCAGGGCTCCACTCGGGATAGTATTTAAAGTAGAGGCCTAGTTTGTAGGCTGTAGAGCTGAGGCCTAGTCTGTAGGATTTAAAGTAGAGGTGAGGCCTAGTCTCTCAGCCTTGGCTTGGGCTAGTATTTAAATGCGAGCCGAGGCCTCCGCCCTGTATCTCCATTCCTGACTCTGTGGGTTGTCTGGTAATGGCTGCCTTGGTGTATTTAAATGTGAGCCAAGGCCTGCGCCCTGTATCTCCATTTCTTGGCCCTGGCCTGACTCTGTAGGTTGTCTGGTAATTGCCGCCTTGGTGGTTTCAGTTGCTCGGTTGATGATGTCATTATTTGGCGCCACCCTTCAGGACTTTAGCTGGTAACAGCATGCAATCTGCCTTTCTATTGGAAGCTGCTGGAGTCTTCAGACCTTCTGCTAGTGATGTATAATTTGGGTGCCACTTTTTGTGTTTAATCATTATTTTAGGTATGAAAGGTGTGCTTTTTTGGAATTTTTTTATGCCAGATCCCTCCCTGATGGGCAAGGTACACTTTGCCCTAATATGATGCAATTTGGTTCAGCGGTTACGGTGCAAGGGTGTTACCTCCGCGCACGAAGTGTCACATTTTTATATATACAGATTGTGCTTTGAATGTTGTTAGCTGCCCTGAGAGCTACTTTATGCACCTGCGCAATCGGAAACCAATCGGAAGCCATGCCTTAATTTCCGAACCTTTTCGGAAGTTGAATGCACTTCCGGAACAGATTCTGTTCGACTTCCGAGCTATGACTGTATGTACTTAAAACTCAGCAATGGGGGGGGGAGGATTGATTATGTAGAAAACTCACGTGCAGATTGTGCCCCTTTCACTTAATGGCTTTAAGCCAGAGGTGGGGAACCTGTGGTCGTCTGGGTGTTGTTGAACTCTTAACAGCCCCAGCTGTCATCTCCACCAGTCAGGGATGAAGGGAGGTGTAGCGCAACAACATCTGGAGGGCCACGGGTTCCCCATTCTTTGTTTAAGCAAACAAAGTAAGGCACCTGGAAGTTCTCCTGTGCAAACTCCATTGAAATTAGAAACTATGAAGTGCCATATTCTGGTGTGGCTCCTGTTTGTTTCAATGGCACACATGGAAGAAAACTTCCAGGCGGATTATGCCCACAACCTGATGTTTACATTATAATAGAGACTGGAGTTTTGCACAGTTCTAAGGGGCTAGGTTCCATCTTGGTGGGCTGCTGTTCTTCCTCTGCGGCAAACATGGAGCAATTGCAGTTCAAAAGGCAAGAGGGTGAGAACTTCGCCCCTTCAGTGACTCCTGAAGAATATTCTCCAGCTCTTTCTTCATCCGTGATTGGTTATTGTCTCATTCCGGTCACCTCTCAGATGCATGCTGAAACATTCTTGGTGTGTAACAGCAAATAAAACAAGCCATTTATAAAGCTGAAGCATATTATAAAAGAAGAAACCTTGAAATTCAGTGTGATAATTAACCTTGTTTAATACAGTACTAAGTGAACAGGCCTCATTTAGCTCTATTGTTTCATCATTTTGTTTTAAGTGTGTAACATCCTGCCTGCAATCGGTATGCTGACGGAAAACTGTCACAACAGTGATCATTACAATCTGGAAGTTAAGTTTGACTGAAACATATGTCTTCAATTTTAATAGCTCAGCTTCCCAGATGCCCTAGAGGAGAATATTGCCTGAGAAGGAGCTTTTCATGTAAGAATAATTTGTGTTAAGTAGCTCAGTGATCTGTTTGTTAGGTTAGAGCTGACAGTTTGTTTATATTTCTAAAGGGGTATGATGAATGGGGGAGAAGTTGATGCTAATTAGCCTAAATTGTTCCTAAAGAATGCAGAACACTTTGCCAGTTTCATTGTTTCTGTTTCTTTGCATTTTTTCAATAATTGAATGGAGCTCAGATCATTCATCATAATTTCAGGCAACATGGAAATAAGTGAATATAGCACGGGCCTGCCTGTGCGATGGAAGGTGTCACACTGGGGGGTCAATTAGGTAAGACATCAGCCTGGGACTAATGTAGCATGTTGTGCAAATGCAGCAAACATTGTCCTCAAAGAAATTAATTCTGTCATTATACACTGGCATAAAGTATGGCTATTGAGAAAGCAGCTTTGTCTAGTCAACATATTTCTTTCTTTGTTCTTAGACCTTAACCCCAAGATGTAGGCCAGGGATATTCTGTCTTTGAAAACCTGCTTCTTATCAAGAGACATATCAAATGCAACAGCAGCAGCAGCAGCAACAACAACAACAACTTTCACAGATGAACAAAGTCTCTTGATGGTAGCGGACAGGTGTGCTGTTCATAGACTTCAGGGATGTAAAAATGTGACAAATTGAGATGAAAGCCGCTGTGTGCAGTGGCGTAAAATGATGGGTTGGACCAGGCACCCCCGAACTGCAGCCCTCCAGATGTTTTGGCCTACAACTCCCATGATCGTTAGCTAACAGGACCAGTGATCGGGGAAGATGGGAATTGTAGTCCAAAACATCTGGAGGGCTGAAGTTTGGGGATGGCTGCGTTGGACTAAAGATGGCCTGGTTCGAACCTTTGTTGAACCATGAAGGTCAGCCGTTGTTGACCTCAGGCTGGTCACTATCTCTCAGCTTACCCACCTTATCACATAGATCAGAGGTTGGCAACCTCTGGCTCATGGGCCGGATGCGGCCCACGAAGGGCGTTTATCTGGCCCATGAACTGAGCTGCCCGCTCGGCAAGTCCCCCGTGCCCTGCACTAAACCGGCGCAGTGCAGCACGGGGGCTCGCCGAGCAGTGCCGGAAATGGCGCCTGTGCCTGCGCAGACGCCAAAAATCGTTTCGGCGCAGGCGCGATTTCCGGTGTCTGTGCAGCTGCAGAAGCGATTTCTGGCACTGCGAACATGTGCAGATGTCATTTCCGGCATCGCGCTGCGCCCGTCCGGCCCACGGACGATGTCCATGGGAACGATCCGGCCCATGGCCGGATAACCTTGCCAACGCCTGACATAGATGATAAAACGAGAGGGGAGGCAGACTGCGAGAAGCAGCTCATGCACTGGGGAAAAGCTGCCATGCGAGGGACAGTGAGCCATTGGGAAGGTTGGCATGGTGTAGGCATACTGGTGGGAGTGACAAATTGGCTGTGCCAGTGTACCAGCAGCACCATGTCAACTGCACCATCACCTTGACCTTCCCTCTCTCCCTCCAGGTAAATAGTGGCAGTGACCCCACTGTCTTGAAGCTGGCAGGGCAGCTCCACCCCATAAGGTGATCTGCTTCTGGAAACCATGTATGCTTTCCTGGGCTCCTTTGAGGAAGTGAACAACTAATCTTTTTAGCATCTTACTGATAATGCTACTTGTAATATGTTATCCCACCCTTTCTTCCAAGGAACCCAGGGCAGTGTCCATGTTTCTTCCCCCTCCCCACTGTTATTCTCACCAAAACCCCGTGAGGCTGAGAGTAAATGAGTGAGGCTGAATGAAGATTTGAATCCCTAGTCCAACATTTTTACCACAACCCTGGTCTTCGTAGAAAGCTTTGTATTATTTTGATTCCCATTTGGTTTAAGTGTCAAAGCTATACCTTTTAATATCGGAATCAAAATGCCCCCCCCTCTCTCTGTGTGTGTGGGTATGAAGTCTCTCTCACACATTTTATACAAAAGTTTATAAAATCCATGTTAAGTGCAGGAAGAAATGTACACATGTCAAATCCAGGCCTTACTTGAGACCATTCCTTTTTAATTTATGCACATATAGTATCACAGGAAGAGATGGAATAAATTTGCGGACTGTGGCGAATGAGAGAACATTTTTGAATCAGGATCTTTAAAAGGGGTGAAATTTGAGTATGATTAAGTTAGGAAAACGACTCGTTTACAGCGGAAGTCAGAGACACTGTGTACATTATAGGCATGTCATTCTCCCCCCTCCCCTTTTATAGCTAGGTTAGGCTTTTATACAAATTGTGAAGGAATTTGCAGTTCCTGAGAATAGATTTTTGTGCCTTTATAAACTTTTATAGATGTGCAAAGCACAACAGAATGCAAAGAGAAATAGCAATTAGTACTTAGTATTCAGATCAAGAGCAAACTTTGCTGTAGGGCAGACTGGTAGTTTATACTGCATAGGAGTCTTGCTCACCACTAATTTTCTCGGAAGGAAATGATCCCATGGCTTATGCTATCCACGTTTTGTGCATATTTGCCCTATAATTGGCATTTATTAAAGAGACTTTTGGTTTGATGGATGACTGTCAGGGTACAGGCGGCCAGCTTTGAGGCAGATTGCCTTTTTCTTTTCTTTTTACATTAACTCATTAGAACTCTGCTCTATTTCAATATGTTCTTTGTTTACCTTATGATGATTAAGATTTTTTTTTAACTCCAGGTTTGAAGAGAATTAGCAGAGTTTTATTCAATTATTTGCATTTGTAATTTTGACAGACAGAAAACCAATAGAGAAGCCCATGCATTCAGAGTTCGGAAAGTGTTTTAAAATTCTAAGGTGTCATGGCAACTTTAATTAGTTGCCACTTTCATAAGATAATTTTGAAATGCTAAGCCACATCTAAATATTTTCAGGTACAGGGTTAAATTCCCTGTACCTTGCCTTCCTTTTTTAAAAAAAAGCACAACCAAATAAAGCACAGTTGTGATCTCATAAAATCAGAATGTAAAGTTATATTTTCACAGCAGGGTTTAAATCAATGAACATTCAACAGACCCACATTTAACACCATATTCATCTGGAAGTAAGTGCGGTGCATCCCACTGTTTGAATTACTTAGTTGATTTCAGGGGAGCTTACTTTAAAGTAACCATGTTTTGGATCATGGTATGGTGCTGGAGGAGACTCTTGAGAGTCCCATGGACTGCAAGAAGATCAAACCTATCCATTCTGAAGGAAATCAGCCCTGAGTGCCCACTGGAAGGACAGATCGTGAAGCTGAGGCTCCAATACTTTGGCTACCTCATGAGAAGAGAAGACTCCCTGGAAAAGACCCTGATGTTGGGAAAGATGGAGGGCACAAGGAGAAGGGGACGACAGAGGACGAGATGGTTGGACAGTGTTCTCGAAGCTACGAACATGAGTTTGACCAAGCTGCTGGAGGCAGTGGAAGACAGGAGTGCCTGGCGTGCTCTGGTCCATGGGGTCACGAAGAGTCGGACACGACTAAACGACAACAACAACCAGGCACGTTACAACAACATCCAGCATTCCTATAACTTGAGAAATTAACAGCAACATTACATTAAGGAGGATTCAAACAATTAATTTTAGTCTTCCAAAATGCTACACAAGACAGTTTTGTAAGAATTTGGGGGGTTGACATCTGATGAAAGCATATACTTGAAGTAACTTCTCATTATAAATTCAAAACAAAGCATGCAATATTATCATTTCAGTCACCTGACTATGCTAAACTAATGTCAAATATAACACGGGGGCATTTTGGGAAGGCATATACAGGTGGTGACCATTTTGCGCGGGGTTCTGTTCCCAGCCCCCATGTGTGTCATCGGAATGCACATAAATGTGCCCCACCTTGCCCCCGTTCTGCCTTCTTCCAGGTCCAAAAGGACCTGCAGGTTAGTGATCGTGCACCAATTGGACGTGCCTCAAATGGTTGCTACCAGTAGCATCAATTCATTGGAATGACTTTCCACTTAAGTTCTGGAGTGCCCCAATGGTCTTGCAAATGGTCCCTCACATGGCAGGGGTTGCAGCCTAAGATTTATTCAAAAAATATATTCCCGTTACCACCTTTTGTCAGGATCTGACCAGTTGTACTTTCCTTTCACAACACAGCATGTGGAGGACATTTATCCATCCCAAAGAATGAGAATTTAGGATGGTCCCTTTTGAAATGATCCACACTTCACAATTTAAGCTTGATAAGTGCCAGAAGTGTATTGGCCATGCTTTTATTCAGAACATAAAGCACAAGAAGATCATGCTGGATCAGGCCTACAGACCATCTAGTCCAGCATCCTGTTCTCACAGTGGCGAACCAGATGCCTAAAAGAACTCCACAAGATTTGAGCCCAAGAGCTCTCTGCCCTCCTGTGATTTCCAGCAACTGGTATTCAGAAGCATTGGTGCCTTCGACTGTGAAGACAGAACGTAGCTAATAGCCATGGAAATTTGTCCAATCCTCTTTTTATTGGCTTTTTATTACTTGTTATTTTTCAGCAATTTGGAACCTACCGTCCTGCACAGTGCAGTTTGAATGTAAATCATCAACAGCAAAAAATAATAATAATCCCATCAGCTTTGGTTCTGAAGACCCCAATATGACCTTAGCAATTCCCTAACAGTGGTAGCATTTTGCTTTATGATGGAAGTAAAAGAATAGTGCAAAAGTACAGCAAACAAGTAATTACTTGTTACACTATCTACAAATTGGTTTTATAATCTCGGAGCCGGTTTCTCATGCTCTGCAGTATTTGAAAATGTAAGAAAGTTCCACCATTCTCCAGCTAAAGTGTCCTTCTGTTTTGCTCCTTTAGAGAATTTCAGTTTTGTGTGTGTTAATTTCTCTATAAGGGCTATTTACCACACTTCTTGTACCAGGATGTTAGGGTTGCTCCCTCGAGGTCCTTCCAAAACTTTGCGAAAACCATACCTGCTGCTACCGGCATAAATCCAATTAAGGCTTTGTCCTCCAGGTCCTGATAATCATTCAAATGCAAATTCAATTAAAGCTTTCCAAGTTGGTGGCCATCACTGCTTTCCTGTACCGGTAGGAGCAAATCCTATAGTTTAACTACGCACTGCATGAAGTACTTTCATATATCTGTCCTGAATCTTCCAATATTCAGATTCACTGGAAATCCAGTTAGTTCTAATGTTATGGGGGAGAGAAAGAAAGCCCTTTCTTACCCGCTCCCTTCCTGCCATTCATAATTTTATAAACTTCTGTCATGTCACATCTCACTCCCACATGAATGCATTCTTAAATTCATTATGCTGGGCTTAAGCCTGCTCCTTTCTGCATTTGATTGGGGCCAAATAGGCACTTTCACACATCATGGTAACTTGTAACCATGCGCAAAACAATTTGATCACACCTGCTTCCCCCCCAAGCTGACTCAAAGCAAATATGGATTTTCTTCACTCCAAACAATGCATGATGAAAAGCCAATTATGTTTCAATTGAATGAAACAAACAATGAGCCATAGTTCATATGTAACAGTAAACCAAGATTTGTGAGGTTTCCCCTGTGTGCTAAGAGGGAGCAGCAAAATAGTCCAGATTGGCAATTTCACAATGAACCATTAACTATGTTTTACGAACTGGGCCACTGTATTAAATAAAATATTGTTCTCTTTAGGACCCCCACATTCTTTTCTCCCAATGCTGTTCAAAGCCAAAATGTAACAGAAGTCAGTATGACAAGCAGAGATTACCATATTCCAGTTATCCAAAAGCTATTTAAAATCGAGTCAAGTTTGGCACCTGGCGGAATACTCAACTAGTTTCTTCCTCCCTTACTCAGTTTCCCATATACCATTAACATAATTGCCTCAAATCCACTTTTCTATACAGTTGTACCTCGGAAGTCGAACAGAATCCGTTCCAGAAGTCCGTTCAACTTCTGAAACATTAGAAAACCAAAGCACGTCTTCTGATTGGCTGCTGGAAGCTCCTGCAGCCAATCAGAAGCCGTGGAAGCCCCGTCGGACATTTGGCTTCCAAAAAAACGTTTGAAAATCAAAACACTTCCGGTTTTCGATCTTTGGGAGCCGGAACGTTTGACTCCCAAGGCATTCGGGAGCCGAGGTACGACTGTACCTGTCTGTGACCCCAGTCATCAGTCCTGCCATTACTTCCATCATGGGTTCCACCTCTTGCAACACAATGTTGGTGTCGTGAGAGCCACGACAGTTGGTACAACAGCACATAAATCTTGGGAACTGGCCTATAGCTACGTAAAGAGAATCTCATTTTAGGGTAGCAACTTGTTTTGCACTGGACACACCTGCTTTCCACACCTGCTTCATTCAGTGCTTGTTCTTCCCATTTGTATTGCATGACATTGGTTAGTGAGCTTGACAATTCCCTGAAGTAAAAGAACACCCTTGGAGACTATGAACAAATAAGACAACCACTAAGAGTTTATGAACCTTCTAGAATGACTGACTCGTATAGAATCGTGTTGGCAGTGGCTACAGCAGAGCTACAGTGGAGCTCACATCTCTAAATGCCTTACCTCAAATATAAAATATATGTAGCATTTTGAATCCTGCCAAGGAACCCTTTATTATGTTTATATTATTTAAATTAAGCAATGTAATGTTGATTGGGCTGAGGAAAAATGTAATTGGAGTGGCTAGATGGTATGGTTAGATAGACTTTCACCCCTTGGAACATTAATTTAAATTCCACATTGAGCCTGAAAAGAGGGTATGTTTGGTGGTCTCGTCTTCAGTCACTGTTGAGGCACATTATGAACCCACCAGATAATTTGGCATGACTGCCAGCCTCTCATCAAGTGAATCGAGGAAAACTGAAACCATGTAACTGGTTTCTGTGTGGAAGGAAAATGTGAGCTGGTTCCATATCTCAAGCAAAGGACAGTTGCTGACAAACTTTCTATTCATAACATGGATATGGTTCCTTTCCCCCTTAGGTTTTGAATATCTTTATATTGTTTTATGCATCATTGTGTGGACACTGTATGCAGCTAAGTATTTATGATGAGGAAAATGGCAAGGTACAGGATGTTGCTCTAAGTTTGCAAAGAATTCTGAGAGAATGATCTATGCCGGGCATCCCCAAACTTCGGCCCTCCAGATGTTTTGGACTTCAACTCCCATCATCGCTGACCACTGGTTCTGTTAGCTAGGGATCATGGGAGCTGTAGGCCAAAACATCTGGAGGGCCGCAATTTGGGGATGCCTGATCTATGCATACGTTCCAGGGTGAAGATATGAAAGTATGAATGGTTTATACTGCAGTCATATGTATGGGAGAGTCACTGAAATGACCTAAAACGCCTCTTTACAGCCATTTACAATACAAATTGTATTGTTGTTGTAATGCCCTCATTCAAATTTAGAATGTTGTGTACAGTCCTGGTGAGCTTTAGAAAAGGAACAAAAAAGGGCGACAAAAATGACCAGGAGGTTGGAATAACTTCATTATAAGGAAAAGTTAAAATGTTTGGGGGGGGGGGAAGAGAGAGCATAAAAAGACCCCTGCTGGATTGGCCCATCTAGTTCAGCATCCTGTTCTCACAGAGGTCCACAAGCAGCACCTGAGCAGAACAGAACTCTCCCTCGCTGCAGTTTCCAGCAACTGGTATTCAGAAACATTACTACCTCCAGCTGAGAGGATGAAAGATGGGTCATTGGGGCTAGTAGCCACGGACCATGAATTGATCTAATTCTCTTTTAAAGCTATTCGTGGTAGTGACTATTACTGTCTACTGTGGGAGTCAATTCTATACAGTCGTACCTTGGATCCTGAACGACCTTGAACTCGGACGTTTTGGCTTCCGAATGCTGCAAACCCGGAAGTGATTGTTCTGGTTTGCAAATGTTCTTTTGGAACCCAAATGTCCGACGGGGTTTCCACGGCTTCTGATTGGCTGCAGGAGCTTCCTGCAGCCAATCAGAGGCCACAATTTGGTTTTGGAAGTCAAATGGACTTCCGGAACGGATTCCGTTCAACTTCCAAGGTACGACTGTAGTTTGACGATTCAGCTTCGTAGGATGCCAGTGAGTTCTAGTGCTATGAGAGAGGAAGAAAAACTTTTCACTATCCACCTTCTCCATGCCATGCATAATTATATACATATACATGTTGCCTCTTACTCTCCTTTTCTATAAACTAAAAAGCCCCACATGCTGCAACCGTTCCTTGTAGGGGAATTGCTCCATCCCCTTAACCTCTTTGGTTGACCTAGAGAAATTAGAGTGGCTCCCTCCATGCTCTCTTTCCACTGGCACGTGAAAACTTGTTCCAACAGGTTTCAGGAACTGACTGTTTTAAAGGAAAGGGCTGGTGCCACCTGTCTGAAATCCAGGAGAGATGCAGCCAATCAGTTTAGAGGCAATGCAGAGCTAGATGGGCCAATGGCCTGCCTCGGTGTAAGGCTCTGTGTTCTATAAACATGTGCAGGGCAGGGGATTAGTTACTCACTATGATGTTAGTCCCCCAAGTGCATTCATTGAGCCTACTACTACAGTATTTGGATGGTGTTTAAAATATTAATTGAGCGGCTTCTAAGCACTGAATTCCAGTAGAAATTCTCTTTGGACACCAAGAATTCATCTTAATTATGACAGACATTGAAAAACTGTAACAAAAGGCGGGGGTGGGGGAAATCTCTAAATCATTTAAATAGCTTTGGCGAAGCTACAATTTGCTGCAGCAAACATCACTTGTTCCTTTTCTTTCCCATCACATGTCCCATTTTAGTGGTCATTGGATACATTAAATAAAACCAGTAGGCTATTTCTTTCTCTGTCACGCATGCAAGAGATATGCAGTACTTAACGTGTGAAAGATTAATGTTTCAATAATAGCTTGTTTAATTAAACTACAGAGAAGTTCTGTAGAAATTTCCAGTGAAATCTCCTACTTGAAAGTAAGCCCCATTGCAGTCATAGAAAAACGCAGCATGGATGATTCCATGCTTTCCTATTTCTTACATGGCTCTATCCTCTCATCTAGAAAAAACTGGATTTTCATACCTAGCTGCAACTTTTGATAATATACTTTATGTTGGGGGGTGGCGGCAAGACGATTCTGCAAGGAAAACACGAAATTCCCCTATACACACACACTTCAAGGGATTTTTATTCACTATTTAAAAATTATTATATGCACACTTTTAACACTCCCATCAGTAGATGGGAGTATAAAAACACCTCTCTCGTTTATACAATACAGTATATAAATACGTATGAGATGAGATCTGTGAACAGGAGGCAGTTCACAGGAGGGTGCTTTCCCATCTCATCCTCCTGCTTGCAACTCCCAAAAACCCTTCCAGAGGCTCTGAAGCAGGATGGGCATGTATGGTTACAAGAGGAAAGGGGATCTGCCAAAAACCAGGCAGAGACACCCTGGATCCACTTACCTAAGGTGCATCCATCCAGTTTTGGTTAATTCCCCCTTCCCACTACATCCTGTCCACATTCCATCTCACGAAATTCACAAGGACCCCTGACCCTCTGGAAAGGTGTTTCAGCATGGTGAAGGAGTGAGCAGGGAATGGGAAAGCCCCTTTCTATGAACACCCTCACATCCACAGATCTTGAGATCCAATTATCAATATCAGATGCTGAGAACCTTTGCCCACTCAGGGCCAATCTGTTTGTGGGTTGCATGCTAGTGGTGGTGGGTGGAGTGGCCTTCTCTCCCCTCCCCTCTTCCTTCCTATGCAGTGGGCTGCTGAGAAAGGAATGGTTCATTCTTGCCAGAGATCTGCTCCCTTTCCCACTGCTCTTTCCATTTCAGTTCACCCCTCCTTGCAAGAGGTCTGAATGGTTTGCTTGCAGGCAGCTTCTCTCCCTTGTTCCATTACTCCATCCATTTTAGCCACACACAAACATGTTTCTCTCTCTTGCCTTCCTTCTGCCTGCCTCTTGCATGCATTAAATAAGGCTAAGGGCCACTGCTTCTCTAGTTCTGCCCAATATCTACCATGTTTAAAAGTGTGTATAGGACTGCTCTCCTAGAAAATTATTCTCCTCCATGTCGGTTCAGTTTTTAGTAAAATAAAAAAATTCCTTCAGTAGCACCTTAAAGACCAACTAAGTTTTTATTTTGGTATGAGCTTTCGTGTGCATGCACACTTCTTCAGATACAGTGAAATAGAAGTCCCCAGGCACTTATGTAGACCCGGACAACATCATTACTGGCCCCAACAACATCCAACATACCATCTCAGGACTATTTAATTGCTCATCTTCTAACATTGTGTATGCCATCAAATGCCAACAGTGCCCTTCAGCTCTCTATATTGGACAAACAGGCCAAACCCTACGCCAAAGGATAAATGGACATAAATCTGACATCAGGAACCAGAAGACAGAAAAACCAGTAGGAGAACACTTCAATCTCCCAGGACATTCTATACAAGATCTCAAAGTAGCTGTCTTACTACAAAAGAATTTCAGAAATAGACTGGAAAGAGAAGTTGCTGAATTACAACTTATCACCAAGCTCAAAATCATGGAGGGACCTGGTTTGAACAGAGATATCAGATTCTTATCTCATTATACATGATAAGCGATCTTCAGCCATCTCAACCCTTGCTTTTTCATGCAAAACCATTTGCAGTCGTTTTCGGTCATCAACAGCTATCAGTCAGTCAATCACCCACTTCCACCACCCTTCTCAACAGCATCACGGTTGCCTTCCCTGTTGCTTATGGACTTCTGAAGGATCACTGTAGAAAATTGGATGTCTGATCTAGGAGGGTTGTTCTTGTGATGCAGGGTGTCTGCTTTACAAGTCTATGTATTTCCTTTCACTCTTTTCAGCTGTTAAGACAACAGAAAGTGATTGCAAAGACAGCAGAAGTCTCTATTGCTCTGTTCCTTGTCCTTCAGAAATGAAACTCTGTAGCACTAGACTTCTCACTGCTTGTAGGGATGTGGAGTACATAGCTGAAGACTTGGTTCAAAAAGCAGGGCTAAATTAATGGCACACATGCACGTTACTTTAAATTAGGGAAATAAAAATATAGGGATTTCAAAACTGCCTTTCTACAGAAAATCGTTTCCATTCTGTTTCTAATATGTTTGGCTAAAATGTCATCTATGCTCAGTAATATGCAACATCTTATTTAAAACTTTAAAAAGAAAGGTTTTCTTGTGGTTACATTCACAAGTGGAAAATGGGAGACCATGTGTGTCTGTGTATAACATGTGAAGATAGCTGAATAGGGTAGTAGACAAAAGAAAGAGCGAGAGAGAAAAAAGAAGAAAAAAACCCATCCATTTGAAATCCGGAGACCTTTACAATGCTACAAGTAAGTAAAAGCAGATGTGGTAAAGTTTAGAAAATCAAGACATTATTTTCCTGTTTCCATTGAATTTTTCTAAACACATTATAAATAAGCTTTGAAGTAATACAAAATACCCTGTTTGTTTTGCTGATAGCATCTTTTTGTAAAAAACTTTATCGATGCTTGTTTAAGTTATAGACTAAATGATACCTTAGTCCGCGGTTAAACAATTAACTTTATCCCTTAACAAATACAATGCTAAAAGTCTGGCAAAGTCTGAGATGCTAACTTGCAAAAGCCTATCAGAAGAGTTTTAATTTTTTGTTGAAGAGCAGGACTATTCTGCATGCCTTAATATGCAAAAAAATAAAATAAATGTACTCGGTTTTATAGTTTTCTCAAAAAAAGCAAATAGTAAAACACCTTTTGCATTTTTAAATTTTCTCTCCCCAACTGCCCCCCCCCCATTTTGTCATTGTCCTCTCTGGCAGCAGGATCCCTCCACTTGATCAAAAGCCAAGGAGACTTCCCCTCCATGGAAGGTAAATTCTGAATCCAAACCCATATTTCTGGAACTCTCACAACAATTTAAGTTTGAAATTGTCTCAGGTTGTCTGATAGGTATATTTCCTATGAAGCAGTAACTGTTAAATAACTCACTACCACCCGGTAGTTTGAATTTAATTGGTGAGATTTTTTAAAATAGCAGACAATTATTTGGTTATGGGGTGATAGGGGAGGGGTAGCACTTCTGGTAGGAAACACGTCATGCTCCTTCTGGGGTAGTTTGTCCACCTTTGGTCCCCACCCTACAAGCAACTCTCACCTGTGATTCCTAGAAGCTGTCAGTATGTAACATCGGCCACACCCCAGGAAACAGCTTTGACTGGCTGGCTAAACTAGGTGAAGGTAGCTGATGGGTCTCAAACCCTCAGTGAGTTAGGAACTTGCCCTGCATTTAAAGACAGGCTCTGGTGGATTGAGTGGATAGGACCAATAGTAGGTCAAAAATGTACTGTAGAGGGAAGTGAGGGGCAGATGGGGCTCATCAGCTTGGGAAGGTAGCCTATCTAGGAGAAGGAAAACAATGGTTCTAAACCTCCACTGCCTTCTGTTTATACTCATTCATGAGAAAGGCTTCAGGAGTAAACCCCAAGGGAAAGTCTGTATCCGCTGCGGGACATCTTTGGGAGAAGGGCTAAGGAGTAAGCCCTACATAAACTGGGAGTGGACGGTTGGGCGGTGTCTTGTAGGCCTCTTTCTGGCAACTCCCACAGCCAAGCTGGTGCCAAGTGTATTGTTCTGATTTTCTTTGGGCCACATCAGTGAGGCCTAGAGAGGGGTTTTGTCATCTGGGAAGCCCAGGACCTCCATGCACACTGCCCAGGCTTGCGTCCCAGGGAGGTCACTTTGGTGCTGCTAATGTAGCAAAAACAATGTGGGAGGCAGCAGTTACAAGTCACTGGTCTCTGCGGCCACAGCAGTTTGACTTCGCCCCTGGAAGTGCACTCCATTGTCTCTTTAGACAGATGGATGCCAACCATTTAAAAAATATATACATGTTAAGTAAATTAACTCCGGGTATATTTCAAGTGGATATGTTACAGACGCTTCAGGTTACAGACTCCGCTAACCCAGAAATAGTACCTCGGGTTAAGAACTTTGCTTCAGGATGAGAACAGAAATCGCACGATGGGGGTGTGGCAGCAGCGGGAGGCCCCATTAGCTAAAGTGGTACCTCAGGTTAAGAACAGTTTCAGGTTAAGAACGGACCTCCAGAACGAATTAAGTTCTTAACCCGAGGTACCACTGTAGTTGGCTTTTGGGTAGCTTTTTTGGAGAGTTTCAGTTTTTCATGAATACAGTCCAGTAACAGATTTTGTGGTGGGGCAGAGGCACCTACCTGACCGCTTTGCAGGTGAGTTAATGCTGCTTACTGTGAGGGCGGCAGCGGGGGGGAGTGGTGCAGAGGGAGGTGTACTAATGCATTGGCAGGGGTGCCACATTGGAATGGCCAGTTCATTTGCACTATGCCAATCTCATCACCACCTCACCCCTTCCCCTCCCAGTAAGGAGCATCATCTCACCTGCGACACCACAGCATCAGCTACTGGTGCAGTTTGTCCAGTTCAGCCCAGTGTCTTTGTAGTTAAATTGGTTACATTTAATCTCAACGGCAAGAAAAGGGTCAAGTGATCATGCCTTGTAATGCAGTTGTATATATGTCAGAAAGGGAGACCATAATCGTTCCGATTGTTCCTTTTTCTGTCTCATGGGATATTTTAAAACAGACAAAATGTAGACTGCGTCACCTCTCCAGTTTTGATGTGGCAGAAACTATTTGGGGAGTCCAGAGCCGGATGAAGTGACTTAAGTGACAATGCATCAGATTTACTTTCCCACCCCTACCCCGAAACTAGGCAGATACCACTTGGCCTCTTTTAATCTCAGTCACTGCTGAAATCTTCCCCGTTGTTGTGTCAGGAATGTCAAACCCGGGGCCCTCCAGACGGGGTTGGTCTCCAACTCCCATCAGCCCCAGCCAGCACGGCAAGTAATTAGGGATGGTGGAAGCTGGGAGTCCAAGAAAGCCAGGAGGGCCATAGGTTTCCCATCCCATCATTATTTGGCACACATTGGATTAGTAATGCAGCAACTGCTCCTAAAGAGATGCACAAACACCACCCACATTTGGAGGTCCCCAGGTTTGACACCCCTGACACAACGCTTTAAAACATGCATAAACATGAAAATACTATGAAAATGATATGAATTAATTTCCCAATATTCAAATGTTGTTGTTTTTTAGTCGTTTAGTCGTGTCCGACTCTTCGTGACCCCATGGACCATAGCACGCCAGGCACTCCTGTCTTCCACTGCCTCCTGCAGTTTGGTCAAACTCATGTTGGTAGCTTTGAGAACACTGTCCAACCATCTCGTCCTCTGTCGTCCCCTTCTCCTTGTGCCCTCCATCTTTCCCAACATCAGGGTCTTTTCCAGGGAGTCTTTTCTTCTCATGAGGTGGCCAAAGTATTGGAGCCTCAGCTTCAGGATCTGTCCTTCCAGTGAGCACTCAGGGCTGATTTCCTTCAGAATGGATAGGTTTGATCTTCTTGCAATCCATGGGACTCTCAAGAGTCTCCTCCAGCACCATAATTTTGTCATTGCTTTTCTCCCAAGAAGCAGGCGTCTTTTAATTTTGTGACTGCTGTCACCATCTGCAGTGATCAAGGAGCCCAAGAAAGTAAAATCTTCCACTGCCTCCATTTCTTCCCCTTCTATTTGCCAGGAGGTGATGGGACCAGTGGCCATGATCTTGGTTTTTTTTGATGTTGAGCTTCAGACCACAATTTGCGCTCTCCTCTTTCACCCTCATTAAAAGGTTCTTTAATTCCTCCTCACTTTCTGCCATCAAGGTTGTGTCATCCTCATACCTGAGGTTGTTGATATTTATTCTGGCAATCTTAATTCCAGTTTGGGATTCATTCAAATAAAGACTAATTTCACATCCATCTGGGTAGGGCTTTGTATGGTTTAAGAAACAATGTTTAAACAAACAACTGAAACACGAAGGGCATGAGATTTTTTTAAAAAATTCTTCCAGTAGTACCTTAGAGACCAACTAAGTTTGTCATTGGTATGAGCTTTTGTGTGCATGCACACTTCTTCAGATACACTGAAACAGAAGTCATCAGACCCTTATATGTATAGGGCACGAGGTTTGTCTTGTCTTGCAACCTTTCTAAGAGAAACGGCCACTTCTGATTTCATATGCAAAGCTATTCTAGAACACCTGTGAAACATCAGTGAAGCGAAAATGATTACATTCACTCTGAGACACGTTTTTGTTTAGCATCTAGAATGTCAAAGCCTTATGATACTTCTATTTCTGCCATGTTTTATTAGAATATCATAAAAGCCAAGTATACCGGTAGCTTTCTTTTCTGTCTCCCTGTACATTTCTTGATGTTTGGTATGTATTTTTGTTCATGTATGATTCACATTGGGTAGTGTTCAACATCTACCCATTGAAATGAAGGAATATGACTATGTTAGGTCATTTAATTTCAGTAGGTCTGCTCTGCATAAAATTTAGTTGAAAAGCATCCCTAACATAAAAGCATACCACATAAAAGAATATGGTACCTGGGTGAGTCCCAAGGATGGAACCTCATCCATCTGCAGACACAGAAATGGATCTGTTCATCTCAAAGGGGGTGGGGGTGGGAAACTGTTGACTCTCCAGATGTTGCTGGAGCCCAACTGCCATCATCCCCTAATAATAACAACATACTGGAACCATAATTGGCCAAACTACATATTCTACAGCCTTCTCCAATCTGATGCCCTCCAGATGGTGCCCTCCATAGCTGGCTGAGGTAGATGGGAGTCTAGTCCAACAACACCTGAAGGGCACCAGGTTGAGTAAGCGCCCATCTTTTTTAAATGGAAGCAGCCACTGGAGCTACAATCAGCAGTGGAGGAACCCTATCCCTCCCAGCCATTGTCTATGTAGAATATGCCTCCTCCAGTTTTTTCTCCCTGGCAGGACAGAATATGCCATTCTCCATTTTCCACTACAATGAGAAATTATGCTTGTGCAGGGCAATTTTTTAAGAAGGGAATTTAAGCACCCCTTCCTGTACTCCCATGGATCAGCTGCCACCTCCAGCGCCTGCCTTTTCATTCAGACAAACCAGCAGAAAGTTACACTAAACTCCATTGCAGAACTTTGGGCCTCAATACACAAACAAGTATCCCTTTAACTTACAGGTCCACTAATTAAAACGGGCTCCTTTTGATCAATCATTTAAAGCAGTGATGGCGAACCTATGACATGCGTGTCAGACATGACACGCAGAGCCCTCACTGCTGGCACGTGCCCCATCGGCCTATTCGCACTGTTGTTGTTTCCCCCCCATTTCCCCCGCTCCTCCTCACGCTACAGCTTGTCTCCTAGTCTCCACTGTTAAAACCCGGATCCCTTTTTGTTGTTGTTGTTGCTGGTAGCCAGAGATTTGTTTTTTAACCCTTTCTGTGCTGTTTTTTTCTGGCACTATGGCAGATGATTGGGTGTAACAGCGTTCGTTTTTTAACCCGTTCTGTGATGGGTTTTTTGGCGCTTTGGCAGACTATGTCGGTGCTGTATGTTAATTCCAGCGAATGTTTTATTTGTCATTTATTTCTGTTCTCTTTCCCCCCCAAAAGCGCAGCAGCTTTGGGGCATCCCCCCCAAAAGAAAGCAACTTTTGGACCCCCCCAAAAAACCTCCCAAACTTTGGTCAGCAGCTCCCCCCAAAAAGCTCAACAACTCTGGGCACTTTGTGATACATAAGGGTTTTTTGGTTTGGTTTGGATAAATAATTGGTTTTTGGTTTATTAAATACAGTTATATATTACAATTGGGACCCAGGTGGCGCTGTGGTTAAACCACTGAGCCTAGGGCTTGCTGATCAGAAGGTTGGCGGTTCGAATCCCTGTGACGGGGTGAGTTCCCGTTGCTTGGTCCCAGCTCCTGCCAACCTAGCAGTTCGAAAGCACGTCAAAATGCAAGTAGATAAATAGGAACCGCTACAGCGGGAAGGTAAACGGCGTTTCCATGTGCTGCTCTGGTTTGCCAGAAGCGGCTTTGTCATGCTGGCCACATGACCTGGAAGCTATACGCCGGCTCCCTCGGCCAATAATGCGAGATGAGCGCGCAACCCCAGAGTCGGTCACGACTGGACCTAATGGTCAGGGGTCCCTTTACCTTTACCTTTATATTACAATTATACATTTTTGTTATTTAAACTATAAATATCACGAAATTGTTGTTTTTTTCTCTCTCCAAGTGACACACCACCCAAGTTATGCTCGTTTTTTTGGCGAATTTTGACACACCAAGCTCAAAAGGTTGCCCATCACTGATTTAAAGCTTTCGTTTGATTGATGTCCTAATTAAATGAATTAAAAGATTGCTGACCTGCTTCTGGCCGCTTTTCTTTGGGTGGCATGAAACTGGCTCTTGCTTGTTTCACGTTGAGCCTTTTAGCTGCAGCCCTGCTCCCAAAGGGCCATTGTTTCTCTGGCAAGCGACTCAAGAACCTGAAAATTACGCTGCCACTGTGGAAGAGTATCCCTTAAGGAAACTTTAAGTGTGGCTGGTGAAATGCAGTGATCTCTTGCTAAGAATATCACCAGTGTCTAGACGTTTTGTGATATGCTTTTCATTAGTAAAAAATCTGGGCCTCATCAAACGATAAGCCAAATTAACAGAAAACATAAGTAACATGCCCACCCATTCATTTTTCTTTCACTACCACTAGCAATGGGAATATATTGCATGTCTCCAAATAAATCGTAAATTGTTCATTTCCAGAATTCTCATTTAGGTCCTATTACTACCAAGGGACACATTACTTAGTTTTAGTCTTTATTCCCTTGTTTCAAATGTGTAATTTTCATTAGTACTGTTTTATTAGTTATTTTTTTAGAAATATACTGCTTAATATATAAAAAAATTAGAAGCAGCTTACATAAAAACAGTAAACAATTTCCCCCACTAAAACAGTAAACAAAAAAAATAATTTTTCCTATAACCTAGATGAAAACAGAACACAAGTGTATATTGCCTCTCCTCACATGAGCCGGCTTGGACGCTGTGATCACAATCTGAGGCCCTTCTTTGTGTGCCTTCTTCGCGAGAAGTCCGGAGGGTGGCAACACAAGAAGGGGCCTTTTCTGCATAGGCTCCTCACTTGTGGAATGCTCTCCCTATGGAGGCTCACATGGCGCCTTCGTTACATTTCAGGACCAGGCAAAACATTCCTCTTCTCCCAGGCCTTTGGCTAATTGAACAATCTATGGTCTTTTAAATGGGGGAGGGGATATTGTTTTTGTTTGTTACAATGCTATACATTTTGTATTTTTATATTGTAAGCAGCCCTTTGATCCTTAGATGAAGGGTGGCATAGATATTTAATATTCCAAAATATCAGCACTCAGATAGCATTCTTACTAGCTGTTCTGACCATATTTCTCACCCCAAAACTGCTGTCCTGCTTCCCTTCCATTCATAGCAGATGGCCAATCATAAGGGGCGCATGAAGCAAGTGGCTACATGGAGGAGAATGTGCAGCTGCACTAGAAAATGTGTTTTATGGATTGTTTGCGTATTGCTACTGAGGAGACCTGCTAAATGCATTA
Source organism: Zootoca vivipara (assembly GCF_963506605.1). Taxonomy (NCBI): domain Eukaryota; kingdom Metazoa; phylum Chordata; class Lepidosauria; order Squamata; family Lacertidae; genus Zootoca; species Zootoca vivipara. Next base: position 31,950,787 of record NC_083276.1, read on the forward strand.
TTTTGATTATGAAAAAATGAAAGTGGCAGTAAACATTGCAGTACTTTGGGAAGGGAGCCTGACATCTGCTCTGTGAAGAGCTGGCTGGGGAATATGCTGCAATAATATCAGCTTTACAGTCTACAGTGCTTTTGGCACAACACATCTTATTTGACAGTGCAAATTAAGTGTGTCGTATAATATGCAATAGCCACCATTATTTCTCAGATCCAGTTGCTGGCCAAAAATATTTCATGGTAAATTGCAAAGAATATATGCTGATAAATTAGCGCAATAGCATTTAGAAGGGGAATGGAAATGAACTCTCAAAGAATAGCCAGCACTGCTCACATTTTTATGCGGTCACACCCAAAATGTGTTAGCACCCCCTCCTGCGTTGCCTCCAGCTGTTATGTAAGTCCCTTCCCAGATGTGTGCATTCCCTCTGATGTCACTGGAGATATTTGGACCAGAAACTAGTAAACACAAGTGAGTCCAAACTTAACTTCAGAAGCACAAGGAAACATATGGTAAACTTGCTTAATTGTTGTGATTGCAATGACAGATGCTACGCAAAGTACGATTTATTGAAAATGAGAAATTGGCATAGGTAATGTATTCGCATGTAACATTTGCATGTCAAACTTGTTCCTTCCCATTCTACATTTCACTCCTTTTCTGCTTCAAGTGAACATACAAACCTGCACGATAATGAGTCAAGCTTTTGGTCAATTGAGGTTTAGCAGTCTCTACCTCATGAGAAGAGAAGACTCCCTGGAAAAGACCCTGATGCTGGGAAAGATGGAGGGCACAAACAAGGAGAAGGGGACGACAGAGGACGAGATGGTTGGACAGTGTTCTCGAAGCTACCAACATGAGTTTGACCAAACTGCGGGAGGCAGTGGAAGACAGGAGTGCCTGGTGTGCTATGGTCCATGGGGTCACAAAGAGTCGGACACAACTAAACGACTAAACAAAGTCTCTACTCTGGCTAGCAGCAGTTAGAATCATAGAATTATAGAGTTGGAAGGAACCCGAGGATCATCTAGTCCAGGGGTGTCAAACTCAAATTCATCGGGGGCCGCATCAGCAGTTTGGTCACCCTCAAAGGGCCGGTTGTGTCTGTAGGACTATGTGTCCACTCTTTATTATCATAAATTATTGTCACTGCATTCAATTATTACTGTTTTTTGTAATAATGTAAGCTCATTCCCGCCCCCATGCGGATCACATTCCTGCATCGTGGCGCGTGTGTGGGAGGGGATGTAAACGAGGGAAATTTGAACAAAAGGTGGGGATCGACGGCTTCCGGGGGGGGGGGCTCAACTAAACCTTCGGCAGGAAGGAGAAAGCCACTGCTGGGATTAAAAACCTGCAGATGGAAAGAGGGCTTCCCTCTCCCGCCCTGCGCACACCCAAACCCCGCTAGGCAGGATGCCACACGCTGCAACCCACCCCATGCTTTGGAGAGGGGCAGGAACATGCGGTGCAGCGCCAACTCCCTGCTTTGCTTTTGCATCCTCCCTCCTCAGCGCCAGAGTCCCTTCCCCTTGCGCTGAGGGAGGGCAGCAGATTTCCCGAGGAGGAAGGCAGCGGCAGCCCCAGCAGACGTGCATCTTCGCCTCAGAGCTGCTCTTCCCCCCCCACCCGCGCTGTTGTCGTCTTAGCCGCCGCCTCTCCCTAACGGGACTGCAGGCAGAGGAGGCTTGAAAACCTCCCCCCCCAAAACCCCTCCCACCTACTCAAACCGTGAGGCGACTCCATCTTCTGGAGCCCTACATCACGAGGGGCTGAGAGGAGGCAGGAACATGCGGTGCAGCGCCAACTCCCTGCTTTGCTTTTGCATCCTCCCTCCTCAGCGCCAGAGTCCCTTCCCCTTGCGCTGAGGGAGGGCAGCAGATTTCCCGAGGAGGAAGGTAGCGGCAGCCCCAGCAGACGTGCATCTTCGCCTCAGAGCTGCTCTTCCCCCCCACCCGCGCTGTTGTCGTCTTAGCCGCCGCCTCTCCCTAACGGGACTGCAGGCAGAGGAGGCTTGAAAACCTCCCCCCCCAAAAACCCCTCCCACCTACTCAAACCGTGAGGCGACTCCATCTTCTGGAGCCCTACATCACGAGGGGCTGAGAGGAGGCGGCGGCAGAGCGGGAAGAGCAGGAACCCGTGCCGTCGCCGCCGCCTCCCTCCCGGCCGCCCCCCGGGGAGCAGCTCCGCCGGAACTGAGAAGCCAAAGGGCAGCTCGGGGTTGGGGGGCAGAGCAAAAGCCAGGCACCCTCCCGAGTGTCTATGAGGAGAAAACGGGGGAAGAGGGAAGAGAAACCCGGCTCCATCAAGAGAGCGGCTGTTGCGCTTCGCCTACTTCCCCCTCAGGCTCACTCTGCGTCCCTTTCGCCCGCTCGCTCGCCCACCTCCTGGATGCAGCCGAGGAGAGGAAGGGAAGTGGCGGGCGGCGGCTCCCCAGTGCCGCCTCACTCGCTCTCGGAGGCAACAGCAAAGCCCGCCCAAAAAAAAATCCAGCGCTGCTCCGTCCCGGCACCAACTTTGCCGGCGGCGCCTGTAGGGCTTTCCTACCTCCTCGGCGGGCTTCCTCCTCCTCCTCCTGCATCTCACTTCCCCGCTGTGCCACCGCCTCTCTCAGCCTCATTCGAAATTGAAATTCCCTGGCCAACGCCGTCAGCGCAGCTCCAGCGCCCCGGCCTCCGCCTGCATCCCCGCCCCCGGTTTTGACCCTCGGCCAATCGCAGGCTCCAGAACTACTGTAAGCGGCTACTGGCGGCGGCTACGCGGGCCACATGACGAGGTCTGGCGGGCCGGATTAGGCCCCCGGGCCTTGTGTTTGACACCTGTGATCTAGTCCAACCCCCTGCAATGCAGGAATATGCAACTGTTTCATAAGGGGATCAAACCTGCAACCTTGGTGTTATCAGCACCACACTCTAACCACCTTGAGCTATCCAGGCTCCCATCTCAGGGTCTTTTCACTTCTCCTGAAGATTTTGCAGCTGGAGATTGTGGGCATTGAGCTTAGTCCTGCTGCCAGTAAAGCTACAATCCTTCTCTATGGAATGAGAGCAGAAACCTATAGATATGTGCCAAGAAATGTTATCTGGACTGTAAAATACTTGCCCGTGAGCTTACAGAAGCCCAGTGCAACTTGTAAATTCATTTTGAACAGTCAGCGCCCCACATTCCAGGCTATTACACATGGCTTTTGAAACAGCTCTGTGTTTCAAAATTGGTACCCAGGCATCGTGGGGTGGGGGACTCTCTTTGGGGAATAAAACTCATAAGAACGTAAGAAGGTCAAAAGGCCACCTAGTCCAGTATTCTGTTCTCAGTGGCCAACCAGATGCCTATGGGACCTGCAACTAGGACCCCCAACATAGGGCCACCAACAGTGGAGGTACAACAGCCATCATGCCTAGTAGTCACTAACTCAGCCAGAGCTCTGTCAGTAGATGCTGATCTAACTTTTGCCTGTGGCTTAGAGAGAAGGGCAGACATCTACATACTTTGAATATAAGAAGAGGGCATCTCGGAGTGCATTTCAGTCCAGGAATGAAAGCTCAGCCTTTTCACACAAAAATCAGTTCCTGCATTCTCCCCAGGATTCCTTTTTTCCAGGAATTTTGCAATGCTGTAGAATAACACATTGATGACAATTATGTAGAATTTCACCAGTGGGACAAATAACTTGGTTTTTGACAGAAGCCGAAATGCAGCAGAATGCAAACAGCGCTGCATGCAACAAATACAGGATGTAATGGAAATCAATTCCTTTTTACATCCCTAACCTTGACATACTGATTAGTAGGCAGTTCTGAAAATGGGATGTTTCCCATCTAATAGGACTTAGTTGGCTCATATTAGATACCAGCATTCAAGCACATTTCAAGCCAAGTCATATGTGGGACTGAATGATGGACTGTGAGACTTCTGTTGCCTCTTCATACTGTTGCCTCTGTCTTGGATTGGAAGATTGGCGGACTTCCAGTGGCTGCTAGAAGGATGCATTTATGTTTGCAGAATGCAAGCTTCATTTACTTCTCTGTGTACCGTATATCTACTTGTAGAGAGTTTGAGAATTTGATCTCTAATAGCCAGTCCCTTGTGGGTTTGGGGAGTCTAACTCATGATTTGGATGCCTTATGCTAGAAAAGGTAAAGGGACCCCAGACCATTAGGTCCAGTCGTGACTGACTCTTGGGTTGCGGCGCTTACCTTGCATTATTATTGGCCGAGGGAGCTGGCGTACAGCTTCCAGATCATGTGGCCAACATGACAAAGCCACTTCTGGCGAATGAGAGCAGCACACGGAAACACCGTTTACCTTCCCTATGTAGCAGTACCTATTTATCTACTTGCCCTTTGACGTGCTTTTGAACTGCTAGGTTGGCAGGAGCTGGGACCGAACAACAGGAGCTCACCCCGTCACAGGGATTCAAACCGCCGGCCTTCTGATCAGCAAGCCCTATGCTCTGTGTTTAACCCACAGCACCACTTGCTGTGCTAATTGTGTAGTTCATAAATCCCACAATAGAGCAAAACTTACTTTTAGTGGCATAAATCTAAATTTTGAACAAAAGGAGGACTACTTTTTTTATCCAGCGGGATTACAGTTTAAAATGTCTTCAAATATATTTTAGTTTATTTTGATTCCAGTAGTAATGGGCATGGTAGTATATATCCAGAAGAGATCACTGAACATCAGGAAGAACTTTCCACTACAGAACAGACTCCCTCGGGAAGTTGTGGACTCTCCTTCCTTGGAGGTTTTTAAGCAGATGTTGGATGACCATCTGTCATGGATACTTTAGTTGAGATTCCTGCTTTGCAAGGGGTTGGACTAGATGACCCTTGCTCCCTACCAACTCTAAGATCCTATAATTCTATCTGGCTGCAAGATCATATGGCTGCAATTGCTTAGAAGCACTGGCTTTCACTGTGGAGGGCTCAACTCTAGATTCCTTTCTTCACATGAACATAGTTACAGAGGCAGGGTAAATGCCTCATACAGTGGGTTTATTTTATTTTTATTTTTTAGTGTAGCAGCACCTACTCACCAGAACTCCCTGCCTGTTGATATTAGTCAGGCACCTTCATTGTACTCTTTTTGGCACCTGCTAAAAACATACTTGTTTAGACAAACCTATCCAGCTGTTTAGAACATTGATGTGTGTTTTAATGTGTTTTTAGTTTCTTGTTGATTTTTAACGTTTTGAATTATTGCTGTTATTGATAAAAACTTATTATGCTTTTATCTTTTTGTAAACCATTTTGAAGTGTTTTTTTACAATCAAGCTGTATAAATTTTATGAAATATGAATAGTAATAATGTGAGAATTAATGTACTCAGGGGTTCTTTGCTTAAATCAGGGTGAACTGGTGGGCCTCCAGATATTGTTGGATTCCCGCTCCCATCAGCCCCAACTAGTGGTCAGGAAGGATTGAAACTGACATCTAGCAACATCTAGGGGGCCACAATTTTCATACCCTGGCTTAGTGTGGTGTAGTGGTTAAGAGCGGTGGACTCATAATCTGGTGAACCAGCTTTGATTCCCCGCTCCTCCACCTGCAGCTACTGGGTGACCTTGGGCTAGTCACACTTCTCTGAAGTCTCTCAGCCTCACTCACCTCACAGAGTGTTTGTTGTGGGGGAGGAAGGGAAAGGAGATTGTTAGTCGCTTTGAGACTCTTTGGGGTAGTGATAAAGCGGGATATCAAATCCAAACTCTTCTTCTTCTTCTAAATGATGTGTTAGTTCAATGTATACAATATTTATTCTCTGATGAAGAACATTCTCACTGGTTTGCTTACCAGAGATTATATTGCTATATGTCTGTCCATTTGCTTGAACCACTGCCATACTTTTTGGGGATTCACGTGCTATCAAGCAGATCTTAATAGTAGGTACTGTGGCAAATAGTTGGTCCCCAACCTTCTGCAGCAGAACAGGGGAGATGTTGGATGCAGCAGTGGGGAGAAGAAGAGGGAGAAGCCCTGTTGCCTGTTGGAATTGACTCACTGTTGCTTAGAGTAGTTGTTAGGATAAAAGCAGGATTCCATGCAGAATTTAGCTCCTTGGACCAAAGCTGGGGTATAAGATTAATAAGTAATCAATGATGTGAGGCTGATCCTTGCTAGTTTCATTGTACAGATATAGACTCAAGGCTAAGAGAGAGCCATTTGATCAAAGTTGCCCAGAAAGTCTTTGGCTGAACAGTGTTTTGAGGTCAGGTCCAGATAATTTAGAAGGCACCGTAATTAAAAAAGATGTCCATGTTGTTTTGTGCAATAATAAGTGAACAACCAGAATACTATTTTTAATATTTGCTTATGTGCTCCCTTAGCTGTGTTGATTTAGTAAAGCAATAAGACATCCGGAATGCAGAAGGAGCAAGAGTCAAGTTCCACCTACCTCATTTTTTGCTTTTATATGCATTTAAGAATTGCTACAGCTTTAGAGTCATATTTGAATTAATAGCTTATTCTTGTCCTATTTTTGTTTTCCATGCACAAGGGGAAAATGTGAAAGTTTTTGAAACAAAGCTTTTAAAAACAACCTCTAAGCTGTTCTTGGAAATCAGGAGAGGCACCTAGCTAGTTATTTAAGTTGTGTTTTTAACCTGCCATGTGTCAGGACAGACAAGGAAATGTCACATTCTACATTCAGCTTGCTCACTTTTTTTTTTAAACAAAACAACTCATCAACAAGTATGAGGTATCAAATTCACATGTCTGTTTTTCCAGGGCACATCAGGGTTACCCAGAGAATATTACAAAAAGAAAAACAAGCAAGGAGAACATTGTTTTGAAAAGCAGTTCCTTAGTACCAAAGCTGCTGTGAACATTTTTTTCAACACGTCTTCTTGCTGATGTGGGTTGCGGGAATGCAGACTTAGTAAAGTCTTCCTGTAATACTTCAAAGTCCACAGTCAAAGTTAATCTAATTTAACTTTACTGTAGTTTATTGACCAACTCTACAACCCTTTTCAGCAGCCCTCCAATTCACTAAATTAACTGTAGTATAATTATTTTCTAAGACAGGGATATGACAAATGCTATTTGCTCTCATCACCACTTTGCTAATCATGTGAAAATACGATGTTCTGAAGGCTTTCTACATCCCTTCAATCTGGGCATTGCCAATGAAGTCTAGCGACCGGGTGTGTTGCATGTAATTTACTATGCAGACTTTGCCAGTTCATGTTGTACAATGTTTGCTTCTTGACCACAGTACAGTATCCCCTTTGTAGGCAGTGCCGGATTTACGTATAAGCTAAACAAGCTATAGCTTAGGGCCCTACTCTCTTGGGGGCCTCCAAAAAATCTAAAGGAAAAACACTGGATGTACATTTCCATAATACAAGATAAAAAACAAATAAAAGAAAACCTACATACCGCAACAGTGTTTTGTGTTGTGTAGGCTCCTATTTGTTATGTGCAAATGGCTTTAGATACCCATTAGGTCCATAACTTGTTGTTGTTTAGTCGTTTAGTCGTGTCTGACTCCATGGACCAGAGCACGCCAGTTTGGTCAGACTCATGCTGGTGGCTTCGAGAACACTGTCCAACCATCTCATCCTCTGTCGTCCCCTTCTCCTTGTGCCCTCCATCTTTCCCAACATCAGGGTCTTTTCCAGGGAGTCTTCTCTTCTCATGAGGTGGCCAAAGTATTGGAGCCTCAGCTTCACGATCTGTCCTTCCAGTGAGCACTCAGGGCTGATTTCCTTCAGAATGGATAGGTTTGATCTTCTTGTATTCCATGGGACTCTCAAGAGTCTCCTCCAGCACCATAATTCAAAAGCATCAATTCTTTGGCTGATCAGCCTTCTTTATGGTCCAGCTCTTACTTCCATACATTACCATATAGCAGGCATCCCCAAACTGTGGCCCTCCAGATGTTTTGGACTGCAATTCCCATGAACCCTGACCACTGGTCCTGTTAGCTAGGGATCATGAGAGTTGTAGGTCAAAACATCTGGAGGGCCACAGTTTGGGAATGCCTGCCATATAGCATATATTCAACACAAAAAACAGCGACAATTTGTGGTTGACAAAAGACAGCTGGACATAAAAAGGGCCCCATTACCTTCAGTAGCTTAGGGCCTCATCAAACCTGACCCAATCACAGATCCTGCTAATATAAGTTACACTGATGCTGCCAGTGTAATGGGAATAACACACAGGAGTAGTAGTCATTCATTCAAATATAGTAGTAATGATCTCAATTCTCCAAGGGCTGCCCTTAAATAGCCAAAATTGGACCACACAGATGTAAGAGGGCTATATCAGCAGGATGACACCATGAGGCTGTCCCAACATGCCATTGCTCCAACACAAGCTCTGGATCAGGTTTTTGTAGGTGTACAAGGAGTGTGTGATCTGAAGGTTGGGGGGGGGCTTTATTTCCTAGTCATATTTTAATGTAATGTGTAAGCCTGGAAGCTCAAATTAGTGAAACAATGCTTTCAGACCCAGTATACCTGAAGGAGCATCTCCACCCCCATCGTTCTGCCCAGACAATGAGGTCCAGTGCCGAGGGCCTTCTGGTGGTTCCCTCAATGCGAGAAGCAAAGTTACAGGAAACCAGGCAGAGGGCCTTCTCAGTAGTGGCACCCGCCCTGTGGAACAGCCTCCCACCAGATGTCAAAGAAATTAACAACTACCTGTATTTGACATTTAGAAGCCATCTGAAGGCAGCCCTGTTTAGGGAAGTTTTTAATGACTGATGTTTTAATGTATTTTTAATCTTTTGTTGGAAGCCGCCCAGAGTGGCTGGGGAAACCCAGCCAGATGGACGGGGTATAAATATTATTATTATTATTATTATTATTATTATTATTATTATTATTATTATTATGCTGTTCCTTCTCTACTTTGCTTAACATGTTAATGTTCTCATTGGCAGAACAAACTTACCTGGGAACAATGCTGGTGCAAGTTTTACTGGGGAGATGGGAGTATAAGCCATAAAATTCTCAGTTTTTCTTTTTTCAAATATACCATTTGGCCAGCAGAAAGGAGTGCAGAAGATCCAAAGATTTTTTTTTAAAACTTTCCCCTAACATCTGGGTATAGCCGTGTATTTTTACTCCAAGCACAATAAAACAATCCTGCTTGCTGGTGGTATATGACATAATGACCCAAATATGTTTTTAAAAAATCATTTATTGCTGTACATAAACAGCTAAGTTAGCACTAGGGATGATAAAATAACAGTGGTAATTCTTCCTTAAGCTGAGAACCATTGGTGGCCCATTAGGATTCCAGATGTGGCAGTGTGTGCTTTCCCATTTGTTTTCCAATGTCTAGTGCTCGGACCTTTGGTATCTTGGCTGTGGTTGTCAGGTATGTTGGCTTTTCAGCTTGAGGTCTTCCTGGAGAAACACACTGACCTAGCTAATAGCTATAAAGCAGCTTATTGTCTTGGGCCTAGTTTGTTAGGAATAGCTGGAGAGAGGGCAGCCTTCTGTCAAAGGTCAAACACCAGCTTGGCCACATTTTCTGCATAGTAAATACTTGCAATAGGTCTGTAAATTGATGGCGGTAACTGGGCAGGAGAAAAAGGAAAAGTCGGGTACCAGCAGCTCTTTCAAATCACTAATGTCACGGTCCCTCGTTGTGTTTACTCAGAATTTAGTCTCACTGAGATATGCTCGCTAGTAAATGTGCTTTTAGGACTGAGCCACAGTCCCTAAGTGTCCTTAGCAATCTCTTCTAAGTACAGTGGTGCCTCGCAAGACAAAAGTAATTCATTCCCCGAGTCGCTTCGTCTTGCGATAATTTCGTCTTGCGAAGTGCGGTTTGCCATGGCAAAAAAAAACCCGCAAAAAAACTTCATCCTGCGAAGCACGGCCATAGAAAACTTCATCTTGCGAGTCACCAAAAACATCGCAAAACGCTTTCGTCTTGCGAGTTTTTCATTGCGCGAGGCATTCGTCTTGCAAGGTAACCACTGTACTTAATAAGGAAATGTAGTGTTTCAGCTTTAGCAGCAATAGCAATAGAACCAGCCACAATAAAGAAAACAACAATGGATGTTTTGCAGTCCAGAATAGAAAATCAGTTTTATCTTACCCCTTTTAGAAAATAGACATGACATATTGCAAACACAAATTCTATATAAAATTAGGGTTAGGTTTATGCAGATTTTTTTTTAAAAAAAAAAGTAGTGTGACAGTCCAGTTCATGAGATAAATATAACAAATGCAGTTCTGGATAATTTGGAAATTTTTGTTCATTTGGGAGCCATTCCTCATTTGAATATCCCCAGTAAAGCTATTGAACCCACTCATATAAGCACTCACCAGAGGGATGAATGAATTCCCTCACAATATTTCAGCGGAACATAGTCATTAGTGCCATTCAGGAATGACTACGGCATCAGAAAGCTGAACAGTTATTTAATAAAATCTCCTCCTTGGTGAGATGGATGACCCCCCAAAGCACATTTTAAATCAGCTGGGTAGGTCAATCTTTCGATTAATATGCAAGTTGTTAGTACAGAATCTGAAAGAGACCTCTAGAGCTGAATAACATTGAACTTCTTTTTGCAGTTGTAAATTTTTCTGTGGATGACAGCCTCTGATGTATCAAAAGATAGATAACAACCTTTGATGCAACATATAGTTGTTTGATTGAAGGAGAATGATGCAGATAAGATGATGTTCAAACTTTGAATAGGGGAGGGGACATGCACATATTGATTTTAAAGTCTGCAGGTAGGCTACATGGATACAGGTGTATATGTGTGGTGTCCTCTCTGTGTAATCTAAAATTCTGCATTTCTAAGGCTCACATCATGCAGGGAGAATTCTATATATCATCATCAGCATCATCCTTTATTTATTTATGTGGAGTCTGGTGAAAGTCATTTAGGAGAGCTTTCTAGAGTAATGGCTCCACCACTGAAAAGGACCTGTCTCCCACACTCTCCCCAGATGATGGCAGGAAAGGTAAAGGTAAAGGGACCCCCTGAACATTAGGTCCAGTCGCAGACGACTCTGGGGTTGCAGCGCTCATCTCGCTCTATAGGCCAAGGGAGCCGGCGTTTGTCCACAGACAGCTTCCGGGTCATGTGGCCAGCATGACTAAGCCGCTTCTGGCGAACCAGAACAGTGCATGGAAACACCGTTTACCTTCCCGCTGGAGCGGTACCTATTTATCTACTTGCACTTTAATGTGCTTTCCAACTGCTTGGTTGGCAGGAGCTGGGACCGAGCAACGGGAGCTCACCCCGTTGCAGGGATTTGAACCGCCAACCTTCCGATCGGCAAGCCCTAGGCTCTGTGATTTAACCCACAGCGCCACCTGTGTCCCTGTCCAGATGATGGTACTGAGAGCAAAGCAGCTAACGTTGATGCTAGGTCCCAGGAAAGCCTACAGGCAGGTGGAGCCTTAGGTCACATGATCCTGTTTCAGGTGTTAAAGGCTAGAACACTAAATAAATAACATATTTCTATCCCGCTCTTCTAGTAGCCATGCCACCACCATGAGAAGCCAATCAAGCTGACGTAATACTGGAGTTATATGCTTAGACCTGCAAATATGTCCTGACCTGCAAGTACCAGAGGAAAGTCTGGCAGCTGCAGTTTGGACCAACTGAAGCTTCCCGACTGTCTTCAAAGGGAGCCCCATGTAGAGTACATTACAATAATCCTGTCTGAAGGTAACTGAAGCATGGATGATTGAAGCCAAGTCTGCCTTCTCCTGGACAGCCCATAGCTGGCATATCAGCTGAAGTTTACAAAAGTCACTTTAAGCAACTGCCACCCCCTGAGCATCCAGGGAAATTAGTAGCTCAAAGAGTACCTTCAAATTATGTACCTGTTCCTTCAAGGAGACTGCAACACAATCTAGAACAGGTTGAAGCAACACATCCAGATTGGTAGTGAGTTTTTAAAAATTAAATTAAATTAATAGTACCTCTGTCTTGACTGGATTATGTTTCATTTTGTTAATCTCTGTCCACTTCTGACTCCAGATGTACCATTGCCTCCCAGAGAAAGGATGATGGGAATGCGAGCCTGTGGTTTTCTCCTTGGGGTACTCATGGGTACTCAAGGGAATGCAGTACTGGTACCCTTCCCCCAAAATGTTAAAAGTGTGGCACCACAGCCTCCTTCAAAACTGTGAGAGCCACATGTGAGTAGGAAAATACCCATCATGAACAATTCAGATTCTTAATATTTTTGGGGGAGGGGCAGTTCAACTTAATGGGTTCCCCACCCCATCAGCAAGTATCACAGCTGTTTTCACCAACAGTCCAAACTGATCAGGAAATGATCTGCCCATGATAACAGAAAGATCCATAGGTTATCATTTGCATCTGAGCAAAACACGTAAGTGCATTCCTAGCTAAGTTTGTCGGGCCTGTTGCAGTTTGAGTTAGGGCTATGGTTGCTATGGAGGCCATGAAGACTTGGAACTGCTTCCCATATGGGGACCTCAAATCTTCCAAGACTATAAATCATGGGCTCTTCAACACTAACTTTGAGACCACCTCTGTAGCTCAGGAAGGGAGACTGCCAGGCTGTGAGTGGGGGTACACTAGCAGAATACCTGCACTATCTTGGGAATCCAGCATTAAATTCAGACATTCACACCTAGCAGACTGTTGGGCAAGGACATCTGTTAAAAGACATCTGAAGGCAGCCCTGTTTAGGGAAGCTTTTAATATTTAATGCTGTATTGTTTAATATTCAATTGGGAGCCGCCCAGAGTGGCTGGGGAGACTCAGACGGATGGGCGGGGTATAAATAATAATAATATATTATTATTATTATTATTATTATTATTATTATTATTATTATTTATTAAAGGCACCTGGTGAGACAGAGAGAGAAATATTTATTGGCTGGGACAAATTTATTAGATTTTATGGTATCAAGATCATGATGCTGCTTTTATGACAGTAGTGTATGCTTTGTAATGTTCCAAGGCACAATGATAGAGTCTTTTTGGAAGATGGCACCCTAGAAAAACAAAATCTAATCTGCATCTTGAAATCAGGGATACAGTTAGGAGTTCAAAGTTATCTGTAAATCACTATACTTGCAAGACCTATATTCTGAGCTATCTAGAAGCTCAGATTTACCAGAGTTTATCTTAAGTATTACCTGTGAAATAGCTGAGGTCTTATAAACTTCATCTGTTCCACACACCCTTGTGACCTACCGGTCATATATTATGGTCCATTAGAGATTCAGAAGCCATATGTTTTTGCTGTATGCCTGGGATTGCAGAAAGGGGAAAGTTGTTAAGAACCTGGCAGGCCACAATGGCTGGTGGGCTGCCTTTGGCTTGGTTGCAGGCCTTGTTTTGATCAAGCAGCTCAGGTTCTGTAATGCCTAAAGGTAAAGGGACCTGTGACCGTTAAGTCCACTCGTGGACAACTCTGGGGTTGCTGCGCTCATCTCGCTCTATAGGCTGAGGGAGCCGGCGTTTGTCCGCAGACAGCTTCTGGGTCATGTGGCCAGCATGACTAAGCTGCTTCTGGCAAACCAGAGCAGCTCACAGAAATGCCATTTACCTTCCTGCTGGAGCGGTACCTATTTATCTACTTGCACTTTGACGTGCTTTCGAACTGCTAGGTTGGCAGGAACAGGGACCGAGCAACGAAAGCTCACCCCGTCGCGGGCATTCGAACCGCCAACCTTCTGATCGGCAAGCCCTAGGCTCTGTGGTTTAACCCACAGCGCCACCCACGTCCCCTCTGTAATGCCTACTGAGGTTTAAATCTGAGCTTGCTATAACAGAGCATTCCATGTTGCAGGACGGATTTTCATTTCTTTAAAGCACCATCCTACCACTTGATGTGCATTAGTAATAGACTAAGCCAAAATGCCTCCAAAACATCTCTGTCTCAGCACAGAGATATCTGCCAACTGGTTTCCAAGATTACAGGATATATTTCTATAAACTAATGCATTGGCCAAGAGTAGTGTTTTTTAAAACCATAGCAAGATTGTTATGCAAAACAATATAAAATGTGTGCTGGAGGGAAACCTTGCCAGCTTTTTCCCAAAACAGAATTCACCATATAGGCTTTAAAACTTCCTACCAATACTATATCTGATTTACACGTTGTCACGAACAGCAAGACTGTTTAGAATGGGACTCCAGCCCTTGGCGGGCTGGATAAATTGCAATGGGAGAAACATTAAAATTTGCCATTTTTGTTATCCATTTACTCAAGCCAATTTGACCTGTGACATAAACTGCAAAGGGTCACAAATAAAATTTCACAAAGCTGCAACTGTCTCTGTGATTTATGCCATAAGCTGAGATTTTATAGACCCCAGCAGGTTCCATTGTGAAGAAAGATGAGTCCTTACCGGATGGAGAATATAGACTGAAATATGCTTGCAGTTCAATTTTCTAATAACAATGAATGTCAAGGCCAGGATATTTAGTTGTACTCAGTGGGCACACAATCCAGTAAAAGTTAGTTGTGACTGCATCATCATCACCACCACCACCACTTTATTTGTATGCTGCCCTTCCACACACAAAACAATGCTCTGAATAGCTTACAACAATGTAAACAATGCATTAAAAAACAAACAATTGCAGTAATCATTTCATCATAATAGCAACAATGAAACAGCAACATGTAATAATGTAAAAATTGCTGTGTTATAGATGTCGCCGCCTGGCAGTAACAAACAAATAACAAAAATAGGTGTTGGAGCACCTTGGTCCTAGATGTTCTAGCCACTGCAGCCATGTCTGCTACAAATTAGCCAAGAATCTAGTCACTGTCTCAGCCTCAGGTTCCCCAAATACTCACTGTCCCATTGGCATCACCATTCAGGCAACAACTCCTCCTATGGTGCTACTCAGTCCTGTTCCTGCAGCAGTTTCTTATGAGGCTTCCAAAAGCAGCGGGTGGGGAAGCTGGAAACCCCCTGTGATGTTGCTTTAGCCCAGTTCTCATTTTTGGTACCTGCATTATGCATATAGTGACTGTACGAAGTGGTAGGTGAGGTCACAATTCCCGATCTTGCCTTTTATTGTCACATATCTGCTGGTTTTCCCAGTAGTGATGTATGGAAGTGAGAGCTGGACCATAAAGAAGGCTGATCGCCGAAGAATTGATGCTTTTGAATTATGGTGCTGGAGGAGACTCTTGAGAGTCCCATGGACTGCTAGAAGATCAAACCTATCCATTCTTAAGGAAATCAGCCCTGAGTGCTCCCTGGAAGGACAGATCGTGAAGCTGAGGCTCCAATACTTTGGCCACCTCATGAGAAGAGAAGAATCCTTGGAAAAGACCCTGATGTTGGGAAAGATTGAGGGCACAAGGAGAAGAGGACGACAGAGGACAAGATGGTTGGACAGTGTTCTCGAAGCTACGAACATGAGTTTGACCAAACTGCGGGAGGCAGTGCAAGACAGGAGTGCCTGGCGTGCTATGGTCCATGGGGTCACGAAGAGTCGGACACGACTAAACGACTAAACAACATCTGCTGGCTCAACCTCTTCCCTCTGCACGTTAGGCAGAAGACTCCACTTGCTTTAAGTTGTATGTGTGTTGCACCCATTCTCACTTTCTGTACCTGGATGCCATTCCAGCCAGTATGTGCCAAAAAGTGAGAATAGGTCCCCTATTGCATGACAGCAGTGCAATTTGTTAGTTGCAACGAAGTCCAGTCCCACTGCTGTGACTCACATGGGTTGTGCCCAACTTGTGAAGTGGCTGTAAACATTTCTCAAAGACACCGAAGGATGGTAAGATACGAACCTATTAAAGAGCTACCTATATTGCCAGCTGTTCCTCCCCATAGTTATGCCAATGGATATCAGAAGCATGACCGAAGCACATCTTACCTGGTAGAGCCATGTCATTGACATGAGGAAACTTGGCTCCCAGCAGAGACAGGGCTAGAGGAATGGAAAGGATCTTAGAACACCATTTCCTTTCCTTAGCTGCACCAGGCTTTCTGGGGATGGTTGGCTGGGAGCTCTAATCCATGACAATTGATAGTGAGAGCATCATTTTGCCCTTTCCCCTTGATGTACTTAAATAGCTTGGATCTGGGAATCATTCCCACATTGAGAATCATGCAGAGAGGATTTCAGATTAAGTTTCCATTTCAAAACAGTAGAATGTAGCCCTGTATATATTTAACAGTAAGATTATGATTCATTTCAAGAGAATTTGAGTACGAGTTAATGTCTGATCCTTTTAATAACCTACAGCGCACTGGAATCTCCCCCCCCCTTTATTTCCATTAAGCACTTAATTGAATTATTGGAATCTAAAACATACATGCTAATTCACCACACAGCTTTAGGATGCAGGCATATTTTTAAAGGGTTGAGCTGAATAAAAATGGTTGGCCTTTCCCCCTGGTGTTTTGTCTGAGCACAGACTTTTGAATTTTTCAAAGCAGAACGAATGGGCAATACTCAAAAGTTAGCAAGATGGTGTGTTTCGTACAAAACAGAAAGGCATCCCCTGAACCATTTCATTATTATTTATTATTTATCCAAGGTTGGTTTCAGTAAACTTGTTTCATATAGTGTAGTTTATTCCCCAAGCTATGAATAAGGTAGTCCCCACTTCAAATTACCTATGTGACTTTAGGCATGCTACTGTCTCTTTCAGTCTCTATCCCATCAGCTGAATACAGGTGTAATTATACTTACCTAGTCTACAGGATTGTTATAAGGCTGGCATCCCCAAACTGTGACCCTCCAGATGTTTTGGCCTACACTCCCATGATCCCTAGCTAACAGGACCAGTGGTCGGGGAAGATGGGAATTGTAGTCCAAAACATCTGGAGGGCCGAAGTTTGTGGATGCCTGTTATAAGGATTGCAACAATATATGTTTACTCAGATGTCAGCCCCACTGAGTTCAGCATTAAGCCCTATACAGTAGTTGGATGACGGTGAAGGTGTTAATATACATCTGAAGGCAGCCCTGTTTAGGGAAGCTTTTAATGTTTAATAGATTATTGCATTATAATGTTCTGTTGGAAGCCACACAGAGTGGCTGGGGAAACAAAGCCAGATGGGCGGGGTATAAATAATAAATTATTATTATTGTTGTTGTTGTTGTTGTTGTTATTATTATACATTGCACAAATCCTACCATTTGAAAACCCTGACTCTGAAGATGTTTTATTCTATTATTACCCTGTACACTGTTTCGATGTTTTCATGCCATGAAGGAGGAGGTGGAGGAGTTTGGATTTGATATCCCGCTTTATCACTACTCAAAGCGGCTCGCAATCTCCTTTCCCTTCCTCCCCCACAACAGACACCCTGTGAAGTGCGTGGGGCTGAGAGACTTCAGAGAAGTGTGACTAGCCCAAGGTCACCCAGCAGCTGCATGTGGAGGAGCGGAGACGCGAACCCGGTTCCCCAGATTACGAATCTACCGCTCTTAACCACTACACCACACAAGCACATTGAAGGAGTCTATACATTTGCTTGAAGACAACAGCAGCAGCAATAATAGAACTTGCAGCTGTCCAATGAAATTGAATATCGGAAGATTCAGGACAGACACAAGAAAGTGCTTCTTCATACAGCATTATGGAATGTAGTGATGGTCCCCAACTCACACCACTTTAAAAGAAGATTAGATAAATCCATGGAGGGTAAAGTTATCAGTGGGTACTAGCCTGGATAGCTGTCTTCTATCTCCACTGTCAGTGCCAATATGCCCCTGATGATCAGTTGCTGGAAATCACAAGTGAGGAAAGCACTGTTGCAATCCCTTGCTTGTGGGCTTCCCATCTGGCAAGTGATTGGCCACTGTGAGAACGGGATGCTGGGGGAGATGGGTCTTGGTCTGATCCAGCAGGTCCCTTCTTAATTTATGCACTTTGTTACTTTAGCCATGTTGAAAATGAATTCCTCAGTCCAGCAATGCTTAGTAAGCTAAGTATGATTTCAAGACCTGTAGCTGAGAGCCAGAATTGAAACTGGGAGCCAAAATTTAATTTTAAAATTTCCAGAACTGAAATGCTTATAAACAAACTTAGAATGCAGACTGTTCCCTTACTGTTTATATTATTAATTGGCTCAGATACTTTTTAAAAAAAGGTTTTCCATTTGCATTTCATTACCACATGGCATCTGAAAGTCAATGACATACTTACAGGTGTTAATATTTTTATTTATTAGACAAGCTTCGATATTGATTGTGAAAGATCAGAAATTTAGTAGAGGGTCTCATTTTACAGAAATGCTATGTAGGCATGTTTACAAAAGACTGGCTTGCCAACTTTGAATACCTTAATAGCTTCAAATCTTTGGTCCCTGTTTGCATGCTGAACTTTAAAATGTGATTTACTCCAGGAACAAGTGCTGTTTTTTTCTGCAGAATTAATGTTGAAAGTAGGTATTCAATCACTACTTTGCAAAGTCCAGCTAGTGTATCCTTTAATAAGTGATTGTCCATATGCAATGCATAATGCCCACATGTAATGCATAATGCAGAAAGAAAGAAAGAAAAAAGAAAGAATACAACTGGAATGGCTTAGCATTTTAGACTTAAAATATAATTTCCTTAGAAGAGATATTCTACCTTAGTATGACATAAGTAAGTGTTGTGTAATTGTGTCTTGAAAGGCAAAATAAATAGGCATTCAGAAAAGCCTATAGGTATATCCATAGATGATTACATATCTAGATATTTTTATATGCATACAGTGGAATTTCTGATGCTACAGTAAATTAAGAAGTTGGATGCTTTTCATATGCTATCCTATTTCAGTAACATAGAACAACCTTGAACCACACTAGAGCAGTAATTACCTAACCTAAATCAGAGACAAGCCCAGCCAAACAGCTGTTTTCAGTTTGTTAGGAGATCCATTTGATTTACTCTCTTGGTCAGCTTTCATTACTGTATAAGACAAAACTTCAGTTTAGTTTTTAACCCTGAATTCCCAGTCTTGTTTGCATACTGCTACAAAATTGCATGCTTGAACTGTCAGAGCCATTCAGCATGCTAGAGAGCTACTGTTGTGTTTTGTATGGACTCTGGTTTTTAGGAGGGAGACATTTGAGTTACCAATTGTATGGGCAAAACAAATCCCTAGATCCACACAGTATTCTCAAAGCAAACTGAAACAGTGAGGGGGGGGGGGAGTATTTGATCCCCTGCTAAATTTACCCGTTTGCCCTCTGATGAAGAAATGACCAGTCCATAATTTTAATGGTAGGTTTATCGTAGCTGTATGAGACAGAATAACAACAGGAAAAACCCCAGAAACCCAGAAGACAAAAGTCAGATATATTTGATGTTGTTGAGGCCAGTAATGGTGTTGTCTGGGTGTATGTGGCAGCAAAGTTGGCATCTGGGTTTATTGCAGACACTGGTACCAGAGCCTGTATGTAATAAACCCAGATGCCAACTTTGCTGCCACATACACCCAGACAACACCATTACTGGCCCCAACAACATCAAACATACCAGCTAAGGACTATCTGATTCCTCATCTTCTAACATTGTGTATGCCATCAAATGCCAACAGTGCCCTTCAGCTCTCTATATTGGACAAACAGGCCAAACCCTACGCCAAAGCATAAATGGACATAAATCCGACATCAGGAATCGCAAGACAGAGAAACCAGTAGGAGAACACTTCAGTCTCCCAGGACATTCTATACAAGATCTCAAAGTAGCTGTCGTATTACAAAAGAATTTCAGAAATAGACTGGAAAGAGAAGTTGCTGAATTGCAACTTATTACCAAACTTTAAACCATGGAGAGACCTGGTCTGAATAGACATTGGATTTTTATCTCATTATACATGATACAGTGGTACCTCGGTTTGCGAACGCAATCCATTCCGCGGAGGCGTTCAGTCGCCGAAGGCACGCTTCTGTGCATCCGATGCCGCGGAACCCGGATGTAAACACTTCCGGGTCTGCAGCGTTCGTAAACAGAGGCATTCGTAAATGGAGGTAGGCATAAACTGAGGTTCCACTGCAAAGCTATTTTTAGCCATCTCACCCCTTGCTTTTTCCTGTGAGACCAATTGCAGTTGTTAACATTCGTCAACAGTTACAGGTAGGTAGCCGTGTTGGTCTGATGTAGTCAAAACAAAATAAAAAAATTCCTTCCAGCAGCACCTTAAAGACCAACTAAGTTTTTATTTTGGTATGAGCTTGCATGCACACGAAAGCTCATACCAAAATAAAAACTTAGTTGGTCTTTAAGGTGCTGCTGGAAGGAATTTTTTTATTCGTCAACAGGTTTACCACACCTATCAGCCAATCACCCATTCCCATCACCCTTCTGAGTAAAACCCCTCCCCACCCTCTCACTACCCTGTTTCCCCTTTTTTAATACGTAGTCGTAAAGTAAGCCATGGCAGAGTTTTTAAGCATTTGAGAAGTATAAGACATACCCCGAAAATAAGGCATACTTCCGCGCTGCGGAAACCAACCCCCACAGGCACCTCCACTCACAGAGTCACTCCATGCGGCCGGCACTGCAGGAGTGCGATCAGCTGTGAAGTGGCGCTCCAAGAGCTCCGCTTAACAGCTGATCGCGCTCTCGCCTTGCTGGCTGCATTCCCGCGCTCCACCTTCTCGTCCACAGTCATCCCTGCCACTTCCATGCTTGCCGCCACCACTGGGCTCACTGCTTCTTCCTTGCCTGGCCCGGCCAAGGAGCTTGGAGCGCCCTGCAGTGGCAGGCGGAGCGCCTGAGCCAGCGGCCTCCGCCTGGCCCGGCCAAGGACTCCTGCAGCCCCGCCACTCAGAACCGGTGGCTGCTGCAGCGCCGAGCACTCAAGAGAGCCCAGCAGTGCCCTGAGCCAGTGCCCTGAGCCGTAAAAACCGTACCAGTAATAATAATAAAAAAGACATCCCACTGAAAGTAAGCCACCCTGTGTTTTTTTGAGGAAAAAAAGTTATAAGACGGTGTCTTAAAAAGGGGGAAACACGGTATATATAAGGGTCTGGTGACTTCTATTTCAGTGTATCTGAAGAAGTGTGCTTGCGCACAAAAGCTCATACCAATGACAAACTTAGTTGGTCTCTAAGGTGTTACTGGAAGGAATTTTTTTTATTTTGTTTCGATTACGGCAGACCAACATGGCTACCTACCTGTAAATAAATACAATGTTACAGTGTCAGATGCCTAAGCATAGTACCTTCCCATTTCAGTAACTACACTGATGTAACAATATTTGGTATTCCCTCTCTTCTTCTTTTTACCATTGTGCTTGGAGACCCAGCAGTTCAGAAAGTTTGCAGATACATAGGAATGTTTCACATAGATGTCATAGTATGTATATATAAAGCAATAAGAGTAACCAAGGTGAAGCAGGTGACCTCAAGAAACAACTTTTGGTTAACAAATGCATATCCTTAAGTTGAAAATTTAATTATTTGCCTTAAATTTGTACTTCTTGGAGCTTAATGCCAGACCATGTTAAACAAACGTATTGTTTCCGTTTTTCATTTAACCAATGGGTTATGCTATGACAAATCTGTTTTATATCCTCAATCAACAGATGATTGTATTTGGTAATAATTTATCAAGAATAAAATCTGTTTTTGAAACTAATCACCTCATGTTCGGTCTGCCCTTTTTCAAACCTACCATCTGATATTCATTTTGTCTGCAAGACAAACATAGTGATGAAAATGCATATGCCACAGGATATGGTCTGTGGAATGAAGCAGTTCTCTCTCTCTCTCTCTCTCTCTCTCTCTCTCTCTCTCTCTCTCTCTCTCTCTCTCTCTCTTTTCTCCCCACATATATTTGAAATATATGAATTTATTTCTTCCCCCAACACATGGGCCAAATTTTCATATTGAAGAGGAGAGGGAAATCAATTTTGCATAGCACCAAAACAATTATGAAACCAGAATTATGTAATTCTGATTCGTTTTGCATCTTAGAATCCAGTAAAATGTATGGGTCAGCGCAGCCTGCTTCCAGGATGTAAAATCTGAAAAAAAGAAAATGGGTTGCCTTTGCAAGCTCAAATATAGATTTCCTATGTTTGACCGAATACAGATCACAAGCTACAAGATCATTGGTATAGAATGAACTTGGGGCCATGTACAGTACTTGTTTCTAAAACTGTCTATATATTTCCAGTACTATTTATCCTTTCATTTATTATATTTGTTAGATGCTTCATAACGTGCAAAATAACTAAAATAAACATAATTTATCATATGTAGTGGGCCTGTAGAGTAGCAAAGGGATTTTGGGAAATGATACATAATGAAAAATTGTTTTAAAAGACTATTCCAAAAAGACCAGAGGTTTTTTTTAATGAGATCAGAGATATCAAATAAACAAATGAATTTATTTCTGTATGAAACTACTGCTTCCAGAATTTTATATGCCCCAAGATGGCAAGAGGAAGCAAAGTGGCAGATGAAATTGATGGAGTATGTAGAATGAGTAAGATTGACAAGTAAAATTAGAGAACAAGAAAAGAGAACTTCTAAAGAGGATTAAAAATTATTTGTAGATTATTATTTTTTTGTAAGAATGCTAAAACTCTAGCTGGTTTGGAGTAAGCTCAGCAGTTAAAAATTGTAATGAGAAAAATTTGTAGGTAAGAATAACAAGGAAAAGCAGAATATGCAGCAGAAATAGATAATTTGAGGAAACCACAGAAGCACAGCCAATAATAATAATAATAATAATAGTTGTTGAAGTGATTGAATTGTATAGCATTTTTTCTTTTTTACTCTGATTGTATTTTGAAAAATCTATAAATAAAAATTTAAAAAACATAATAATAAATG
This sequence comes from Zootoca vivipara, assembly GCF_963506605.1. NCBI lineage: Eukaryota > Metazoa > Chordata > Lepidosauria > Squamata > Lacertidae > Zootoca > Zootoca vivipara. Next base: position 31,973,504 of record NC_083276.1, read on the forward strand.
TAATTGAAAACCAATGATGCAAACAATACAATCAAAATCACATTAAAAGCCGGAACCAGCATGGAGAGTGATGAAAACAGGATACAAATCACAATCAAGTCACAATAAAGAACACTAAAGCAACTTTATCAAAAGTGGAGACTAATAATATCAATATCAAACTTCAAAGTTGTATTGCATTTAAAAGTTATTGAAAGATGTGAAGGTAATCTTTAAAATCCTGCGCTCATAATAAGAAAATAGCGGTCTGGCATCGAAAAGACATCAACATAGGTATCAGGTTAGTTTCTCTATGGGAATCACTCCGCATTCAGTTTTGGCACTACTGAAAAGGCCATGTCTTTGAAGGCCAGCACCGAAAAGCCCACCCTCCATACTTTAGCTTCTGGACACACTTGGGGAAGTGCCTCCATTTATGTTCTTAGGGGAGGAATGGGGAACCCATGGCTCTGCAGATGCTGCTGGACTACAACTCCCATCACTCCTTGCCATTGGCCATGCTGGCTGGCATTGATGAGAGCTGGGGTCAAACATCTGCAGAGCCATCGGTTCTGTCTGAAACCCTGGAGAGATGTTGCCAGGGTGTGACACAGCCTTTTCTTTTTCTTGAGGGCCAAATGCCCTCAGGAGTAATCTGTTTGGGGACACATGACAGAGGTGGATGGGACCAAAGCCAGGCACCTCTCTCTCTCTCTCTCTCTCTCTCTCTCTCTCTCTCTCTCTCTCTCTCTCTCTCTCTCTCTCTCTCTCTGTGTCTCTCTTCCTTCCTTCCATCCTTTCTTTCCCTCCCCACTTGGCAAACTGCTGTGGGAGGTACAGATCGCTCTTGCCAGAAGTCTGGTCACTTACAGAGGCCTTTTGAAGTTTGTCTGAGAGCTGCTTGAGATTTGGCCAAGAGCTGAACATAGCCGTAGGGCTGCAGACTGCCCAACCTTTGTTGGAAGCAATAGTGAGCTAGATGAACCAATAGTCTGACTTAGGCTAAATGCACACCTTACATTTAAAGCTCATTTAAATCACCTGGGAACTATAGTTTATCATTTCTTCTTGTTGTTTAGTCGTTTAGCCGTGTCCGACTCTTCGTGACCCCATGGACCAGAGCACACCAGGCACTCCTGTCTTCCACTGCCGCCCACAGTTTGGTCAAACTCATGTTCGTAGCTTCGGGAACACGGTCCAACCATCTTGTCCTCAGTCGTCCCCTTCTCCTAGTGCCCTCAATCTTTCTCAACATCAGGGTCTTTTCCAGGGAGTCTTCTCTTCTCATGAGGTGAGTTTCATGGATCACTGCCTTGTCGTGGTGAAAGGGCTTGAATAACTCAGAGAAGCTATGAGCTATGCCTTGCAGGGCCCCCCAAGATGGACAGGTCATAGTTCCTGGAGCAGGAGCTGGCAAGCCACCACAGTATCCCTGCCAAGAAAACTCCATGGACAAAGTTTATCTCCTACAGATACCTACAATTATCAGCACCCTAACAAACTAGTTTTCAGGATTTTGGGCGGGGGGGGGGGGGGGTTGCTTTAAATTTATGTGTGTGCACAGCCTCAATATAAAGCATCTTCCTCTGTTTAAATACATCCTATGGGAAAAGCTATAATGTGGGGAGATCTTCTCAGGAACAATTCATTTTGTGAACTAGTTAGTCTCCATGCCTCTTCCGGTCTTCCCCTGCTTTAAACGTTTAGAGACTAGTTGTTCTTTGGGGAGCAATGAATTTCTGTGAAATATAAAGTGACCAATCAACTTGTATATTTAGGAAAGAAATTCCTTAAGTGTTAATTTGAGGCAATTATCAGGCCTGCAGCTTGATATCCAATAGTGGCATGATTATATAGTAGTATTTGTTTTAGAAAATCATAGGAGTTCAGTCAGTTCATGCCACTTGTATCTATCATAATGAAGGATATCCTGCTTCAGTCCCTGCTAAATTTATATTCATTGGCCTCCGCTGTGGTAGAACTAATGGACAGAGGGCATCTTAGTACCATGCAAACACATGGTTGCTGACTGGCCAGCTTAACCTGCACAGATTTGGGCTACTGAACTAGACTGCCAGCTACTACACACCTGACTGACGTGACTCCTGCCTGTATGGTATCTTCACATTAATATTTGGTAATGTTGGGAATTCCCCTCCCTCCACTCTCAATCACTCTGCTGTGGTGACTAGCAGGTCTTACTAGTACAGTTCTTTTGCTTCTAGTGTATCTGAAGAAGTGTGCATGCACACGAAAGCTCAAACAGAAGTTTCTAGTGTATCTGAAGAAGTGTGCATGCACACGAAAGCTCATACCAAAATATAAACTTAGTTGGTCTTTAAGGTGCTACTGAAGGAATTTTTTTATTTTGCTTCGACTCAGACCAACACGGCTACCTACCTGTAACTAGTTCTTTTGCTTGTATGTCTTGGGTCTAGAGGGTTGACTTGCATGTGGAAGCATGTAAATTCAGCGGCGTCGCTAGCCTTCTGGCTGCCTGGGGCGGCAAACCAGAAGGCACCCCGCCGGAGGGCGGGGTGTTCGTTGCACGCATGCGCCGCGCGTCACGACGCACACGTCGTGCTATGGAGCGGGTTGCCGGGGGGTGGATCCAGGTGCTGGAGCACCGCCGCTGACAACCCGCTCCGTAGCGCGATGTGTGCTTCTTCCTACTCTTTTTTTTTAAAAAAGACAATTTATTAAATTTCCCAATTAAACACATTTAAACAATAACAAAACAAACAACAACCAAAAACACAACATCACATAAACATAAAAAACACAAAAATTTCCTTCTAAACATCTGATCAATTATTACAATTTTCTTTGCTCTGCCAAGCTTTGACTTCCCTCCCTCCCCCCCCAATCGGTTTTTTGGTCCATTCCTGTCTTACAGTTTCTTTATTCCTTCTATCTAAAATCAATTCATAGGATTTATTTCAGTCCTGCAAGTGTCTTTAAACTTCTACAGTTCTTCTCCATATAATCCACAAATTTACTCCAGTCCTTTTGGAACTCTCCCTGGTTTCGGATCCTGCTAGTCAGTCTTGCTAATTCTGCATAGTCCATCATTTTTGTCTGCCACTCTTCAATTGTTGGTAACTCTGGAGTTTTCCATTTTTGGGCTAACAAAGTCCTAGCCGCGGTTGTCGCATACATAAATAATACTTGATCTTCTTTCACAATCTCCTGTCCTAATAGAAAAGCTTCAGGTTTTTTGGGAAAGGTATATTTAAAAATCTTTTTCAGTTCATTATATATCATTTCCCAAAATCTTTTGATTTTTTCACATGTCCACCACATATGATAAAATTCACCATCCTTCTCTTTACATTTCCAGCATGTTTTACTACTCATCCTATACATCTTAGCCAATTTTACTGGTGTTAAATACCATCTGTACATCATCTTCAAAACATTTTCTTTCAGGGCAGTACATGCAGTAAATTTCAATGTTTGATTCCATAATTTCAACCACGCATCATATTCAATATTATACCCAAAATCTTTTGCCCATTTTATCATCACATCTTTTGTCAATTCATCTTTCGTATACCATTCTAACAACAAATCATACATCTTTGACAATAATTTTGTTCTGCCTTCCAGCAATTCTATTTGAAATTTGGACCTTTTGTCTTCAAAACCTATTTTTTTAATCATTCGTAAACACATCATTTACTTGGTGATATTGCAACCATCCAGTCAGAAATTCTTTAATTTCATCATAAGGTTTCAGCTTCCATCCCCTTTCTGATTTCCTCAATATTTCCTCGTAAGTGGCCCTCCTCCCTTCCATATTTATCTTTTTAACTGTCAACACCTCCACTGGTGAGATCCACTATGGGGTCTTAGTTTCATGTGCTTCTTCCTACTCAGCACACATTGCACTACGGAGCGGGTTGCTGGGGGGCGGTGCTCCAGTGCCGGATCCGGGCACTGGAGCATCGCCACCGGCAACCTGCTCCGTAGCACGACATGTGCTTCTTCCTACTCAGGTGGAGCGGCAAGGGGCGTCTCCGCTGACGTTCCCCCGCGCTCGGATCGGCTTGCCGCGTGCTTTGTCTTCTTCCTACTCAGGCAGAGGCGGAGCGGTGAGGGGCGTCAGCGGCCGTCGCTGATGCTGCTCTCTGGCCCGCCCCTTGCCTCCGCCCCACCAGGAAGAAGCAAGGGGCAAGGCCAGAAACATTGGGGCTTCCGCAATGGCGGTCGCGCCGCCGCCACAGTAGCGAGGGGGCGCCGCGCTGCCCCCCACAAAGCGGAGCCCGGGGCACCTTGCCACCCCGCCCCCCTATTGCGACGCCCCTGTGTAAATTGCCTGGTCTTCCTAGATTCCTCTGGTATGCATTTGTTCTGAGATGTGTCCATAGTCTGTAAAGTGAAACCTAACCGGTGGTCCTTTTTACCTAGCTCTGCTAATGCCTTGACCACCTAGCGCTAAGAATTTCTTGGACACCAAGATGCCTTAAATGTTGTTTTGGAAAACAGAATCCTGGGCAGGAGGGAATGAAATGCAGCTGTTTGCAGACCCCCCCCCCAAAAAAACGCAAAGCTTAAAATCCTTCCTGCTGATTGGCTGGATTACGTGTAGTGTGGGTCACTGCTTTATAATAATTGTTGGTTATTTTCCCCCATTAAAATGAGCACCAACTAAATATTAGAAACAGCTTTTAAAATGAACTGGGAATGTGGATATGCCTAGAGCCTTTATTTTCATTGCCTGCATAATAAGAGGATCTGAGAAAGCAACATTTCACATGCTCTAATGTCTTTTGTTATATAATGAACTTTAATTTGATTTTCCATCATAGGGAATCCTAGAATCCTGTGCGCAGAGAAAAGCTTAGTAGGAAGACAAATGCCAAATGTTCCCAGGTGTTCATGTTGGCAAAAATATGATAACATTTATCAAAATTAATATTCCTTCTGTCTCTTCAGGCATCTTAAGTTTCTAGAAATTTGGCAATGTACTTTTAATTTTTAATTTTTAAAGTTTATTTCTTAAAGATAACATGCTGACGATACCCAAATGTATTTCTCCATGTCAGATGGGGACTTGTAAGTGCCTCTATCTGGGCACTTAATGAGATGGATGTGGCAAAAATTAACTGAAACTGAATGCTGCCAAGATGCAGTGGCGGAGTATATGCATCTGCCAAGCAGGGCAGATGCAGAGGGGGGCCCCAGAATGGGCAGAGGGAGAAGGGAGCCCATTGTGCCCCTGGGTCACACCTGACCCGGGAGTGGAGCTGCGGCTGGGCAGCCCAGCTGAGGAGAGGGACAGCAGATTTGCCATTGACTCTCCTCTCCTCACTCTGTCCCTGGACCAGGCTTGACCCAGGGGTGGAACTGGGACTGAAGGAAGATGTACATAGTCTGGAAGTGCTCCTAAACTCAACTTCATCCTTAAGAGCAGAACTAGCTTCAGTGAGTCAGAGCGCTTGTGGCCAGCATTAGCCGGCTTGCCAGCTTTGACTATTCATGGAATGTTCCTACTCCTGCGTTGTATTCCCCCCGCCCCGCCGCTGATTAGTCCACAGGTCGTATTCAATATAGTGCTAAGTAGTACTTTCCATGAGTGGAATGACTTGTACTGCACTTCTCCCCCTCTCCCAACACAATGCTCCCTAAATCTGTCTGGGGTTTTTCCCAACCCAAATTTGGAGACAGTGTAGGACATGTGGGCCAGGTGGCGGCAGCGGGGGTTATTTGGGCAAGTGGAAGGTGTTCTACTCACACTTTTTTTTTAATTGGAATGCCATCCTATGTTTCTTTCTGATAGTTAGCAGCAGAATGCTTAAACAAATATTCCTCAGTTTCCAACAAAAACCAAACATCCATATTTTCGCACCCCAGCAGATAGAATTGGTGTATTGTGTATTTCACCAATTTTCCTCTTCTGGGCACAGAACTTGCAGTCCCCTGTGGGAGAAATAAGTTTAGTCATTCTAAGGTTCCCTTATGTACAAAACAGGGCAATTTATTCATTGGGAAGAATTGGAGATTAGATGTCCACTGAGGTTATTTATGATTAATCATGTGGGTATCTCCCAATTCAGCTTTGTTTTTTGGGGACGTGTAACTAATCAGAATGATGTTAAAGGATGACAGACTTTTTTGTAGCCACTAGCCTGTTTCTTGGATATCATAAATACCTAATGGCAACCTAATACTGTAATTTAGTTATCCAGTTGTGGGATTGACTAGACAACTGTTCCTCTGGGAGTAATTTAAACTTTAATTTTAAGGAATGTGTCCTGTTACAGGTTAAACATCTGTATACAGAGGTTGTATCTTTGTGGTTTGTGTTATGCATATGTACTGCCTCTTTCCATATACATTTTAAATTAAATCTGTGTTCTATGAAATCCACATATTGCCTTCAGAGACCACCTACATCAAAACTCTGACATCATGTTTTCTTTGAGATTCATTGTGGTAAATTGTACAGATCATTCTTGCCAGCCCTTACTATTGTTACAAGTGAGCAGTTTGCTAATCATGCAGAAGAGAGGTAATTGCAGCAATGCTTTCTGGATGCACATTTGTTTATACTTTCCAGAGAATAAAAGAATTAATCTAATCTGTGTATACTCATATAGAATTGCTCTACTTGACTTCAATATATCAATCAGTCATCTCCATGCATTATGATTTAATGACTTCAATCTTACCCAGTTTGAGTTCTCCAACCACCTATCTCCTTTCACTATTTACTATGTGTCTGCATTTAATCTAATAAATACCATTGTTTCCTTTGCAAATAGGCTCTGAAATACTGAAAGTATTTTGTAAAAAAATTCATTTTATTAACACTATTAGTCATTCTAAATCCACTTCGCATATAAAGTCACATGAAAACGCTGTCTTAATCAGCTCTTGCAGTAATTATAACAATGATAACCTAACTGCCATTGTGCTTAAATGGTTACAATTTCAGTGAGACTGAATGAGCAGCATATGATTTTCACAGAACACAAAGCAATAAGAGAATGCTTTCTTTTGAATCATTGTTAACTTCAGCAACAAAAGCAATTCAATGTAAATGATGTTTCTTCGTGAACCGTTTTACAATGTTTTGCCATGTTTATAGTAGGCCAATGATTTATTTAGTACTTTTGCATTCTATTTTTTCAATGCAGATTTTCAGCAAAGTTCATCAAAATGCATATGATGCAAAACTAGGTAGAAGATAAACATACTGTAAAGAGGAGGTTCATCATCATAATCAACAACAACATCATGATGACTAGATGACCCTCGTGGTCCCTTCCAACTTTACAGTTCTGTGACTATGAGCATCACTGGTAATACACTCTTGCATATCCCCTTCTCTTCACGCATCATTCCCTGACATTAAATGACTGAGGTTAACCCATCTTTCTCAGAGCTGAATTTGACACAGGAACCTCTGTGTGGCTCTAGAAGTATTAGGCCTGCATGAGAAGATACATATGTTGTGATTATTCCCCTACAAAGATTGCACGAAACAAGCCAAAAAAGATAAATAACAAAAATATAATGCATTTAAACCTGTTTGGAGATGTCATTTAGACCTTGGATGAGACAATTTAAGATTTTGATTACTGAACACCACCGATGTTATCATGAATATGTTACTTAAACACATTGGAAATCAAAGCAAAACCTAAAAAGACCTCTGGAATGGCACAGAACCAACACGCATATTTGTAGATCAACTTCATGCTTGGTTATTATCACCAGCACTTCAATGCACGGTGTGCAAACAATTGGGGTCATGCCTGGTGTCCCCACTCCTGATCTCATGATATGATAGTTTCTCCAGAGCCCATGGATTCATACAACTGCCACATTTGTATGCTTCCTACATTATCAGGAACAAGTAACAGGCCAATACAGTTTCTTGCGTGAAGGCTGCCTCCCCTGCCAAATGTTCATAGAATCATAGAATTGTAGTGCTGGAAGGGATCCCAGTCATTCAGTTCAATCCTGTGCAATGCAGGAATCCCAGCTAAAGGACCCCTGACAGATCCATCCAACCTCTGCTCAATAACCTCCAATGAAGGAGACTCCACTACCATCTTCCAAAGTAGTCTGCTCCACTGTTGAAAGCTCTTACCATCAGAAAGCAACCACTTCATGTTGCCTCATGAGAAGCCTTGCCCTGGATATAGTATGCAGTGGAGCGATCCAGAAGGATAGTCTATCTTAGGAGGCCTTGATTCTCTTCCAAATTCTCTATCCTGGCATTAAATCTATTATAGCAAAATCAACAGAGAATCATGTGGCACCTTAAAGAGTAATAAACTTATTGTGGCATAAGCTTTTGGGATGAAGTGGACTCCAGTTCTCAAAAACTTATTTCCTATTAAGTTTGTTAGTTTTTAAGGTACCACAAGACTCTTTGTTGTTTTCCTCTGTGGCAGTAACAGTTGATAAGAGATGAGAAATCATTTACTGTGTTGTAAAATCATTAGAATTATTAGAATTAAATGAATTGGAAAGGGAGACAAGGGACAGCAGAATTTGTGGAGCAGAGGTACCTGATTCCAAATCGTGTGTGAGAGGGTGGCAGATAATCCTTACTCCTGAGGTTGAATGCAATTCACTTCTGCCATTGCTGTATGATGGCCCCATAGTGCAGGTGAGCTGCCACAATAACATTCTTGTCAACAGGTACCTCACAATATTTGATAAGTATTTGACACATAATAATTTGGATATAATGAAACTCCAGAACTGGCAAATTGTAGAAAGTGGGAAATTGATAAGTCCTTAAATCAATTAAAATGAAACAATTGAGAAATAGTCAATTAAACAATTCCATTTTCATAATTCATAAATGATGAAATCTTTATTAATTAGGGTTGCCATATGTGTGGATTTTCCCAGCGGTGAAAAATTCCCCCCAAAAGCTAAACAAATGATTTTTACTTCTTGAAATATGTATCTGGTATTGCACTGAGACCAAGCAAAATACTTTGCTTTTTGAAGTTCGGATATCAGGTCCACTGCTTATAGTTGATAAAGGATTATGCCACAATAGATGTTAGTCTTTCAAGTGCTCCAAGAGCATTGTTGTTTTCTGCTACAACAGATTAACATGGCTATCCTTTAAGGAAGATTCCCTGGGGAACATGAAATCTCCATTTCCATCGCTGTGCAAATTCACAGAATTTGCCTTAGCTGAGTCATTTATCTACCTGAAAATGTTCTTCCACACTTCCCCTTGCCTCCTGTCCTGTGCTTCAAGCAGGGGTGACAGGGAAGAAAATGAAGGGTTAAAAATGAAGTGGAGAGGGAACAATAATTTTGCTTTTAAAATGGCAGTTGCCCAAAACTGCTCATGGCCTTGGAATGTTAAACAACTCCTGGTGAGGTGTATTAATGGTCAAGTGATGTAGTCATAGGTATCACATGCCTTTCCAGTTTATCATCAAGCCCCCTCAACCACACACACAAACACACAGCTATGTTTTTGTAGAGGCATGGGGGTAGCACTCCACAGCTACTGGAAAAATGAATAATTTTTCCTAATACACACCATATTTATTTATATCTCAACTATAATAGGATGATTTGCTTTTAGCTATACTTCTTCTTTAGTAATTAATGCTGATAAGTGGTTTGTGGAAAAGACTGTATCATTAAAATCAAGAAAAATATTGCTATTTCATGTGATTATGATATAAAGCCATCTAATGCAATATTCTGGGTTGAATTTAGATGATATGGAATAAAACTCTGGTTGCCCAACAGGGCTTTATTGGGTATAACTCCGAGGATAGAGGCACTCTCTGGAATAGATGGGGACATTGGGGGAAGGTGCAATACAGCAGGATGGTAATATCCAAAGAATTAGATGGTACTCCCTTTAGTTTTTGCTCACAGTGCATGGTCTGAGGTTGATGTTGTATGTAAAAAACATACTACCCAGTTTATCTGTATCAGCACCAACTCGGGTGCCTCTTCCACTTGGCCTTGGTAATGCACGTATAGTCAGTGGTCTCCTTCATGACGTTACACTGTCACAACATCATAGATAGGCTGGAAACACTTCTTAATCATTTCCTAGGTTTGCATAAATCAGTATGGGGGAGGTGGAGGTTCGCAATAGACAAAACTGAGCTAGCTGAGCTTCCTATGTTTTTAAGTACGCCGTGTGGATGATAATTGCTTTTTGAAATAATACTTGTGAATCCTACACTTTTGTTTTCTTTATATGTCTTTGGATATATTTTAATTTTAATCCGATATTAAATTTAGGAATAAATATAGGAACATTTTCGGAATGCCTTTCTTACCTAGTGATCTTGCCACGGCTGTAGATATCAACGAATGTTTGAAGATGCAGCATAAAACACTGGTAAAAATTTAACCATTACTTAAAACTGCAAGGGAAATGTAAAAACAACAATAAATATGCAACCAGCCATTCAAATATGCTCGCTTGGGCAATTTTTGGCTAGAAAAGCATAAGTGAGTAATTAGATAATTGCTGCCTTGATTGAGCTTAATAGGAAACATTTCAATTAGGCTAAAGCTACACTGAGAGGAAGTAGGTTTTACAAAGGGAAACATTCTTTGCCATGCAACTGTCAGCTTTTGCCCACACTAAGAGATGGAATTAAGTGGATCGATGCAAAGGAAACAAAAAGAAAGAAAGAAAAATGATTGCTATAATTAGACATACTTGAACATTCAAAAATTAGACTTATAGTCAAACTGATATAATTCCTTGATGATTCTTGCTTTGATAACATTGCACTTATAAAGCTCTTGCCTGTAACAAATTAGAGCATTACGTCTGCGGGACTGGTTAAATTTCCCCTTGATAAGAGAGAAAGTAATATTAGCGTTTTCTGCTATGTGACTTCCTTGAATTCCCAGGCTACCTACAATGTAAAGAAACAGATAAAACCGTTTTGCAATTGGCTCGCTTGGCTGTTGATTTAAGATTAATGTATTGATTTACAGAGACCTAGTTCATCTTAAAGAGACTTGATGGAGCAGATCAGCTGTAGAGGTGTGTTTATCCATCTCCACAGTAGATAGGGAATATTTTAGGGTGCTTCTACATAGATGCATTTTCTTGTGAACTGTATATCTGATTCATTGGTACCCTGGGATAGTATCCAGTTTTAGTCAAAGTGGACCCACAGAAATGGATGAACAGGGAGGTTCACCTGACACCTTCATTATACAGTATATTTTCAGGCGCCAGGCAAAAATGTTCCTCTCCAACCAGGCCTTTGGCTGATTAATATCCTACAGCCTTTAAAATGTATCTGTGGAGAGGGGGTGTTATTGTTATGTTGTTTTGCTTTAATTTTTTACTTGTTTTTATCTTGTATTGTATTCTGTGAATCACCATGAGATCTTTTGATGAAGGGTGGTATATAAAGTTAATAAAAAATTAATAACGACTAAGGTTACTTTCAATGGATTTACTCTGAGTAGAACTTAGTTGAATACCATCCATGGCATCTGTAATACGGTAGATAAGAACTCTGAACTGGAGGTTTAGTAACTGGTCTGCCAGAAGTTCTGTGAAATTACTGGCATGATCACACTAGTCCTACACATAAGAACGTGTAAAGCTTCTTCATTCTGAGTCAGATTGTTAGTCCATTTAGCCTAGCGTTGTCTGGTCTAACTGACTGGCAGGGTCTCAGGAAGAGGTTCCCCCAACTTTTATATCTGGCTGCCATTAAGTCCAGACTTAATGCCATGTGGTAAGGACTGAATCTGTGATTTTTATGCAGGTAAAGATTCTGCTTCAGCACTGAACTACAAACCCACCCCCTATCATAGACAGAATTTCTGAAATTTGATTGACAATTGTTTTTCTACCACAGAATAATTCTATCACAAAGCACATTCCCACCCCACCCGTTTTTGCAATGAAAAGAAATCTTGGATATGTCTTGCAGATTCTTTCCTGTCAAAGTGTATCTGAGAATGGGCAGAGGGAGAGAGAGGGTGAAAAGTCAAAATTACCAAGTACATTGAGCATGAAATTGAGGAGCTCAAGGGAGAGTTTCATTTTCCTGCTTAAAATCAAAAAGAAACCTAGCTCCTGATAATAATTCTAACAACAAAGACCAGGCTGGGAATGATTTATGTCATATTTTTCCTCATCAATAAGCTATAAAATGCCATAAAATAAAATAAATCCAATTCATGCATTAGTGTGTGTGTCTATTTACATTGTGTGGAAGTAAGTTCCCTTAAAGAGCCTTCTGCAATTGTACTATTGAAGCCTGGTACTGAGTTTGTTTAGCCTGGAAATACTTTGCCTGAGGTAAAGAACCATTGGAGATTTGCATATCCGCAGTTATAATTTAGTCATTTGTGCTTGGCTGATGTATGACAAATTGACTAATGACTGCCCTGAAGAGGAATGTTTGCCAGCCTGACATTTTGGATGCAGAATTCTCAAATCAATACTGAGGCATGCTGCCTGCATAAAGGCCAGAGCCTCTTAAACTTTTGCTTTTCCATTGATTTGTATTCTGCTTGCAGTCTTTCCTCCAGGAGCTGGATTTAGATGAAGCTCTGTATTCTGACAGAAGCTTAACTCCCTGCCAGAAAAACTGGAAATGGAGGCAACCTAAAGTAAATACTGATAATATTTCTCTCCCTCTCTTTTACTCTTGAACATTTTTTTTAAGGAAAAAGGAAAGGCATATGTTCATAGCCTAACTTGTCCCAATAGAGGGTCAATTACAACCATTTGGCTGCAAATCCAATCCAAGAAAAATACAAAGTAAAGAAACAGCAACAGCAGGTACCCAGGGCCCCCACTACAGTCAGATGTTCTCGGTACATGTCAAATGTGAACATAAAGCCTATGGGTAAGATATTTTTCATCCTTCAGTTTCCCATGAAAGTCCAAAATGAATCAATAAACCAGGGAGACATTTTTGCATAGTTAGGTATTTTCCTGCATAGTCCTATAAATGTCTACAAAGATGTGAGTTCTTTTAACAGGAATCATGAGGAGAATAAATTCATATCTGATTTAGATAAAAATTGTCTGGCCAGATATTTACATACATATGCAAATCCAAGTTTATCAGGGCAACAGAGAGACTGAAATGCAAGGCTTACAGAGATGAAGTTCGAATGGTGACATATTTATAAACCAGCGTTCCCAAAACTTGGGTCTCCAGCTGGTTTTGGGCTACAACTCCCATCATCCCTAGCTAGCTAGCTAGCTAGCAGGACCAGGGATGATGGGAGTTGTAGTCCAAAAACAGCTGGAGACCCAAGTTTGGGAAACCCTGATATAAACGGTCCCAAAGCATGGTTGGAAAGCACCTGATCTATTTCTGAAGCTGTGTAAATAGCAACTACCTTGAAACCCACCTTCCTCACTTCCACCACATACATACAGCTCTATGATCTTGGACCAAGGTAGGGATGCAGATGACGACACTGTGCAATAACAGAACAATGAAGAGACTTTGTAACAGTATAGAGAAAACTATGGATAAGCTTGATCTAGCAATTTGCTGCAGACATAAGAGATAAGCTTGCATGGGTTGCTCCATGCATTTCAAAGGGAGACCACACACCACGTATTCAATGTGCTGTTTCTGAAGTTGAGTACACAGGATGTCAGTCAGTGCAGTAATCTTATTTATAACCTTATTAAAAACCCTACACGAATCCATAGTGGAGGCCCTAAAATGGTTGGATGGGGCCTTGTATTCTAGCAACTCCTGAAGCCAAGTTGGTGCCAAACATATTGCTCTGCTTTCCTTTAGAAGAAGAAGAGTTTGGATTTGATATCCCGGTTTAGCACTACCCTAAGGAGTCTCAAAGCGGCTAAATTCTCCTTTCCCTTCCTCCCCCAGAACAAAAACTCTGTAAGGTGAGTGAAGCTGAGAGACTTCAGAGAAGTGTGACTAGCCCAAGGTCACCCAGCAGCTGCATGTGGAGGAGTGGGGAATCGAACCCAGTTCACTAGATTACGAGTCTGCTGCTCTTAACCACTACACCACACTGGCTTCACTTCAGCGAGCCCAAGATGGGGCTTTTGCCATCTGGGCAGCCCAGGACCTCCATACTCACTGCCCAGGCTTGCACCCCAGGGAGGTCACTTTGGTGCTGCTAACACAGTGGTTTGACTTCACCCCTGGAGGCACACTCCATTGTCTCTTGAGACAGATCAATGTCAACTCTATCTATCTATCTATCTATCTATCTATCTATCTATCTATCTATCTATCTATCTATCTATCATTGGTGATGAGCAAAATATAATGAAACAAGTAAAAAAAAATCAAAAAACACAAAAGAGAAAAATATTAATTTTAAACCATACAAAATAGGCACTCATGGTAGAGACCTCTTCATTAAGCTGGGAAGACTTGTCATAGCAAAAATGTCTTCCATTGTTTCTGGAAAGTACACACAGTGGATGTATGTTCTATCTTGACATAAATGCTTTTCCAGAGTTGGAGTCTAAAACAACTAAAGAGCACGCAGGTTGGCAAATATTTGTTGGCATCAGGAGGCAATGGAGGAATGCGCTTTTGGAGTTGAAGTCAAACTGTTGGAGAGTTACACTGTCTTCCGTGGTTGCAGAGACTGATACAGGAGAGACATTTTTTTGTGCAGCTGGGGCAGATGAATGCATCCGGTTGTGCTGCTGCAGTTGCACCACGGCAATTCTTTGTTCTGCGCTCCTCCCAATAGTCATTCCTGACTCTGGTCACTGCTGTCTCCAGGCACTGCAGTCATCTGCAAGGGATTCCCACTCAGAGTTGGTCTGCCAATGCGCCTAATGCTTGAAGCCAGGCATCCCCATACAGCACATCCTTGTGGACTCAGACGTGAACCTAAGGTTTCCTCAAATGAGCAAGAGACGCATGGCCCTCCAGCAGATTTCCACATTGGCAATCACTTTTAGGAGCCATCAAATCTAGATGCCACTGTCTCAGAACAGGGGGTCCTCATCCCAGCTCTCCGGGTTCCTGGGTGGCTCTCAGACCCCTCTTCATCTCCACCCAGGCTGTAGAACAGTGTGGAGTATAAATGGCTCTTAGGCTTTAGGAACTTGTTTTCCAACTCTGAATTTAATAGTTAAACTAAAACTATGTTAATAGATTATGTTTGGTTGCATTAAATCCTTTTATGCTGCATGCATTTTTCCTCACTGATGCAGTGAATGGCTTTTGGAAAGGTTAAAAGGTGACAACCCTACCAAGAAACCAGGTGTGATTCAAGGAGGGCATGGTCTGACACATAAGATTACAGATTGTCTCTAAAGATCTGTCTTTTAGATCTCTGGTCAAAGTTTTGAGTCTGAAATTGCAGGGGACGTTGTACAGTGGTACCTTGGTTTTCGAAACGTCTTGGAAGTCAAACGTTTTAGTTTGCGAATGCCAAAAACCCGGAAGTAACTGCTTCAGTTTTCAAACACTTTTCGGAAGTTGAACGTGCCACGCGCAGCGGCCTAGCCTGGTGCGGGGGCATGTCCTGCAGCCGGCGTGAGCCTCTCTGATGATTGGAGCCTCTCCGCTGCCTCCCCCTCAGCTGTAGGGCGGCTGAGGGAGAGGCAGTAGGCAGATGCAAGTCCCATGCTGCCATTTCAGGCAGCGCAGAACCTGCAGGCGCCTAAGCCACCACATCACTCCTAAAAAGTTTCGTGAGCCCAATTTTTTAAAAACTCATTTTGTCACCCACAGCCCAGTGATGACAGCCAGGGTGGACCGCACCCCCTTCCTCTGCCACAGGCCATGCAGCTTCCGTATTGAGTTTTCCATAAGTACAGTGGTACCTCTAGTTGCGTTCTGCTCTTGTTATAGACTTTCACCTTACAAACGCGGCAAACCTGGAAGTGTTTACTTCCAGGTTCGCCACACGCACAGAAGAGCTCAATCGTGCTGTGCACATGCACGGAAGAGGCGCTCTGGTTGCGGACTTTTCAGGGTGCAAACGGCACCCCGGAACGGATTAAGTCTGCAACTAGAGGTACCACTGTAAATGCTTCTGGAAGTAAATGCTTCGGTTTTTCGAACATTTTGGAAGTCGAACGGTCTTCTGGAATGGATTATGTTTGAAAACCAAGCTACCACTGTATTTTGAAGAGGGTTGGGACTAGAGTTAAGACAGCAATATGTTATTTTTCTTTGAAGGTAACAGATTTCCTGTATAAGGTTGAGCTCACTCAAGTTTCTTATTGCTGAAATGGCGTTGGACCATATTGCAGGATGTTAGCATCCAAAATGCATATGTAAAGGGTTAATTGCAAGAGGTGTGGAACTCTGAGATGTCATACGCTCTGTGGCAGTTATGGCAGTTGGTACAGTTATGGCAGTTAGTAGAACAGTCTTAACAGTTAGAGCAGCAGCTATGCTATGTTGTGCCGTCTGTCACAGTTTAATCTATGTAAGACGTATTAGCAACTTAAGAAACAGCCCCCTGCAATGTATATGTACTCTGCAGCTGTAAGTACACCAAGTAAAAGTTATTTGTTCCTTAAACTTTAAAAGAGAGCGTCTTACGTAGTTTTTATAGGAGGGAAAAAGAGAATTATTTAACGGGTCAAATGACCCAGGGCTGCAAATGGGAACTAGAGTCTAATTCCCACACATATGCAGCAAAAACATGCTCCTTCCTGCCTTGGCGTGCTTATTTCTGTTGCAGAGCCTTTGCTGGTGAATACGACAGTCATTCCTGTCTTGTTTCCACACCAGGGTTTCATTATGGAACTGTTGTTGTAACACAGGTGCTATTTGCTCAAAATAGATGCAACCAAACAGAAGGGAGACTTATTCAGCAGAAGAACTGGCTTTATTGGGGGAAAGGGATAATTTAGTTTCAGTATGTACCATCCAAGAAGAAGAGGAAAAATGGAAAATTCCTGTCATCATCTTCACTGTTTCCAGCAGGCCTCCTCGTTGAACTGGAATCACTTCTGGATTTGATTTGGACTAATCTGACTGCTGAATATTTCTAGTTGCTGAGTATTTTGTAAATGAGACACAATTTAGAAACTTGCACAACCCTGAAGCATTTTTTTAAGTTAACAATTTTTTAAAAGTTTGCATGACAGAAAGAACCCCAAGGCTCGCTTGTGAAAATGGCAAAACACATGAGGGCTGCTTTTCCTAAAACATTGGAAATACTGAACTAACATACAAGTATGAAAAACTATACTGCTATATGACTGAGGTGCCAATCTTATAATAACTTAGAAAGGAAATGCTATTGAACCCAGTGGGGTTTACTTCTAAGTAGACACGTATAAGATAGCACTATATAGAAGCTGGTACACTAATATTTATATTAGTTTGCAGCCTGTACCACATTAATCATGCAATGTTGGAGGTTGGTATGGTGTGATTTGATTTGTTGTGCTGGAGTTGTTTGCTGCTTGTGTATTTGGATTGGGTTTGGTTTCTATATGTTCAGACCCTCCCAGTGTCCCTATTTCCCAGGGACAGTTGCAGATTTACATTAGCTGTCCCAGTTTCTGATTTGATCCCAGAATGTCCCACTTTGCCTTAGGACATCCCTATTTTCATCAGAGAAATGTTGGAGGGTATGTATGTTGTGACTCTGTTTGTAGGCCTTTGATTTTCAAAAATATGTGCTATTTTCAGTTCCGTTACTTTCCATAGCCAGGTCTGTAGCTTTCTGTGTTTAGGTTTCGCCCCAAGATTTCACAGTGGATTAGAAGTTTATTGTGCCTCAATAGTGCCCTTCTATAGCTTATAGGCTGTGTGGCCATTTGACATTTGCATGCCAGTGCTTTCTTGACCACATCCAGGGATCAAGTATGAAGTTTGCAGATTGTTCATCCAAACCATAGGTGCCAACTCTAAGGGGCTGAGGTGTCCTCAAAGTATGTGGGGACAGGGCTGAGCCCTCCCCATCTTGAGGGCCCAGGCCTTCCCATGGTGGCCTTGCTGGACCTCCCCACAGTGGCGGCAGGTCTCATCGGGTCTCCCCACGGTGGTAGTGGGCCTCGGCATGTCTCGCAGCCATACCTGCCAAGTTGCTGTAGGAGAAATAAGGGACCGGGCCGGAAGTAGCAGATCGGAAGTAGCACTGCCGCCATTTTGGAACTGGGCGGAGCATGCTCAGAAGTGACTTTTGATGCTACTTTGCCCAGTTCCAAAATGGCCGCCGTGCCAGAAGTCGCACTGCAGCCATTTTGGAACTGGGCAGAGCAACATCAAAAGTCGCTTCTGAGCATGCTCCGCCCAGTTCTAAAATGGCCACTGCGCCAGAATAAACCGGGAAAAAACAAAAAAACCGTTTTTTCAGCTAGGAACAGCTGGAAAAACAGGGATTTCCCGGGGAATACGGTAGACTTGGCAGCTATGCTCGCGGCCTCCTCCTGACATGCGTGATATTGCTAGAATATTTTTAGGCTTAAAATATTTTGACATTTATAAAGTCTTTCTAGCCAATGTGGTAAATTAGGGTTGCCATATTTCAAAAAGTGAAGATACGGACACAAACGTTGTTGAGCTTTTTTCAACCTGGACACTGATTCCGACTGCAGTATTCAGGGTGGCAGGCATTTTTTGCGTAATCCTCTCTTGGCTCTTTTTCTGAGCAGGGCAAGTTGTGGCAGGGAGGTGGTAGCAGAGACTCTTGCCTCACTGCATGGGCATAATGAGGAGGGCCTGATTTCCAATTCACTGCTCCTGTCACCAGAGGCAGTGGGCTCCCTCTGCCTCATTATTGGGGAAGGAAGTATGTTAGACAAATAGACAACTTTAACCACAAGCAGATAGACTCTCTAGACTGAGGGAATGCTAAAGAGACAAGCCACTGCTCCGTATAAAAATGCGATTTACTTTTTCAACATTTGGAACTTCTGTGAGAAAGTTGCAGGCGGAGTGGAGGCAAATGTGCTGGCCAAGCTTTTTTTTGGTGTTTTTCCTAGAGCAGTTCCACAAGCTGAAGAGACAAATCTCTTTTTTTAAACTGATCAGTGGCTTGCCTCTTAGGCAAGAGGACCCTCTGTGGCAAAGAAACCTAAAGAGAAAGCTCTGGCAGTGCAAGTGGTTCTCTTTGGCACATGCACAGACCCTCAGCATCGCAGAAGCTCAGAGGGCAGGCCAATACCCTTTCAAAGACAATATCCTTACACAAAACTGTGAAAACCACAGAAGGGCACTATCAACCGAGGAGCTGGGACTAAGGAATTAGTTCTTCCCTTGGAGTTTCTCAAATGCTACCCCGCCTCCCTGCCCCAGATTGCTCATGCAGAGTATCTTGTGGCCTACAGTAAGTTGGGGGGTGAGAACGCAAGCATATTCCTGCTGTGTAATGAAAGGAAAAGACAACCAGTGAGTGGCTATACATATGTATACACACTGAGGTTATGCCACTCGCTGGGGTGCCTGTCCCAAACCTAGTTCTGGATATGCCTGAATGGTTGCATTCCTTTCCCTTCCCCTCCTCTTGCTTTTCCTTTGCTACACTACTGGTGGTCTGCTGGACTATGTGCAGATGTTTCTCCCATGCTATTTCATGCTTACTTTAAAGTGGCTGTTTAGTAGGGGAATAGAGAATCAACACGTGGGGGACCATCTGCTCCGGGGGTGTTCCTAAGCAAACAGCAGATAGCCCTGCCACTGTCTTTGATCCCATATCGCTGCTTTTGGCTTAGGTTTCAGGCTGCTGAGCAAAGGTGCATGTGAGCTTGTGCTTTCTGCCCTTTCTTTCACAGTAGCAGTACTTACAGATGTTTGCTCTGGGACTTTCTTTTCCAGTCTGTTTCTCCTGTCACTCTGACTATGACTGGGGGGACTTGATTCTCTGGCTTTCGCTCTCTCCTCTGTGAAGCCAAGATGCTTCTTCCAGTCAGTGACTTGTTTCTCAGCTTTATTTCTGTACCCTCAAATGTACAACCCTACATTTGGTTTCTCCTTTCAGAGAAGGCCAGTCTCAGCACTGCATGCTATGCCGGTAATCCTTTCCAAATCAGGTGTCACACCAAAAAGAAGAAAATCCAATATTTTGTGTTGTTAAAGACAACATAGAAAGAATTGTTCTAAGTACCAAGGACAGGCAGCGGCACACTACATAAAAATGGCATTTAAATGGCATTTGGGTGCTTGCATTTTGGTTGTATTCAGGACCATGAAATTCTTATTTGTTTAACATGACAGGGCATTTGTCTCTGAGGGACAAATATTGAGAACAAATATTGAGACTGCCCCCTCATGAATCGCAAACAATGCTCAGGGAGAAAGCAGGAATTGCCTTTTTATATTCTGTCAATTGATAAGTATGCCTGGGCTTTCAGGGGGGAAATCATGATTTTTTAGTAATTGTTGTAATTTTGCTTTTTAAAGTGTGCTAATATCTTATGTATGGGTTAGATAAAATATGTTAAATATTAAATACATTGTAAATCACCTGGAGACCTTTTAGTGTTACAAGTGACTAATAAGTTGGATAAATAATAATAATTGAAACTACTCTAGTGGTATCAAATATAGTGGTTAGGGCCAGGCACAGAACTGGAAAGAAAGGGAGCTGAAATATTTGCATCAGTTGCATTTATTTATTTATTAAGTTTTAGTTTCTTAAGTTTCTTAAGCTTTAGTTTCTTTTATAAATAAAAACAATAGCCTTTATGACTGAGTATGAGTATGTATTCAGTATATACTGTGTGTGTGTGTGTGTGTGTGTGTGTGTGTGTGTGTGTGTGTGTGTGTGTAATATCAATCCCTGGGTGCACACCCTAATGAAATATGCTGCATGTGCCTATGCTTGTAAATACCCCACTGAACTCACTGGGACTTACATAGATCCCATGTTCATTCCAGAGCTCTACATGAAACCAATTCTGATATGTAAGAATTCTGTTTGCTGTCTTAATATCTTTGAAAGAGATGAATAAATAGAATGTTTTGGTGTGTGTGTTTTTCTACAGACAATTGGAAATTACTGTGCTGCTGTTCTATTTTCCAGATGTGGAAAACAGCTTGTCTTTCTCTTTCCTGTTTTAAAGAGGCTAGTCTAGCTGAATTTGTTTCAGATGGCAATGAAATTAGAGGCACACATGGAACTGGGAATGTTCATTTTTGCATTACCCTACTAATTAATTAGGAGTGATGAAAAATCACTGCAGAAGTCTTCACTAGGCTTTTTAATCAAGTTAAATCTAGACACAGTATTGCTGCTTTTAGACATCTCAGCTTGAGCTACTTTATTAAATCCATTTGGTTTGCACCTCAGCCTACGTATTGCATGAAATAATGTATTTCATTGGAACTGTACAGTTGTTGTGCATCAACATGTACAATTTAAAACTTTGCGATTGATGAATCCTATAAAACATGAAATCTTTCCTAGTTCAATTCCTTAACGGAAGCTAGGCCTGGCTGCTGCAGCCATGAGTCAAGCTTTAGAACTGGTTCTTCCCTTTCCCCAGTAATTTGTGAACCTCTGCACTGCCACTCCTTCCCATTCTGCTAAGTAATGTGAGAAACCCCAGACCACATTCCCTGTCAAGCGAAAACATTAAAGGAGGGCATGGAGCAAGGGAGTCCTGATAGCCCCACAGAGAAACTGGTTGTGGGGGGGGGGCAGCCAGTTCCCAAGCATGAGATTCTCCACCCTTTGACTCTGGCCAATGTGTGTGCATTCTGCTCAGTGGTGTCACTTTATCTGTATCAAAAAGCTATGGAAAAACAATAGCAGTACCTTTTTTCAATCCCAGGCTTGTGGGAGTAAACTCTGATTAGAGAAATGTACTCTACATACAGTGGTACCTCGGTTTATGAACACAATTGGTTCCGGAAGTCTGTTCATAAACTGAAGCATTCATAAACTGAAGCGAACTTTCCCATTGAAAGTAATGGAAAGTGGATTAATCTGTTCCAGACGGTCTGTGGAGTACTTAATCTGAAGCGTTCATAAACTGAAGCGAACTTTCCCATTGAAAGTAATGGAAAGTGGATTAATCCGTTCCAGACGGGTCCACGGAGTACTCAACCTGAGGCGTACTTAACCCGAAGCATGGGTGTAATTGGTTCCGGAAGTCTGTTCATAAACTGAAGCGTTCATAAACTGAAGCGAACTTTCCCATTGAAAGTAATGGAAAGTGAATTAATCCGTTCCAGATGGGTCCGCAGCGTTCGTAAACCGAAAATTCGTAAACCGAGGTGTTCATAAACCGAAGTTCCACTGTACACTCTTTTTAGCTCCTTTGTTTCAAGTCCAGATCATGGTATATTAACACAGAACTCAGACTTAACTCTTCCTGACTTAACTACATCCCTGAAGTTGCCTTGTTTTTGTGACTACCTAACTCACTTCTCTGCTGTGAATTTTGCTCAGTCATTGCATGGCCTTCTTTCACACAGAGAGAACGGCATTGCAAGGAAAACTGTGTTGTTTGTCTGGATCAGTCCCCACTGATAAATAATTTTATAAAACTTTCCCTTAATTTTAGTACATACTGAATATATTAGTGGTGTGCTTTCCATCAACCCACTGCTTTCCCAGGACAGTGTATCTACAGGCTTTTTCCACTTGCTTTGTAAAGAAGGGCATATAAAACGGCAAAATTAGCTTTCCCTTCTTTGAAATATCTTGTGAAATCATCTGCTTAATGGCTGGTGTAGCATCGCCAGGTTTTCAGGGCAGTTGACAAATTGTGCAGTTTTAATGCATGGGAATAATGGAGCTTATGGGGCATAAACCTACTGGTTGTAAATCCTGCTTTGATCTTCTGGTGGTTTGTTAGGGGTTTTAGGGGGCATTTAATTTAATCGTTTAATTTTCGTCTAAGAAAACAAAAGAAAATGAACCAATACTGAGGAAGAGGGAGTAATACAATTTTATCATTGATAAAAACAAAATGTAGCAGCAGCCATAGCCTCTGCTCTGTCCATTGCTGATTTCAAAAGAGCAACAGTTTCCATCCACTACAACAGTAAAGGTAAAGGTAAAGGGGCCCCTGACCATCAGGTCTAGTCGTGACCGACTCTGGGGTTGCAGCGCTCATCTCGCTCTATAGGCCGAGGGAGCCGGCGTTTGTCCGCAGACAGCTTCCGGGTCATGTGGCCAGCATGACAAAGCTGCTTTGGCGAACCAGAGCAGCGCACGGAAACGCCGTTTACCTTCCCGCTGGAGCGGTCCCTATTTATCTACTTGCACTTTGATGTGCGTTTGAACTGCTAGGTGGGCAGGAGCTGGGACCGAGAAACGGGAGCTCACCCCGTTGCAGGGATTTGAACCGCCGACCTTCTGATCAGCAAGCCCTAGACTCTGTGGTTTAACCTACAGCGCCACCTGGGTTATATGGGTTATATGTAATTTCATTATATCATGAATTGTTTAAGAAAGGCAATTGCAAAGCCTTTCATGGTGCAATAGTGTTGTTTCCTTGTTGTTTTTATAACAAAATAGTGAAGTACCGGTATATTTAGTGCTTTGCTTTAGTGTGAGGACATGATTTCAGCTTTGAGGCTAGTATTTATTAGAATTCATATCCACCACCCCAGAATTGGCCTTGGTAAACATCTTCCAAGACAATAACGCCCACCTGCATCACAAAGAACTCATAACCCACTTACTCTCAGCAACCAGAAAAACCATAACCAGACACTGGAGAGACCTGTCAGAAGTAAGCATGGACCAATGGGACCAAACAGTATGGGAAACAGCCTTACTAGAAAAATTAACCAATAAGCTGAAACTGACATGGGGACAAATCGAAGAAGACGGCTTCACCCCAGTATGGCTCCCCTTTATCACATACACAGCCCAACAAGACAATGACAAAAATCCACCAACGACATACAAATCAATATGTCTAACTTGATCCAAAACACCCACCCACCCCACTCACACACAAAACAAAGACCACCACAGCCAACCACAAAGGGACATATCCTAGGTCAACCCCAACATCTCTCACCACCAAAGGAAAACAAGTGAACAGCAGCCTGCCCGCTCACCCACCCCACCTACCTCTTTCCCCCTATTCTTCCCAGTGTCTCAACAAATGAAACTTATTTGTAAAAATGTTATGAAAGACATTGCACATATCCACTTGCTTTAATAATAATAAAAGAATTCATATCCACCCATCAAAAGCCATTAAAAATTACATTCAAGAGAATAGGGTGGGTTAGGATTAATGTTTAGAGCATTTTCTGTTTAGAGCATTTTCTCTGTAATGTTTAGAGTATTGCTTCTGCATGAAATGAAATAGGATAGCCTTGCACAGTGTGTGTGTGTGTGTGTGTGTGTGTGTGTTCCTTTCCCTTTAGGAGTTTCATGGAAAGCAGGATCTCATCAACTGCAATTTTCCTCATCTCAGTACCTCAGTGACACAACTGATTTCCCCTTTCTTTTAGATTTTAACAGGAGAGGACCTAGAAGCACCATCTGGTATTCTAAGAGGCCATGTGTATTTCTGTAAGCTTTATTTACAGATGTACAGCAAAATGCTATCGTCTTTTCACAATGTGTTGTACTTTGCTTTCTAGAAGGCACACTCACCCTGTAGTGGCAAACATGCTGGCATCAGGTCTCTCTGCTGGTGCTATGTGGGAAAGATAACAGCACGGGGGGCTTTAAATCCTCATATTGTTGTGGCTTCTTAGTTTTGTCAGGTGCTGTGACTTGGTCCTAACACTGAGCCTAGGAGACAAAACAGCTGGAAACCTGGTGAATGGCACTAAGGGTCAGTGAAATTTACTATGGGCAGCTGCTGCTTCAAAGCAACTCTCTGTGCAGAAGCCTATTAAGAAGTAGTAGGTTACTTTCCTGCAGTTTCCCCTAGCATGATGGATGATGTTCTGAAAAGTGAAAGGACTTCCTGTGCCATGGAGGTTGTGTGTGTGTGTGTGTGTGTTAGATGGTGAGGGCAAGACATTCTTTATTTAGTTAAGTTACCAAATAATTAATGCTACTAGGCTGTGCAGCACTGCCATTTTTCTTCAGATCAATTTGTGTACAATAACATTGCCTCTAGCTCCTGAATAGTATTTTCATTTTTGTAATCTCTAATAGGGTTCTTTGAATTAGCAATAGAATAAAGTCAGTGTATAACACATCAATATCAAGAGTCTTCAGATATTGTTGCTCCTGCTATAGTTTTACTCAGTGTTATTTTATTAGCAAAAGTGGTGCCGGAACACACCATGAATGCTTCCCTCGTTCTCTTAGAATGGCAATGGCGCCCACGTGAGAGGTGCCGGAACTGAGTTCTGGTGAGTTCTAGCTGAAAAAAGCCCTGGTTATACTTCACATTGCAGTCTTATTCTAGAATTGAGATTCCCAAATTGTGTGTCTGGATTTTTGTTTGTTTATTGTTTTCACAGTGAAAATTTGGGGGTGCCACACATGACCCTCTTCATTGCATATGGGAGATCTGGGTTCAAAACCCAGTTCTACCTTGACACACATTGGATTATCTCCTTGACAGGATTGCTGAGCAAATAAAATTAACCATAAATCTAGAGGGGATAGCATACCCTCTAATATTTCAAAGATTTAGACTGCAGTCCTAGATATACCTGGCTGGGAATAAATTCAATCGAACGTAGTGCTAATTAAATAGTTCTGCTAGTGCAAGGATTTCACAATGGAACGCCCCCCCTCCCTGCACACCCCTAAATTTGTTCTAGGGTTCCCCAAGCCCTCTAGCAAGGCATAGGGCACATGCAGGTAGTTGAGAAGGGGGAGGTCCTGTTGTGGTAATCCCTTCTGGCTTTCACACAGAGCCCCCGGTCGTTCCACGGACTATTGACCCTGTGCCACTACGTCTATTCTCTTCCACTGCCACCAACCAGGTTTCCCGTTAATATATTTAGACTCAGTCAGGTTGTAACGTATTAACAAAGATTCCAGTTTATTGTGAACACAAACAAGTTTTAAATACTGTACTTTGAAACACTGTAATCCGATTCACTCTCTCTGTCTCCCCTCTGTCTCTAACCCACTCTGACTCCTATGCCTCCCACCCACAAGAAACCAAACTAACTGTCTCTCCATTTCCAACTGTCTTCCCCACTGTCTAAACCTCTGGCTAAGCCTTTTAAAGCAGGTAGGTTTTCTGGGCTTTTCTATTGGTCTACCTATTAACCCTTTCTCTCCCCCTGTTCAGACATTTCCAAAAGAACAGGCAAACGCCACATCCCTGTGCTGACAGGGCAGGTTAGAAGAATACAGCCCAATGATTCATAGAAGCAGACATGCATAGGATTGTGCTCTTTGGCTACAGTCTTGTCTCAAGGCAAATCTTTAAAAAATGTAGTATAAACACTGACAACTGGGAAACCCTGGCCTGCGAGCGCTCCAGTTGGAGAACAGCCTTTATCAAAGGTGGCATGGACTTTGAAGACACTCGATCTCAGGACGCAAGGGAGAAACGTGCTAAGAGGAAGGCACGCTTGGCAAATCCACACCATGATCAACTCCCGCCCGGAAACCAATGTCCTCACTGTGGAAGGATGTGCGGATCCAGAATTGGCCTACACAGTCACTTACGGACCCATTGTTAAAACCTCGTTTATGGAAGACAATCTTACTCGGATACGAGTGATCGCCAAAGAAGAAGAAGATAATAATGCACTCAATCTGGGGAAGCCCCACTGAACTTCTGCTTTGATAAGACAAGTATTGTGTTGTCATCTTCTAAGGATGCTCTTCACATTTCCTGACTCTAATGGAGCTGGCGCTGGAGACAGCAGCTGCAAGTCTGAAAGCTTGACTTGAGCTGAGAGGCGTACCAGAGTTCTCTTGTTTAATCTGTGCCTGGATAGTCTCCTCACAGGTTAAAGGATCTTATGGGGAAACTAAGCCTACCCGGGGCGGGGAGGGGGCAGGGGGATGAGGCCCCGCCCAAATTTTCAAGGAGGGGGCCGTCTCCCCTCAATATTCTGTAGCCGCAAATGAGCCCTGTTGGGCATACCCACAGCCACAGCAGGCCTCATTGGGCCTTCCCGAGGCTGCAATGGCCCTGTTGGGCCTCCTCCCACTGTATGATGTCACATGAGCAGTGCACTTGTGACATCACACATGTGTGCCCCACCTCCCGAGTTGAGCAGAACTCAGCTTGTGTGCTCCAAGGCCAATTCTTTCGCCTGCTTCAGACTTGTTCATTGCTCTCTGCTGCGACATGAGGCAGCAGGGAGCACCTCTCCTGTCTTGCAGCACTAGGTCAACATTTATGGCCCCTGCTAGCCTTGGGGAGGCCCTGGCCCAGAAGCAGGATTTTCCCACATGCTTCAAAGGTTCTCCCCAGCCATACAGTTCCATTGATTCTCTCTCCAACCTTCTGCTCAGGTGTTCAGCTTGCCCTTGTGCATATCACCCACTTTGCTAATAGAGAAAGTTGTCGGAGCATATCCGGATGGTTCAAAAAGGGTACTGGTCACTCCACCGATGCTTAGTTTCTCAGAAAACATATTCCACTCCTCTCATGGTGCTTCTGCAGTTGTGGAGATTATTCCCCACCTCACCTATATTCATTTTGTTCTCCCAGCATGAACAGATGATAAAGATCATACGTAACATGTATTCAGTGCCCAGAAAGAATAGAGGTCGCCTGTTGTTTCTCTCCCTACCAGCCTCATGCACATAGGTAAAATCCTTTGGAGGAACCATATCAAGTGCTAAGTAACTGGACACCACCCTGCGTTAAAGTTTTACAGCCCCAGCTGTACAGCATGTACATGAAGGGAAAGAAGTATTCAACAAGTCTCCTGTCTCCCTTCATCCTCTTGCAGAGTTCCCCACCACATATGCACGCTGTGCGTTCTTCCACCCACATAAGGCAGGGTAATATCCGGCCCCGAGTGAAGAAATACTGACAATAAAACTGCAGCACAAATGTTCCAAGAAGGATGTCCAAATAACCAGATTTAGTACATCCATTCGTATCCGTTTAGGAAAGCAGCATCAGTGATAGGTACTCTGTTTACAGGTTTTTCTTGTCCTAAAACTGCTTGCAGGTGCTTCCTTCTTGTACAACACATAGATGCCAGAGGATAGTTTTCTGGGATCTTTTTGAGGCAGTTTACTTATGGAAATCAGTCAGTGGTTAGCATATACTGTAGATGATGTTCTGCCTCATCTACTGTTGTTATATTTCCCCCTACAAGTCTGCATTTAAAACTGAATTTTCCCTCTGTAGGTCTGTTAGCAAGTGAATCAAGCCTTAATATCTATCATAATGCACTGACTTATTGTTCCTAAGGTAGACTATCTAAATCAGACATCCCCGAACTTTGGCCCTCCAGATGTTTTGGACTACAATTCCCATCTTCCCCGACTACTGGTCCTGTTAGCTAGGGATCATGGGAGTTGTAGGCCAAAACATCTGGAGGGCCGCAGCTTGGGGATGCCTGATCTAAATCCTCTTTAGGCCAGTTCTCCTCTGAAGTCAAGTTTCCCATGTTTTATGTTTTTAGTTATGCTGCAAGCCGCCCAGAGTGGCTTGGGGAAAGTTCTTTGCTATTCAAATTATTAATTAATGGATTGGATACGAGTTTTGCTGACTAGATGGACCACACAACCTAAATTGTGTTGAGATCAACACAGATTGATACAAGACTATGTGCATGATATTGCCACATTTTCCAGAGAATGAACCTATACTTGTTTGAATATGGTATTCCACTGACTAAAAAGAAAATCTAGTTTGATGGCAGCTTAAATTTAGGCATTTTTTTTAAAAAAAACCAGATCAGTTTGCAGCTCTGTTAACTAGGATTCAGTATGCACCAAACTGCAAATATGTTCCATGAAACTCATTAGACTTGGATTTGGTCAATATCTGTGGAGGAATCCCCATCTCTTTCTTGAATTTCTATACCACCTTTCACCCAAGGATCACAGGGTGGTTTACAATATAAAATCTATGCCGCTTTTCTGATGCAACATTTAAAAAAAAGATACAGATAAATTGAAAATGATTCAATAAAGAGCAACAAGGAATACAAGGGATAAAATAGATGGTTGAATAGGGAAATGTTAAATAAAATGGGCATGTTTGCCTTTAGCAATATAATTTGGTCTTGACAGTCTTCAAATATTTAAAAACCATCTAGAAAAAACATCCCCCCCCCAACCACTGGCAACAGATCATGGGACAAATTACGATAGTTTTCAAATGGAGTTAGCATCAGTAGTTGAAAAACCCATTGGCTGACAGAGCAAATTGGAAACTGCAGAGCCATTTTTTGGGATTTTTAAAAATAATAGTCTGGACAAACAATTAGGAAAGATAGTTACAGTCGAGTGGCCCCTACCTCAGTAAAGGGGTGAACCAGGACTCTGAGCAATAAACATTCTTATTACCCCCACCCCCACCCCAAATCTCTTGAATGGCCATTACAACTCCAGACCACAAATTCGAAATGTAGCCAGCATATATGAATTTCAGCAACAGATTCCTTGGATCTTGTACAGGGGGAGGGGGGAAGTTTTATTCTCCTTATGGTAGTTAGTCATTCCAGTCCTGTTTATTTATGTCTTTGCTGGCTTTTTTCCCTCCCCTTGACCCAAGGTCCAGAAGCAACTTCAGGGTCCTGCCAGTGAAGCCGTATGTTATTCCTGGCTGGGTGAGCTGGGGAAAGTGTCAAAGAGAATACTTCTCTTGTACCCTGCATGTGTCAGAGAGAGGCAAGGAGGGGTAGTGAACATCTGCCCATTTTTGGCTTTGCTCTATTGAAAACAATAGAGGGGGAAGGAGGGAGAAAACCCTTGTTTTGCTGCCAAGACCAGGATCTGATGAATATGTAGCATCTAAAAAAGCTACTGGGGATTCCAAATTTTACTTTAAGAACTTTTTGTAGCAATGGTAAAAGCCAAACAGGACATGTGTGACTCTCTGAAAATCGTTTATCTTAGCAACAAGTAAAAACCCCTTCATTCCTAATGCCCTGCTTTTAGAGGAGCAAATAAGTATTGGATTTGGTATTCCATTCTCCTCATTGGCTGTGAGCATCAAGTACATGGATATGGGACAGATGACTGAGATGCTGTCATAACCAGTTTTGTTCATTATTTTTAAGCAGGTCCTGGCACTGCTAACAGGAAGGGTCAGATGGGGACAGCTGAGTAGTTATACTAAAAAAAAAAGGAGGTTCCTGATGTGGAAAATGTTGAGGACAGCTTAGCTGCTGTGAGACTCTGCATCAGCTCCATTTGCGAGATTTCCAGGCTAGCTCTCAGGTTCTCTCTAGTGTTGGATTTAGACCAGGGAGACATTCCGGATTCAAGTCCCCGCACAGTTGTGAATTTCATTGGGTGACCTTGGGGCTGCTGCCGGCACCCCTTCAGCTTTCCATGTGCACCCCACAAATTGGCTCTAGGGGACCCACCAACTCTCTGGAGCAGATTTGACTACAGTGCAGAGATGTTTGCCTTTTTATAAAGCGATTGTCTCATTTACAAGTAAAAACTTGTAAAGATAACAATTCCTTCATATTTTGTTTTTTTCTTGCTGCTCAAATGAAAACAAAAACAAAAGTAGAACTTCTTAAAGCCAGACAGATCCACCTCAGTGTAGGAAAGCTAGCCAAATCTCATTTCCAAAACATATGGTTTGTCTGCTTCTCTTTGTTCAGTAAAATTCCATATCTGCAGTGTTTCCTACTTCTTGCCAAAGGATATATAGGCTTGACTTCAAACACCCATTAGTAGAAGTCAATGAAAGACTTACCCTTCATCATCATCATCATCATCATCATCATTATGGTTAGTAGCTAAGCTGACTTTGAAACTTCTAAAAGCATATAGAATAACCTGGTGTGCAATTGAAATCTTCCAAAATCAGAACTGGCAGCTATAATTTTCATGGGCATCTGTCAAACAAACCTGAGTTCCCAAAATAATTTGTTCAGTTTTATTTTGCTTATGAGTACTTCTAAAGTGGCCATGAGTCCTATATTTGAAAGACTGTCCATTGCAGATTTAAAGTTAAAGAACCCTGAGAAGGGAGAATAGTTGTCCATTGACAGTTGACATCTAGACAGCAGGTATATGGGTCAACAGGCCACAGCCTTTCCCATTATAGTGAGATGTGTTTCTATTTGAATTATAGTATTTTTTTATTATAAATTTGCATCCAAATTCATATCTGCATTTTTATTTTTGCAAATCTGTGTCACCATTTGTCTTCTTTTGATGATCTACTTCCTCTTTTTTATGATACCACCCTAATAAATTATCATTTGATATCTGAACCTATATATTTAATGGTCAATTCATTACCTAGTGATCAATGTTGGGTTTCTTAATATCAGCCACTAGACTCTCTTTCTTGATTATTAAAGTATTTATACCACTTAATATAATAAAAATCTCTAAGTGGTTTACATAAAAACAATGACATACAATAAAATTTCCTAAATAAATAGATAAAAGAAACACAACTGTACGAATAAAACTGAGTGGTGTACTAATCAAAAATTTAAAAATTAAGAGTCAAAGTCAATGAGAGCACGGTAAACATGGTGAATAAGCTATAATAAAGTTTTTCTGGTGATAATTGGAAGTGTGTAACAATCGAGTTCCATCATTAGCAGCTCAGAAGCCAACCAATCCACACACACACACCAGTTCTATGTGCAGTCATCTTTCGAAATTGCTCAAGGGCAATTAAGCTTAACCATTCTCATAACTATGTCAAGGGAACCACTGGATTTGTCTAGCAGGCATGTGCTAGGACATTCTATGAATAAATATTACACACATATATACACACAGAGAGAGAGTTACTAAGAAATCAAAATGCGGTCATGGGCCTGAATCTCTTAGCAGCCATAGAAAGATTGGTTCTCTTCCAAATTCTGTGAATCAAACTGCAGGGGTCCGTTTTGTGAAGAGAGCCCTGCAGGATTCACACAGCTGTAGAGGGAAAGCAAGTATCCAATCCAGCTGAAACAATTCCAAAGCCAGTCAAGCCACAAAACTGTTGTTTTCTGTTTTTAATATTCATGAGTTGTATTGATTACATGAAAAACGGTTTCCTTCTTCTGCCTCTGCTTAACTCATGGGGTAACTATTAATAGGGATTCTGTCTTTGTTTGCATTTAGTAAGTATACCCAGGACCAACAAGATGAAACACAATGGTCTACCTTTGACCTTATTTCCTTTTAAAAAAACCCAAAAGGAAGAATAATGAAAATATACTTATTATTCAGAATGCGTGGGATCCAGAGACTGAGAACTGGAGGTCTGCTTCCCTGGTTCCTTCCCCTACTACATCCGCCTGTGCTCTCCAAAAAAATGGTGTGCAATGACACATAGGGGGCTGTAATGGTATGGGGAAATTAGGCGTATTCAGTGTGGTCGCCTGGATCCAGTGCCTAAAATCCAAGCCAATAGTTACTGACTGCAACATCCAAACTGTTGGGGATCTGATCTCCATTTTCTAGGCTCTGGTAACATCCAAGGTAGATTACTGGAAGACCAGAATACATCAGTGAGACTGCGAACTGGGATAATCCAGGGACAGGATCTTTATCAGAGGAAACCTCCTTAATAAGTTCTCAGTTTGCACATAGATACTCGTGGAAGGTGCGGGGAGTTACATTGGCCTGTTACCCAAGAATTTGCTCTGTGCTCCATTTGCCATATAAAGTGTTCCCCTTCCCAAAACCATTAGCACAGAGGTGTTCCCATTTACTGCTGCTGCTCTGGTACAGGGAGCAGAGTCTATTAGTAGTGTTGGAGCAACAAAATCAAGGGTCCTCATGTCCAGGCATGAAAAGTCTTGAACTCAATTGCAGGATTGGTCTTCTGGTGCTTTTTGCTCTCTCTCTCTCTCTCTCTCTCTCTCTCTCTCTCTCTCTCTCTCTCTCTCTCTCTCTCTCTCTCTCTCTCTCTATTGCACTGCAGGGTTTTTGGTTCACCTATGTGAGTAACGTTTTAGTTTGGTTTCTATGTTCACATAGTCTTACAGTGCACACACTATGAATCTCTGCTAGCCCTTGAGCAGGGCTGGAAAAGATTTACATGTGTCTGAACAAGCAGAAGTGCATAAATTCACATAGTAATTCTCATAGCTCTCATGCTCAGGATGAGCTTAATTCAGTTCTGTGATTTTTGGACAAGTTTGTCTAGTATTAATACTTGGGTTTTTTTTAAAGTAGGGGGTTATTCTGACAGACATACTGTTGAAATAAAAACTTGAAAGAATGCACCTCAGATTTTACAGGTGCACAGAACATTCATTTGTAATGACTAATAGGTCTGATCTTTTTCTTAAAGGCTGACCTAATGTTGAAAGGAATGTTTTGTTTACATACGGTGCGTTCGTTTATTGACAAGTACCAAAATGTATGACCGAATCGGGATTTTGTACAGAATTTTTTATTTTTTCTGGAATCGTTTTCTTTATCCCTCCCGACCACCAGCAGGTTGATTTGGATTACTGTATTTCTAAAGGGAAAAAAAATCCCTTAAAAGGCAGAATAATGCAGAATAAAGTTGATTTTTAAACAAAAACTAATATAACTCATGTATTACAGTAACACATATCTAATATAATATGCTAGGATATTGTGATTAATTTCTGAAAAATAACGAATGAGCACTTACTGTCATCATTAATGTCACATGTCTCCTGGGTAGGCTTTATTGACATAGTGTCAAAAAATGCTGAATGCCAGATGGAGTGGCAAGCAATAGGGAGAGGGATGTCAGCTGGAGTGCACAGCTGGACTGATGTCATCACTCAGCACCAAATGCACAGCTGGTTGTAAATTGGGCATGAAGGGTTCAGAGGGAGAAGGAAAGACTAGGCAGATCAGCAGTAGCAAGAGCCACATCAGATCTTTGTGTTGTGCCAAGGATGTTCAATGTGTTTCTTTTTTGCCATTGGACAAACCTGAAAGCAATGCAAACAAGGAGATTGTTTTCTATTATCCTCCTTGGAAATAAATGTTCAAAATAGCCCCACACAGTACTGTAAATGTACTGTTCAAAATTCTATTTTGTGAGGTCTTTACCTTCATTGGTTCCAGGTCTGATTGTGCCTTGTATAAGCCTCTGCATCCCTGAACCTTCTTAGTTTGGCCCATGGTTGCTGCTTGCCCCACTTCTTTTGCCTCTTCTTTCCTATCATTTGTCTTAAATTCCTTCCTAATTCTGTCTGTTTGCTTGCTCCTTACCAGACCGTCCTGGTCACCCTAGACCAGATCTTGCCAAATTTACCGGAGCGAAACAACAGACATTATTCACACACAGGCTAAGTGACACTTAGCAAACCAATGAGGTGCAATCAACAGATCCTCCATCAAAACGAAGGAAACAATTATTTGTCCGGAAGAGCTGGTGATAAATATGCATATCGTTATAATTTATCTTCATTATCGTGATAAAAATACTTTTATTTGAACCCTTGTATTGCATGCTTTAATTAAAACAAAGTTCAGTCGTCTGTGCTTAAATGTGAATGGATCCATCAGTGTACAAGGTAATATATCTTCTACAAGTCACCTTAAGTTTATGTACCAAATTGAAGGGGGTTGGGATGATATACATCTAGGTTCTTGACTCTTTTATGGCACATACATTAAAAACATCATCAGGTGTGTTGGGGGAGGTGTTGGGGGACTTTTTGGAAAACTCTATGTCATCATGCATTTTAGAGCAGACATGGTAAATCTATTCATCATGAAACGAAGACCACCACTGTGTTTGCAGAGCAGAAAGCCAGGCTTTCTTTTCTGGATAATAAATGATCACAGTGTTGGAAGTGAGTCAGACTTTGCCAGAAGACAAACTATCTTTCATTCCAGTCTTCTGGATTCACCTGTACATATTCAGGTGCTCAGCAGAAACGGGTTTTGTCTTCAAGGCTGAAAGACCCTTTAGTTTAATTTAGGGGCATTTCACTGGACTTCCCCAAGAAAGTAAAATAAATTTGCTAGTGGTTACAAGTTGTAAAAAGCTGTTAAAATACACAGGTTCTGCCTCATTTCCAGTGAAATTCTGCGACTTAAGAACACTCGTTTATTGTTACACACTACGCTCCCAGACTGTCCAGGTAGATGAAATCGGATACCCTTTCATATTTCTTTAAGCATTTCATTATCATTTACGGGTTGTTTCACAGGACAGGGAGGGGGAACCGAAAACCAAAGCCCTTGGAGAGAAGTACAATCTAACTTTCAGCAATGTGCAGCTGAATGCATTAAGAAAAAGAAAGAAAGAAAGAAAGAAAGAAAGAAAGAAAGAAAGAAAGAAAGAAAGAAAGAAGGACTCCATTTGACCTTTGACTCAGGAAAGCCCTTCTGGTTTTCTGTTGCTACGGAAACAAGTTTCCTTAATGGCAGCCCCATCAGAGGTGAGATGAGTAAAATAAGCTGTTATATAATGAAGAAACATGAAGAAACATATATGAAGTATTAAAAGCTTGACTGGGCAAGTCAGCCTGTGTCAACAGTGCATTAAAAACATCTATCATAGTCCGACTTCAGCTCTTATGCCCAGACTGTGATACCCTGACTGCACATTAGGTATGTAGTAAGATGAGAAAAGTCTAGCCCTCCATCACTAACCTGTTACAGTAGTTTGAATTATGGCTGTGCGTGTAGAAGAGCTGTCTGTGGGATAGAGAGGGCAGACTTGACTATGACTAGATCCATTCTTTTCATTGTTACAGAATAGGAGGACAGTCTTTTGACTATCATTCATTTTCTTTCACTAAATAAGTAATTAAGGTTGTAGAGATGATGACCACCTTGGCTATTTTTCACACAAGTTTTTTTTTTTAAAAAAAAATTGCAACAACTCCATGATTCATATAGGAGGCTCAGGGCATAATTGAAAACTTTAGCACACAGTGGATTAGGCCCTGGGTTCAGTCAAAGTGTTGATACTGGTGTGCATGATCTCATGCAACCTGGAGGTCACATCCTTGAAGGAGTACCTCCACAATACCTTCTTAAGATCTGGAAGGCAGACCCTGCTTGTGGCGCAAAGCCCGGGAGGCGCTGGTACAAGGCAGGAACTTCTCAGTGGCAGCCCCCCAACTATGGAACTCCCTCCTGATTGATACTTGGTTGTCTGCCACATTGCATCAACTTAGAACGTATTTATTTCACCAGATCTGTGGTAGTTGGGGGCTCATTTTAACAGAAAGAGTTTATTGTCAGCCACATTGTGTTACTCTTCCCTGGGTAATTTTAAATTTGTGACAATTGTATTAGGTTTTAAGGAGGAAGGGCATGGTAGAAGAGCAGTCAGTCACTAAATACCCTCTATGACCCCACTCAATTTCTTCAGTCTGTGGAAATGGCGCTGTTGCAAGTGGCACATAATATTTGTTCCGCCCTTGTAATATACTGGCCTTTTAGCATGGCAGCCTTGGAACTCCCTGCTGATTGACACCAGGTAGTTGCCTTCGCTGTACTGTACTCTTTTTGCTGCCTGCTTAAAATGTTTTTGTTTAGGCAAGCCTATCCAGGGACTCTTTTTAATCTACTGTTGAT
Source organism: Zootoca vivipara (assembly GCF_963506605.1). Classification (NCBI taxonomy): domain Eukaryota; kingdom Metazoa; phylum Chordata; class Lepidosauria; order Squamata; family Lacertidae; genus Zootoca; species Zootoca vivipara. Next base: position 32,009,912 of record NC_083276.1, read on the forward strand.
TTTCATTATCTTTTTAATTACTTGTTTTTAACTGCTTTTATTGAAAATTTTAATATTTCTTGTAAACTGCTTGGAAGCTTTATTACAGCCAAGTGATGTATAAATTTTGTTAAATGGTCCCAATTGCATATAGTGGTTTTCTGCAGCGGTGAAGAAACTTTGGGGGGACTTTCTGGAGGCCACTTGCTAATGGTGGGTGGCACCAGAGACAAAAGTGTGTGGAGCAACCAATGCAAATGTTTACCTTGTACAGTACACTAATTTCCACACTCTCACACACACCTCTGAATTATCCATTCAGGCAGGAAAGAGTCATTTTCAGATTACCAGGGCCCAGAAATCTAGAAGGGAGTCCAGGGCCCAACTATCTTGCATATGTTTTATGTAAATATATTCTCAACAAGTATGAATATTGCCATTTTTAAAATTATTATTATTATTTTCAGTTATATTTTTATTAAAATTTCTTAGTTCACAAAAATACATGCATTGTCTCTTTTTCAAGCTGCATTTTCTACAGATCAGTTTCATTTGTTGTGAGACATTAGTGTTGCATACAGGGTTAGGTTAGGAAGCAAAGAGGGGGGAAGGGGGAGTGGGCATGGTGAGTGGGGTGGGGTGGCAATGCTTCTGTTCTTCTACTTAGTGTATGTGTGGGGTTTGTGTCAGTGTCACTTGTGTGGGTTCTCTTACTATTCACTTGTCGTTGCCATGTTTATTATTAGCATAAAAATGAGATCACACATTTATTTTATATCCCTGGTAAAGATTTTTAGCTGGTCTGCCCTTGTTGGAGGGCTTGATTTTTTCCCCCCAGCAGGGCCCCAACCCACCTCAGGAGCCCTGATCCTGAGAATGACCTGGAGGCCACATTTGGCCCCTGGGGCAGAGGTTACCCCTAGTTTACCATGCCCATGGGCGTAACCAGGAATTTTGTTAAGGGTGGCAGGACTTTGTTGGGGTGCAGAACGGCAGTGATTGGTCAGTTAGTTAAGATTTCTATTGCTTTACATGATGGGGGGGCAGCTGACCCTCCCTGCCCTGTCTTGCTATGCCCATGATCATGCCTTCAACTGAGTGGGGGGGGAATGCAATGTGCTAATATGCTTATAAAGTTTATTACAAAAAATAGTTGTATCATTGAGAATCATAGAGCTGCAGAGAGAAGAAGCACAAGCATGCTCATTTCCGTGGATATATTCAGACTCCCTGGAATCTTAATACAAAATTACATATGTTGATAGCAGAAAAACTAGGGTAAATCAGTTCATGTGATTACAGTTTCCTTTCCCTATCTGAAATACATTCAATGTCTCTATGATTGCTTATATGAATGGAATTCAACTTACTTTGTGTTTCTTGTTACAATAGTTTTTGCAATCAGCTTTATAAACATATTAGTCCACTGCATTTTTCCCACGTAGTTTCAGTTATCCTTTTTTCCACCAATTATTCTTTTGGGAACCTGGTCTCTCCCCCCCGCCCTCCTTCACCTCTGCTGTTTTCTATTACTTGTGAGGAGTATACAGTTGAGCAACATAACAGTTTGCACACATGTAGAATGGGTTCAGTGCCACTTTGGACATTCAAAACAGACACCATTTATTTATTTTAACTTTAGTACTACTGTGTGTGCTTCATTTTCTTTTCAGCACAGTTGAGAGTGACTACAGACTTTCTCTGATTCCCGTATTCTTCATCTTGAAAAATTAGCTACATCCTTATGAAGGAATGAAAATTACACATAATTCCATCCCCCACTTCAAATAAAGCCCAGTGCATTAAGTCACAGCTGTCTCAGGTGCTGTAGCTTCCAATTGTGTTACTACCATTAATCCCCCAAGATCATTCTAGGTCTCATTAACCTTGGCAGTCTGGAATGCTAACCACCACTATCAAGTACAAATTAGTTTTCATTGCACATATGCTATTTCCAGTCAACCAAGCTATTTGAGATATTACAAAGTAATTTGACTCTGTTAAATTCTCTTGTGTATAGTGGACAAATTGTATGGATAGGATAATTAATAATGAATAGATACATATTTTGGAGGGAAGACTCTTTCTGTCTATCTCCCTCTCCCTCTGAGTTCCCTTCAAGGGAGTAAGGCAAGGAATGAAGACATAAAGTATATGTCAGTCTGGAACTAGTATACAGTGGTGCCTCGCTAGACGAATTTAATTGGTCCTGCGAGTCGCTTCGTATAGCGAAAAATTCGTTTTGTGAAGCGGCTGCCATAAGAATGCATTGAAGTGCGGTTTCCCATAGGGTGCCTCGCAAGACGGAAAAAAATATCGTCTTGCGAGGCACCCTATGGGACGAAAAAATTCGTCTTGCGAAGCGCGCCATAGGAAACTTCGTCTTGCGAGTCTCCATTGAAATCGCAAAACACTTTCGTTTAGCGAGTTTTTCGTCTTGTGAGGCATTTGTCTAGCGAGGTACCACTGTAGTTTATTCTGTTCTAGTTTATTGGTACTAATTTAAATTGTAGGGATTTTTTTGTCTGTTTGTGGGCATATGAAGCTCATATGATACTTACTTATCCTCTACTAGTGGAGCAGGGGAGCTAAAAAGATGGAACCTTTTAGTTCCAAGATGGAACTTTTTAGCTGCTTAGTTATGTCTCCCCAAACTGTAGCTAACAGATTCATTTAATTATTTTGTTATTGTTGTATGCCATAGATTTGGATGGAAACAAGGAATGGCAAGGGAGACAACAGGACAGCACTGTAGCATTGTATCCTTGAGTTATTCCTAAGGCATTTCAGCCATTACTGAGCCCCAAGTAGGCCATTTAACATGGCACACAGTGGGATATGGAAGATTTTGCCTCATCTACCTTCCCACTCTGTGCATACAGCCTTAATTGTCAATTGGGACATTCAGCCATACCTGTCAAGTGCCCCATTTTAAGCAGGACATCTCGGAAACACAGAAGCTGATCCCAGCTTCTGTTTGATTCCCAGATGTCCCCCCCCTTTTTTTGGCTGGTGCTCTGGAACAAGTCCTCACGCCAGAGTGCTGGACCAAAAGACTCTCACTCTGGTGCTCATGAAGGTCTAGTACTCAGGCATGGCCCTACTCACAAGCACCAGGACACCTAAAGGCCTATCACTCTGGCATGACTCTCTGACGGAACAGAACAGTGATGCCGCAATATCACACTCTCTCACCCTGCTTGGGGCGGGGTGTGTGTGTGTGATCTTGTACAGCTCTCAAAAATGCATGTTTTTGGACAGCGTGACTCACCTGGGAGTGACTTCAAGTAAGTTTTCCCGATTTCAAGTAAGGAAAAGTTGATTGCATGAATGCTCACACACTGACAATGCCTCACTCATATGACCCTCTCCACCAAAAAGATCTAACAAATAAATAATAATAATAATAATTATTATTATTATTATTATTATTATTATTATTATTATTATTATTTATTTATACCCCACCCATCTGGCCGGGTTCCCCCAGTCACTCTGGGCGGCTTCCAAAAAAATATTAAAATACAGAAATCCATCAAATATTAAAAGCTTCCCTAAACAGAGATGCCTTCTAAAGGTCTGGTAATTGTTGTTCTCTTTGACCTCTGGTGGGAGTGCATTCCACAGGGTGGGTGCCACTACCGAGAAGGCCCTCTGCCTGGTTCCCTGTAACTTGGCTTCTCGTAGCGAGGGAACCGCCAGAAGGACCTCGGCGCTGGACCTCAGTGTCCAGGCAGAACGATGGGGGGGGGGGGAGACGCTCCTTCAGGTATACTGGACTGAGAACTACTTACCTAGGGATTTTTCTGCATGCCCCCTTCAAGACATAATCAAGTCATGGGCTGCCCGGAACCCAGGCAGGGTGAAACTCAGGCACTGGCAAAGCAACCCAAACTTTGGCTGGGCAGGGGGCAGAGACACCGCCACACCTGCAGCCCCGTTCCTCATACCAGGGTGAAAGGCAGGGAACAGGCCAAAGCCGCCTACAGTTGGTGTAAGTATTGGGCAAAGTCAAGTGACTGCAGTGGGGCCAACTTGGGACCCAACAAAACCTGGTCCAGCTCAGTCCCTTTTGTCCCCAGAACACCCCGTTTTTGGGATTTCCCTGGGCTGCTGTTGGTGAGAAGCCTTATAGTACTCGGTAAAACGTAAAGACCCCGGACGGTTAAGTCCACTCAAAGGCCACTATGAGGTTGTGGCGCTCATCGGCCAAGGGAGCCAGCGTTTGTCCACAGACAGCTTTCTGGGTCATGTGGCCAGCAGGACTAAACCGCTTTTGGTGCAATGGGACACCGTGATGGAAACCAGAGTGCATGGAAATGCCGTTTACCTTCCCACCACAGCAATACCTATTTATTTACTTGCACTGGTGTGCTTTCAAACTGGGAGCTGGGACAGAGCAATGGGAGCTCACCCCGTCAAGGGGATTCGAACCGCCAACCTTCCGATCGTCCGAACCTTTTCGACCACAGCGCTACCTGCGTCCCGCTAATCGTTCCTTATAGTACTACTTCATGGGCAGAGGTTGGTGGCACTTTCTGGGCTGGGCAGAAGCAGACCTTTACCCTGTCAAAACCTCCCACAACTACCAGTGTGATGGATTAGGGATTTGGATTGCAACCTAAAGCAGGTTTACGTTTCCCCATATATCTGCACACTATCATAACTAAGGATAAATTGAAGGCAGAAGTGAAAGGGACAGGGAATCAGTTCCAGTTCAGTCATTTCTTCCCAGAGTAAACTACTGGAGCTTTGCAAAGGAAAGGTATTGCCCAGACAGGTATAAAGGAGATTGCGGTTAGGACAAAATAGCTACTATTAATACTACATATTTACTTCATGTTATTCCCTAGAGGAAATATACATTCTTTAATGTTTTGCAATAAAGGATGAATAACTGAAATGTATATTCAAGTTCAACTTGTCAGCTAATGTAACAGCAGTGCAGTCACTGTGGTTTGGCCATCATAAATTTTGTCTTGCAGTTTAACTGCTTCTATACAGACATTAATTTGACATGCAGTATATTTTGGACTTTCTCAAAGAGTAGTAAGTTGCAGAAATAAAATACTAGGTAGATTACTTCTTCTACCTTTATCCACTAGGTGACAGTACAACCCTTTTACCTTTTTTATTAGAAAAAGGTAATGGAAAAGAAAAAAAGGTAACTTAAACAAAAGCCTGCTGAATGTGTGCTGTCCAGTTGAATAAATATTATATAATATGTGTATGGAAATTATCTTTAGCTTTCGTATTACTATGAGGAAATATTTATCTTGATTGAAACATCTGGGTGATTCAGGCAGTAGACCTTTAAAACAAAACTATACACTTTTCTGTTCTTTTCAAAAAGAACCCTTTTACCAGGGCAGGTTATTGTAAACCAATAGCAAAATAATAGATAATGGAAGTTAATAATGGAAATGAACTATACTTAAGGTAAGAAATATAGAATGTTTGTACTTTGAAGTTAACTCATGTAAAGGTAAATACTTAAAATTATTTATCCTAAGGATAGTAATGTATGAGATTAGCATTGCAAACAAAACAAATGTGTTATCTTTTAATCTTTAAACATCAACATCTGCTTTTTACTGTACTTAGCACATTACTGGAATGGTTAATTTATTTGTCTGAAATGTAGTTTATTCTCAGCATGCTTAATCAGAAGTCTCACTGAGTTCAACAGGCTTACTTGCCTGTATATTTTCCCATGAATTTATAATTTGATATATTGTGAAAGAAAGAAAAAAACTATACAGTGTGTTTGGGGTTCAAGCGATTGCTAATGTCTGCAAAATACATACTTCACAGTTTTTGTTCATAAAAATCTTACCTGTTTAAATGTTTGGAGGCTCACACTTATTACTACTTACAAATAGAGTTGTTCTCTATAATGAATCATGTTGCATATACTTTGGGAATATTAGATAAGTTATTCCTTAGAATATAGCTTAACATATTTATTGTTTATACAAAACTGCATAATGTTAATATTTCAAATATTAAAAACAGGAATAGGAAAAGCAGCAAAATTAAGACAAGAGTGGGGTATTATGACTATAAATACTCATTTCTAATCAAAGTAGGTTTCTAAATGAAGCACAGTATGCACTTGCACATTTTATCACGGCAGGTGAATTTGTGTTTGCTTTTCTTTTAAAAAGGCATTTTTTGGGTAGCAATTAGAAGATTGATATATTATTTACACTCCATATGGAAAGCATGACTGTCAAAAAGTTAGCCCCCCTTTTTTATTGGTTCCTGAGCACAAGAATTTATATTGTTTAAACTGATTTCCTTGTACCACGACTGCAAGGGAATCCATTCCATGGATGGCAGCTGGACCTTTTCTCACTTGGACCAGTTACTCTTTCTGGTCCTCTCACATCCACTACATAGGATACCTGCATCATAAGTCTGCCACTGACAGCTCTAATTGCACTGATCATCTGTTGGTAGCATTCCTGATTAGTGTTTTGGAAGGGGACAGTTTCACACACCAGCGCTGATGCACTGGCTGATGTAAGGATTTCCGGACTGAACACAATGTATTTCACTCTTTCTAAGAAGTGTGCATGCACACGAAAGCTCATACCAATGACAAACTTAGTTGGTCTCTAAGGTGCTGCTGGAAGGAATTTTTTTTATTTTGTTTCGGCTATGTCAGACCAACACGGCTACCTACCTGTAACTCTTTCTAAGAAATGTGATTCTCTCTGTCTCCTTAGGCTTGTGGGCAAAAGATTGCTTGCATGCGCACATATATACTTGTGTTCAGTGCATAGCACAACACTTAATTTCACTTCCAGTCCTTATTCCAAGACAAATCGGAGTGTTTTGTTCACATGAGAGGGAGGGTTGTGGCCTCTATTTATCTCCCTTAAATAAAAAAAGGCAGCAAACCAGGAAAATGTGAATTCTGGCGATAGAGTGAGAGAAAGCACCACATTGAAAAAAATTAGATAAAAGAATGTAAAATGGCTGAACAATAGTCAGCGTCATCCCAAAGGATGTTTACCTGGAAGTAAGATAATTGATGATAGGAAGCTAACAACCTTACACAACTTGTACTTTGAAGAGGAAAAATATCTGCCTGTTAGATTTATAAAAGCTATTTGAAAAGACTGTAATCTGAAGTGTGTGTGATTGATTCAGGTGGAACAGGGATACGGTACTTTAGAATCAGCACTATTATACCTGTAACTACTTTAGAACTGGTGTTGTTAATATCTACACTAGAAACCTCTGGTTTTTAGATGTAACTGAATGTAGTACTTTTTTGGGGAGAAGATTAATATCGTTCATATGGTCTCCTCTTGGCAATGAATTTATAGTTCTCACTTGGGGGGGGGAAATGCTTTTGCCCTTATAAAAAGGAAAAGAGAAATTTTGAATGACCATAACTTCAAGCTTTTTTTTTAAACACAAACACTTTTTCAAATGATAATATATATCACTTCCTGATAATTGTATATGGCAAGTAAACTGTGGGTATCTGAATGCAAGAAAATTACCACATTGCCAACATTTTCAGGAAATGAGCATTTCAGAAAGAAGCATGCCATCAGTTTCTGTAGAATTCCTCTCCATGATTAGTAGAATGTTCTCTATAATGAAAATGGCTTCCAAAACAGAACACACTATTTTGTAAGAAGTTTGGCCAGTTTATTATCTCCAGATTCCCTTTATGCTACATAGAGACAAGTGCATATAAAATAATGCTTGCTCAGCCTCAGTCTTTCAGCAGGCTCCTCATAGACATAGTTTTTCTAATGTTTGCTCCAAAGATTTACAAACTGCATTCCCACATCAATTGGTGGGAAAGCTGAATGTCATTTTACCCTCATTTACTGTGCTATCCTATACTTGTCCTGCTCAGAAGCCAAGTAAATGCTGACATTTTCTTTCTATTGTTAGGGTAGTATTTATGATGTGTTGGATCACAAAGATGATTTTTCCATTGAGGCGTATATTAGAAAAAATATTATGGGCTCAAGCATCACTGCTAATTTCCATATTCTAATTGCATGTGATTAATATAACACTCATGAAAATAATGCTGGAAGAAAGATGCCAAACAGCAGCTAGTAGGCATAAGGTCCGTCCGCCCGCCCCCCACATTCTTAAGATGAAATGTTTCCTTTCACTAAGAACTTTGTGAAGAAAATGATGCGTAGAAATTACAAAGTTGAAAAGAGGAAGGAAGCTGAGGACTTTGCCAATTTTTTTTTAAAATTTTTTTTTGAGGTGCAGTTTTGAACCTTCCCTTGGTCTTGAGGACTAGAAGCTCACTTTTATAATAAATGGTTGAATATTCAGGATCCCACATATTTACATGCATACACAGTCAAACCATCCCAGGATGTGCAAAAGTTTTTCCTGGATCACAGCTCACTCAAAAGTTACATTTTGTCTAGCCCTGAATTATACAAAGTGATGAAATGTGTCTGAGAGAGAAAAGAATATTTAAAGTTCAGGGTAGATTTGGTTAAATAGTGAACATGCCCTAGGTTTAAACACACACACACGAAGCCCGTTCTGGAAGTAAATTGATTTGTGTTCTTTTCACTAAATTCTGCACTCCAGAGGTAACAAACAGATCAGGTACTGTATATGGTAACTTTTCAATAACTGAAGCTTCTGTGCTCATGTCCCCCCACCCCCAGTGATCCAAGAACAAGTTGCTATTTTGAAGCGTTGCAAGAGAGAGAGAGAGAGAGAGAGAGAGAGGACAAGGAATGTCCACAAACAACTCCATGGCTCTATAAACATGCACTTTATTTGCAGGTGAGGGAGAGAGAAAAAATGAATCAAGTGTCCAGGTGCAAAACAAGTACAGAAGGCAGGGTGTGAAAATGTATGCCAACTGCCCCAGAATAACCACAGTGTTTTATTGGGTACGCAATGAAACAGCCACTGGTTTTCAGCAAGGCCCTGCAAATAAATAAATAAATAAATATGGAAAGAGGTGATCAATACAGAGAATTAACAGCAAAGCTGTCTGCCTCTCCAGGATTAGATTTCTTTATGGCTCTAAATCTAAGGGTCCATTCATTCATTTTCTGCATTCATTTTCTTGCCAGCCTTGACTTCCGATTATATTCATTTGCTGAGATGAATTAGCTATATCTTTGGGAAATGTTCAGATTGTCTCCACCAGCATTCTAAATGCTTTCTACACATATGGCAGATCATTATGGACAGTGAGTGATAGCTACCTTCTTCCACTAGAGAGTACTGTACTGACTGAAAATTCGAGATAAATTTGTGGATAACGCCATTCAAATCATTTGTTGCAATGCCCTAGGTACAAGTATAGAAGAACTGGACTAGACTGCATCAAAAACATTTCTTTTCCTATTTAAACTTTTAACAATGTCTAGTTTAGCCATGAAAAACATTTATCTATTTTCCCATGGTTTCCTTTTACACTGCACTGGGAAAAAATTTTATTTCATAAGGGGCCAACTTCCATTGACCTCAGTAAAACAGGACCAGGCCAGGAGTACAATCACGATTAGGTTGCTTTTCAATCTTTTGTTAAAATAACGGTTAGGCTGCAGAATTCCAGAAGAAAGCTTTGTTTCTTTCCATTGGGTATTTTTAATGTGGCAGCAAAAAATATAATTTTTGGTATAGAAAAGTGAGGAAATGGGAAACGAAACCAAAGGGGGGGAAAGGCATACATGGCATGGGAGACGTTAAAGGGGAAAAGAAACACCTAAGGAATTTTCTGTTTCAGAGTGCTTTTTTAATAGAAAAGATACCAATTCATGTAATGCATATGTTTTGCAAATGAAAAACCATATTCATTCCATTTGTTAATTTGTATTTGCTAGGTCACTTTAAAAGTTACAAATTAGTTATGAGCAGGAATGAACTGTCAACAAAATATTGCAAGGTACAATAATCTGCAAAACGATTTGGAAACATCACAAAAAGAAATAAACAATGGCATATGGTATTCTTAAATTCTTTAGAAGCAGAGAGCCTTTTCTTCTTCTTCTTTCAAATTACAGAATGGGCAATGGCTGCTTACTACATACAGTTTTGCTTGGATAATAAATTTTTGTAATTCACATGACAATTTAGTTCTGGAGACTAAAGTTAATTTAGGAATTAATGAGTTTCATTGACTTACAATGCTATCCTATATGTGTCTACTGCATATATGTGTCTACTGAGAAATATGCCTCATTAAATAGAATGATACTTAATTCTGATCAGAAATGAATGGAAATTTTTCATACTTGCATTTTTTTCAATTAATGTGAAAAGTTGAGTTTATATGCTTTGATGTCAGGGTTGGAAAAATACACTTGAAAGCTAGATGCTGAGGCTGTGGTATTATGTAATTCTATAGAACTAGTCTGTGATTTTTATCTGAAATGAACTATTTTAATACTAAAAATGTGGATATGGTGAACAGAACTACCATACAAAGCACACTTACTTAGATATGATTTCCATTGCAATCAGTTGAACACCCAGTTTTTCAAAACCTTTCATATTCCAAATGCTTCCTTTAGGAATAACTCTAAAAAGGGTAGATGTTTTGTTCATGAAGATGAATTTTTGGGGGGAGTTTGCTTTGTCACAGAATTAGCAGGGACAAAGGAGCAAGGAGACCACAATAATCATAAAATCAACTTAGGAATCATTGTATGTATTCTTTAACCTTAAATATTTTATCTTTTTTCAAGGTTTTGTACTCATGTCTACGAGGCAGCTTTTCCTAAAACAAAATGACACATTATGTTCAGATATATACAGTAGATGACAGTAATTCAAAGGACTTGCGATCATTAATTGTGCTTATTGTCATCGCTGAATCTTCAGGCTAACTCGAAAGTCCCTGCATACAGTGTATTTCCAAAATCCACTGCTCGGATGAGGCAGACATTTTACGGGTCAATCTGTGTGCCTGCTTTAAAGGCCACAGAAGTAACAAGAGAGCTGAAAACTTCAGGAGAGGCAGAAGAAGTTTTGTTAAAGGGAGCATTCCAATCCATTTAGCAGCTTCACAAGTCCTAATGAGATGATAACTCATCGAGTCAAGCTTATTTGTTACTTTCAGGAAGTGCACCTCACGTAAATGAAGGGATTATTTGAAGAAGGATCATAGAAGGGTGGGGACTGTTTGTGATTCAGCTTGGAAAAGGCAGGCACAGATTTACTTTGGTGTTCAGTAACCCTCTAGTATTCGGTTCCCTCTGGTGTAGCTACCTGGTCTTTATCTGGTGTGATTCATGGCTTGTAAACTGAGAAGATGGAAGACACTTTAGAAATGGATTTCTTTGTTCAAGCAGATAATACATACTTTGTTTTTACTGAATTTAAGAGACAAAGTATAAATGAGTCGGGTAATTACAGTCTGAAATATTTCTACTTGTTTATTATGTCACTGTGAATCAAAATTTATTACTGAATTCATTTAATAGTATATTTATTATATCGTTGCACAGGAAGATATACATTAAGGTTATCCCATTTTATCCTCTCAACCCTTTGGGGGTGGAGGGGTGGAGATTAGATTAGAGAAAGGAGCCAGAGAAGAGTTCAGATCATGCCATTCCCGATCTTCTCTGGATCTGCTAATTAGAAAAAAAGAAATAGAAAATCAAAGATTTGCATCATGTCTAGTTTGGCCCCTTGTGAGAACAGAAAGGGCTGCATAAAAGAGGTCATTTTAAAATAATTATAGGGTTATCTCCATACCAGATTCAAGATATGAGCAAAGTTTCACACATGGAAAGAGTGTCTCCTGCCTATTAATGGATGGGTGACGGTGAGGAGTCTTACCAATTCTACCCTACAGCCCCTAAAAATATACCATGGACATTAGGGAAGACCTTCAGGAACAGTCTGGAATGGAGGGGAGGGTTAATGGGAGTGGGCAAAAATCCCCTCTCCCTTCCATAGCAAAACCCTCTGCTGGATTGAAGGCCATTTCTTTCATTAAATATGTCCTTTGGAGAATAGCAGGGCACATTTTGATCCAATCTGATACGCTTTGCTTGCTAATTTCCATTTTGTCTGGCAAATGGAAGAGAGACTAATGGTTTGGCCAAGGTTAGCAGGAAGCTGTCATGGTTGGAAAGATTGTAGGACTGGGCTAACGCTGGCACTGTACTTCAGCCAAAATCCAGAAAAAGTTCATACCTTACTCTGCACATCTGGTAGCACCTTAGACGTTTTGCTTTACATAACATACAGCAACCTTTTTGCTGAACTCATGGCACTTTGTCAGATAATGTGGGGGTGCTGATACTTAAATAAAAGCTATTGTTTTCCCAATTTTATTATTTCAGAAAAAAGCCCTTCAGTCCTGGGGGGGTGGACCTGTGACCCTCCAGATGTTTTAGGGCTCTTAATTCTCATCAGCCCTGGCCAGAACGGCCAACAGTGAGGGATTATGGGAGCTGAAGTTCAAGAAGAAGTGCCCTATCTCTGCTGTAATTCTACATTATGTGAATGTATGTGTCTAAAATCTCATTACACAAATTGTATAGCTGTAGTAGAGAAGAGGTAAGAGCCACACAAGTACTTCAATAAAGCTTGCCGCTTTAGAAAAATAGTTATTTCTAAAACCTATGCCATAATTATTATTGCAGGGTGTTTTTATTTTGTTCTGTTGTTTTAGTATTCAATATGCTAAAATGTTTTGTCAGAGATTTAAATATTTGGCTCCCCCAAATAATAAAGTCTCATCTGAGTGGAGATCATTATGAATTATAATGGTGATTTCAAGTCAATATTTATTAGTTTTTCCATGGAATGTCAACCTGATTTGGAAGATTTGCTTTCCCCCCCCCCAAAAAAATCAGAATTTAATTTTATTTAATTTCATTAAACTCCTGCCAGAAGTGAACCTACCAGGTGATGATGCAGGACAGAACCTTCCTTGTAGTGGCACCCCATTTGTGCAATGCTCTCCAACATTGTTACCGTTTTTTTGGCTTGATCAAGACACATTTATATGCCCATACATTTTAAAGGTTCAGGGAGTTGTTTAAGCTGCCTGTTGGTGGATGTTGTTAATTTTTAGCTGCCTTTATTTGTTTTGACGAAGTGCTTTTGAATTGACTATTGTAGGGTGTGTATATTTTTTACCTTCTGTGCCTTGTCTGGTATTTGTACCAGGGTGTGGTACTGAAAGGCAAGTTATAGTTTTTTTGTTTTTTTAATAAATAAATCCTGGTCCTAAATTTTAAAACGGAATAGTGTGGAGAGGAGGTAAAAAAGAAAGACTAATATTTGGAGGGTAATTAAATTGCTGTCGCCCCCCCTCTCTATATATATATGAAAGCCTTTTCACCATTTTTGTGTAGATCCTGCTAGTTTAGTGAACTGACCCCTTTGCTCAAAAAGAGATTGTTTGTAGTAAATTCATTATTTACTTGATCCCTCTCTGGGCAGGAAACCATGGGATCTTTTTCATCAGTCATTTTTACTTCCTGCAGATAAACTCTTGTTCAAGCAGCTTAGAAAATTATTCGACTTCCCTCCCAGAACAATTTTTAATCAGGAAAAGGGGTACTTTTCAGAACATGCATTTTATTTGCACAAGGCATGGTCTGATGGATTAACCAGATGTAGAGAAATTGACATTAGTACTTAACTGCGCAGTTCAGTATTCACCACTGGGTTCCACATTAAGAGACCAAATAAAAATGGCAATTAAGCAGTTGTGAATGAATGACTCTGCAGCAGAGTTTCGACGTACATTTCTCCAGCCATTGGGCATGTCCACTAGAATATGAGATGTTCTTCTGGCTGGATATTATAATATTATTGAATGACTACAAGTGACTGTTTACTAAGTGGCAATTTAAATCATTTGATAAGCGGATTGAAAATTGCTACTGTACCCTTTTCATTATGGGTGAAATTTTATGACACATATGACTCATTACAAAAGGCCATTACAGTTGCTGGGATTATGTGGGTTATAAACATATTTAGACCCAAGCCAGAGCCTGAGAACTGGTTCTTATTGACAGTAACTCTGGATAAAACAGCGTAAGTTAACTCTATAGTGTCACTGGTGTGGATTTAAGGAAATGCAAATTGTATAGGTTGTGAGTGTAATATATCACTTATCATAGAGGCACTCAATGTGAAGTTAGTGCAGCAGGCAGGCAGCCACTCAGTAAGGTGGTGTCTATAATATTCTGCTCCCTCTGCTTACCTGGACCTGTGATCAAATACTCGTGTGTAATGAAATTCTCTTCTGAAAGGGTAGACTTACAACCAATGGCAAAAAAACCAGGCATGCCAGCATCGATAGTGTTTTTGTAAGTTCCTCTGGGGTTTCTTTTGGTCTTGTTTTATATTCTGTAGACTTTCTTGTGCGATGATTGTGCAATACTAATAATCAATAAAAACTACCTTGCTAGGTTAGATGTGCTTCTTCTGTACTCAGTTGGTCTATCTTATGTTTTTGATTAACCCAAAGAGGGAAGGGAAAGAAGCCTACATATTGTCGAAGTGGAATTGTTAATGCAGAACAGAACTCTACATGCAAATGCATGTAATTAACCCCCCCCCCCCAGTGTTGTTGGACTTCAGCTCCCATCAGTCCCAGGTACCACGGTCAATAATCAGGGATGATGGGAGCACTGGTCCTTCAAGTTCAAGAGGGCACCGCGTTGCCCTAGAAATCAACAACAACTTTGGAAGAAGTGATTTGATGCGGACAAGTCTTAAGGAGACAAGGTCTTTCCCAGTCACCACTTTCCGCCTGCAACTTCCCTCTCAGCTGCTTTATTCACCATACAGGGTTCCAGGCGTCTGTTTACCTTACACATCTGGAACTCTGCAGGGCAGGGAAGCAATTGGGGAGAGTTTCATGGGGAAAGCAGTAGGTGCCACACCATCTCTGCTTCAAATCACCCTCTCCTGAAATGGTTCCGCCTAGAAGTAGAAGCGGTCAGGCTTTTATTGCAAACGTGAACATGTAACATGTAGCTCTGCCCCAAATTCAACCATCAAATTGCAATGCATTTTAAAATGCCAAGTTAAACACAAAAAATAAAGCATTTATCCTTGATAAATATAGGAAAGCAAACTGTCCACAAGTAAGCCAGATTTATTTTGTTTTAAGACTAGGGTCACATCGGAATTCTTGCAAATGTTTGAATCAACTTTTTCCAAATAATTGAATAGGCTTTTAGTAATATTTGATAGCAACCTATGCTTATTTTGTTTACATTTAACTTTTTTTAATCCCTAGTTTCCCAGTTGCAAACTGGGAAATAACTGAATGTTCACCTTTCCTTCCACCATTTTTATTATTGCTGTTATTATAGTCGTTGCTTCAGTTTATATTCTACCTTTCCACAGTGCTTGTACTCTAGGCAGCTGAGCCATATCTTTATTATCTTAAATATTACAAAGAGGGGAATGTACCTTTAGATTATTAGTGCCTTGATATTATCTTCTTAAATGGACTTGGGGGTGGGGGTGGAATAACTGACCCACTGTCTTTCTCTTTCTCTTTTTATACAGATGGGCTTCATTAGTTCATCCTGTCAGGTTTACCAAGCGAGTGTTGATAAATTGCTCTCCTTCCTCGCGTCAAAGAAGGAGAGCAATTTCAAAAGTCTCCATGTTGTTTTACACTTAAAAGCCGAATCTGAAAAGGGACCTTTTACAATTCCACTCACAGAGAATGTTTAAGAGTGTTTTCCATTAGTTATTTTAAAAGGTAGTTAAAGGCATATGACAAAGTATTAGGTTGTTTTCACAACTGTTTTTATATCTGCTTAACTTTAAATGGTTGACTATAAATTCTGCTTTTTAACAACTGGCATTCAGTTGTCTTGGATGCTATAAAATTACACACTGCAGACACCTTTTTTTTTTTGGAAGATGTATTTTTAAAATATAACAGTCACTTGCTTTGTCTCCAGAGTGAATTCTCTTTAATCTTTACCAGTTTCTGTGACTACTGATATCTTTTCTTATAATGTTGTCCTATGGGTATAATCACTGTGAGAAGGGATTTATCCGTAGTGTGTTACTTGCATCAGCTCCTGCCCATCTGCCAGCAGTCAGTGCTGGATTAATGCAATAGCGCATTAATGCATTAATGCATAAAGTCACACAGTTTAGTGTACAAATGTTTCGGTAATGCCATCAGCCCAGCTGCTTTTTGAAGTTTTACCATCACACAGGTACAATGAGGTACAAAGGGGCAGCATAGGACACCAAGTCTTTCCTCCTCCTCCTCCTCCTCCTCCTCCTCCTCCTCCTCCTTTTGCAAAATGGGCATGGGTTTTTGCTATTAGTCCAACTGCAAACCATGTCGGAAAACACTGGTCCAGCTACCTTTGTTTTTTTAACTTCATTCTGACCCAGATGCTAGAATAATATCTGTGTAAAAAGTAAGAAATTTGGCTCAGTTACCACCAGATAACTATAAATAAATAAATGATTGTTAGGTAGATAGATAGATAGATAGATAGATAGATAGATAGATAGATAGATAGATGGATGATAGATAGATAGATAGACAGGAAATGATGTTTTGAATAATTGTTAAGAATGTTATTTCCCAGTACGTTTCCGAGCACAATTCAAAGTGTTGGTACTGACCTTTAAAGCCCTAAACGGCCTCTGTCCTATATACCTGAAGGAGCGTCTCCACCCCCATCGTTCTGCCCGGACACTGAGGTCCAGCGCCGAGGGCCTTCTGGCGGTTCCCTCATTGCGAGAAGTGAGGTTACACGGAACCAGGCAGAGGGCCTTTTCGGTAGTTGCGGCCACCCTGTGGAATGCCCATCGGAGGTCAAAGAAATAAACAACTATATGACATTTAGAAGACATCTGAAGGCAGCCTTAGGGAAGTTTTTAATGTTTGATGCTGTATTGTTTTTAATATTCGGTTGGAAGCTGCCCAGATGGGCGGGGTATAAATTATTATTATTATTATTATTATTATTATTTTACATTCATGCATAAGCAGTACAACCAATGTATCCACACTGTGGCACCATCTTTGACACACCACCACACTTGTTGCTGTTGTGTCAATGTGTGTGGTTCTTTCACATATACTGCCACATAGCGTATGGTTCTGCCACATGGCTAATCACGCACCCACCCCCTAATGCACAAGAGAGATGTTGAGGCCAAGTATGTGGTTGCCGAGCGATATGGTGCTGTGACAGGTGCAGAATCTGCTGCCATGCCCTCTTCCCTGTGTGCCCCCCCTTGATCTGCCCCAGGCTCCAGCCAAGTTGCCAGAATTTTTAAGCTAAAAAATATGGCAAGCCTAAATACAATGGAAATCACATGTGCTGTCCAATAGACGCCCTTGATACTGTTTCAGCCTTAAATTCAAATAGCAGTACAACACTGGAACATGTGCCATTGCGTTTCACATGGTTCCCTGTTATTATCACCATGTGCTGTTCCATTTGCGGTTTTGTAAACCGCAAAAGAATTAAAAAGAGATCTAATTGTGTGGCGACACCCTCATGACTTTTGTACTGTTGTGCAACTGCTTAAAATTATAAAACCAATGGCCACACAGTTTCTTTGGATATTGGAACTTAAAGGTCTGACGTTTATAAAACACAAATTAATGCAATCTGAAATTATGCTCGCGTTCAGTTACTATGGTTATTCTGGTAAAATATCAAGGTTCTATCAATGTGACAAATGTAAACACTAATGATAATCATTTGATTTTGTATATTACATAGCTACGGTATTTGCAGCTTCCCAGAAATATACCCCAATATTAGACTTTCTGTTTTTAAAGATGAAGAGTTACGGTTTCAAGACAGAGATTTGCACAAAGCCTCTCTCTTTGCTTCGGCTGAGGGTCCCGCTCTATTTCAGTCCCCAATGAAAAAGTTCATATTTTCTCTAGAATTGTTTCCATCACACTACTATGTCTCTGCTTTTAATTTTTGCCCAGTGTTAAAGAATGCAATAAAACAGGAGTTGAATGAAAGCAGCCCATTGAAAAGCTTCTGAGTCAGAATCTCTTGCTGACCACACTTGCTTATTAGTGTCAAACTGTTATATGGTTTGATGGGCTGGTAAATCTTTAGTGTTAGCCACAAAGGACTAGAAGTAAGACGTTTGCCACAGAAATTTTAGGCATCCTGCAAGTGTTGTTCACATGTTATGTGTACAGGATTAATCAATTGTATCAACATGGATGTATTCTGAAAATGTTAGTGAGATGGTGACTATTTAAAAAGGGGGCTGATCTCTGTCCTGAATCTGATATCTGACAGATTTTTTAAACTTATTTTTTTTAAAGGAAGTTGTTAAAACCTGTATTATTTAGTGTATAACATTTGTTCAAGTTTACTTGAGAGAAGATTGATGAGGTCAGGAGAGAAATTTCCAACGATCTTTATCGTACTGCGCTTGTGGCTGTGAAGCCTCAGTCATTGTGTGCCTAGAATCTCCAGTTGATCTAGCAACTAAGCTTCTGCGAGGGAAGGGAAATTTGTCAGTTCGTCTCCAGCTGAAATCTGACACGGAGACAGGATGAAGGCTGAGAAGAAGTCCTGGAACGTAGGGAAGCTAAGGGATAGGGAGCCCAGAAGCAAGAAAGCTGAGGAAGGGTGTAGCAGAATAGAGGAAAAAAGGGGAGGAGAGACACAGCCAATTTCAGATTTGACATTATAGTGAAATGGGGACGAAGGACAATGTTTGTTTTTAACTAATCTAATTTGGTTCTGAATAATAAGTCAATTGGAAACACACAGAGCAGCTCTGAAACGGATTTGTGCCCCTCTCCCCAACACAAAGATACAAATATAAGTCATATCTTGTGACTGGCCCCCACTAGCATGCATACTACTGACTCTATTTAGGTTTGCAAGTTTTTTGGGTAGAGGAAAGGATGCAGAACTTTCGTTCTGCAGAGCGAAACACAGCATTCAATTGTTAACCATCTTTTCAAGTATATGTCATATTATTTTTCCAGTTGTGTGTTTCTCCCCCAGATTGCTCTGAAGTCTACAAACAGCTAAATACTCTGTCTAGATTCAACTCTTAATGCTTTACGGCTGCTGGATACACATGAGAAGATAGCTGGATAGGGATCCTTTACTGACTCACAATCCTCTCATGTTCTGTCAAGTCTGGTTGCCAAGTTTCAATCAATTGAAGGGTTTTAACCAGCACCACAAGCTGGGTGGAGACTAATACCCTGATCCTTAATACATTTACACAAAAGGAAGAGTCCACTAAATGCAATGGAACCTATCCTTACATTTAGCAAACACGGAGGAGGAGCTAAACGCTCCCCATTGCTGCTGATGCTGAAAGGGGCTTGTGGCAGGTGGAGGTGAAGCTCTTGGATTGTGTCTCTTCCTGGAAGTAGGAACAAGGCCTTTTCCTGCTGCCTTGACCACCAGCCATCATAGCAACTAAGTAATCCTTTCAGTTTCCCAGCACTGCGCAAATACCATTGGTGCAACAAGTTAGCCAACGTCATTCTTGCAAGTGAAACATGGAAACTTTAAAATTCATTCTTAGCTACTATCACAAAAAAACCCTATGATTCTGTGTGACTGTGAACATACAGTACTTTATACACCCCAGAGCGCATCTGGGACCTCTGTTTAAAGCAAAGAACTGATCATATTAAATGAACTGACATAACCATAACCCACCAGAATTGGAAAAGACAACTGGGTTTCTTGCAGATATATACAGCTCAAGAGTAGGAAATTGAAGTGCTAATTTGACTTTTTCCTTATTTCACATGGCTACTATTGTTATTGCAGAGCAAAGACCAGACAGACCCTAAAATAGATGTAAAATATAAAGCTTAGAATGTTTGTAGTCATTTTAAAAGTAGAAGTACTTGTAAGGTACCACTGTGATTTGTCCTCTATTTTTTACCTTTATGGAACTGATATTTGTTGGGCTGTTTGAAAGATCATGTGTTACCAAGGCAATTCTTATTTCTGTAGTGTGTTTTGATTTAGAAATTGCATAGTTCATATGATAGCATATCTAGAGTGAGAAGGAATCGCTCACAATAATCAAAAAGGTGGGACTGTTTTCACTATAGAAGAGTCTTTAGTGCTAATTAAGTTAGAACCTGGTTACCTTACTGAGAAACACTAGTCGAAAGGCTGCTTCATATATCACACACCGCCAAACACTGTCAGGAAGCTGCAGCTAATCTCAGCTCTCTAACAAGTGTAAGTGTATACATGAGTTTTCAAATGCTTGTTTAGCATGTTACATTTCATATTTTTATGTGTGAATGCAAAACATTTTCGTGTATGTACTAAAACAACAACCATAAACTACCCTGAGACCTTCAGGTATGGGGCAATATATTAATAATATTAAACAAACAAACAAACAAAGAAACATAAAAAATAAAAAATAAATGAAGCAGTTCTCAGGGGCAAAAAATTAGATAATCCTTTACTACAATGTTGTTCACTGGAATAAGAACATTGCTAAAGCAAGAGCTACTACTACTACTACTACCACTACACACACACATACACAAATATACATATATTTCCCGAAGGCTAGTATTCTGCTGATGTGATGTGGGTGCAAAAGACAGCCTAATTCTGGGTATGGCTGTACATGCTGACATGTTCCAGTTAGCACACAACTCATAGTAGATTTCTGTTGAAACTCAGCCATGATATGCTGCCAGCAAATGGGAGTGGTGAAAAATACTCGGAAGACCAACGAAGGCTAAAATAACACAAAATAATAATGCTGTCATCACCTGTTTCCACAACACAGTACTCAACAAAACTGTGTGCAGTGGGAAGATCCTTGAATAGTTGCCAGTCACCTTTAAGGATTTAGCCCTTTTATTTTCAGCCCATGAATGTGTGGTATTGGTCAGTAATTATGCTAATATACCACATGTGATTTCTGAGCATTTCCCCCTCGTTCTATTGCTGTTGTGAGCTGAATATAATGGATTGATAGTGCACTCCTTACATCAAGTAGGAATTCTACATATAGTAACTTAGAGAGGGCAATATGCCCATTTGGTTTTCTCTCAGTTTCTTCATTTTTTTCCAACCTTATGTTCAGTTCTCCACATTTCCACATCAGTTTAATTTCGTTTAAAAAGTCATCATGAAAATTCATCAGCATGCTGGTGTGGATTTCTCCTCAAAGGTTAGCTGTGTTTGGTTCACATACTGCGAATTAGGTATGCTCACCTTTAAATGTGAACTGAATTGAATCCCCCCCCCATTCCAGAGGCATGCTTGATGTCCCCTTTCTTGGTATATAACTCAATCCTCCATGAGGGCTTTCAAATCAATTCCTAGACATTTTGTGGAAGTGAAATAAAACATTTTGTATTAGCAAGTTTCAGAAGCGTAGGGATAGGAACAAAGATTTTGCATAATTTTATTTTTGTATCTATATTCTTACTATCTTTACATATCAAAGAGATGATAAGTAAAAAAAAAAGGAAGAAATGAGCATCCTTTGGCCACCTCTAATGCAAGACATTTACATCCACATTACACCTATGAGAATTTCACCAAACCACCCCTTTGACCACTTTCAAATACAGTGTATTTCCTCATTAACTGATGGAGAATGGTGATGGTGACACAGTAGAAATTTTCTGCACAGCACTAGTACAAAAAGCATTTATATGGGTGTGTGGATTGCTTAGGTTTTTGCTTGGAATCTGGCACCTTTCATAGCATTTGGCAAATGATGTAGGTCCTTAAGAAGCTTTCTGCACCACGCATACCCCCTTGGTTAGGATATGTTTGAAAACATGTAAGCTGGGGTGTGATGTTTCGAATACACAAAGAGCTTCCTGACCATATGGGATTTTCCATGAACTTCACAGAGGAGACAGCTCAATTTGCGCCACATGAAATGAGAGTGGAATTTCCCTCTCTCTTGAATGGGACAGGCTGGGGAAACTCCTTGCATGTAAGGAGTTAGATCTGCAGACGGATCAAGACTACAAGAATCTCACTTATGGCTTTCAGCCATCCTTCCCAAAACATACAGTCCTGTTGCTCATTCGTGGTTTCTTTCTTCTTCTTCGTGTCATATTTTAGTGCAGAATTCAACCTATGCGCAGATTTTTCACTGCTTCAGTCAAACTTAGCTTGCAAACCTATGGTCCCAGGGATATCGCAGACCTGCCCATGGAGGGCTGTATTCAACTAGATCAGCCTGGAGAGGCAGCTCCATTAACCACCGACCTCTCCATTAACAGGGTTCCTGTCTACCAGCCTCAGGAAGATTCACGAGAGGAAAGGACGAAAAGGGAGGGGGGATCAGAGGCAGAGTGGAGGAGACTTCGGCTCCAAATCTCTTCTCATTCCCTGGACGTACCAGGAAACGGGCATAGTTATGTTCCTTCCCATTGGAAGCAGTGGCTGGGAAAATAAAAAGAAGAAAAACTGGTGAAGGAAAAATGGGGAGGGTAAAAAGCTCCCCCACACTTTGTACTATAGCTGGTGTAAGCCCAGCTGGGCTTAATAAGTGGCAGCTCCATTGGCTCCAACTGTTCCCTGAAAAAACCCTGTATATAAATACCCTGCTTAGTCTGCAAGTCTAAATTTCATAGAATCATAGAGTTGGAAGGGACCCCCAAGGGTCATCTAGTCCAACCCCTGCAATGCAGGAATCTTTTGCCCAACATGGGGCTCGAACCCATGACACAGATTAAGAATCTTAGGCTCTACCAACTGAGCTATCTAATATGGATTTTTTCCTGAGTAGATGCACTATTTTTTGTTTTGTTTTTTAAAAAAGACGTTTGTGATTGCACTATTTCAGTCCCAGCGACTTTAAATGAACAGTTACGTACTTCTCACATGAAAACCAAATAACTTATTTGTGACTTGATCAAGTCATACGTATGTTTACACCACAGTTCTTCTCTACTATATTTAAATCTACACTTAGTATTCTTCACATGTTTAATACCAGTATAATATTTTTTTAAAAAAATCTTAACTTAAAAGTTAAATATTTGGATGATAAATTGGCAGTGGGAGGTAATTTTATAGCTGCATGCATGAAGTTTTCTCAATATAATATCAATGGAAATGGTAGTAAAATATTAAAGTATTTAATAAGAAATAACAATTCAGCAATAATTGACCACTTTTACAAGATATACTATGGTGCTGCTCACAGGTGTAGATTTTAGCTCTTTTACCCTCTGGCAGCCTCTCCAGCTTTTTGGAGACTACAACTCCCATCAGCGCCAGCCAGCACAGCCATGCTTTCTGAATTTGAAACCATGATCACAATCTTCTGAATTTCTGCACCATGAATATCTCTGCCAACAAATTCCATTTCCCCCCTCTATGTGTCCGAGAAAGACAAAAAGAGAGAGGAGCTTTTTTTCCATGAAAAAGGAAAAACATTCTTGACTTAACTATTAAATAGAATAAGGAAAGTGCCATTGCAGTCTGGCAGTTTAAGAGGAAGAAAACCTCACTCTGTGTCCTTACGTAATGTTCATGGTTAAGCAGCTGCAAATGGAGAGGCTGAAAGATTGAAACATCCATCTGGAAATCGGCTATTAGATGTATACTGGCACGACTTACCAACATTTTATATCCTTGTAGTAGAAATGCAGTTTCCCTAAGGAGAAGCTAAAAAATGTTTGGTTTTGATTTTAGTTTAACCCTTAGCCCTGCTGCCTGCAAAGAGGCCAGAAGAGACTGGGTATCAGTCAAATACCAAGGTCTTCCATGGCCACCCCCAGCCCTGCTTGAAGGGGTTGAAAGTTGTCATTCAGCACCACCCTGCTAGAGGGACCAGGCCGCCTTTCTCCCCACAGTCTACCTATTCAGTCTTTTCTAGCCAACAGAAGGGCAGAATAATAAAACTGGCAAGCACTTTTCTGAAAAAGATTGTTTTGATACTTAAAGCATTTCCCTCTTACAAAAATACTGACATTTGATTTCAGCTGGTCTGAGTTGCAGGGTGATCCTTCTAAGTGGGGAAAATAGGGTTGCAAGACCTCCATGTGTGACCTGAAGTCTCCAGGTTTGCCTGGCTCCTTCCAGGTGGGTAACACTACCTTTAATTCTATATCTATATCCAGGGCTTTTTCTTTTTTTTGAGACAGAACTTGCCAGAACTCAGTTCCGGCACCTCTCAGGTGTGGCAGGTGATCATTGTGAGTTCCGGTACCTCTTTTTCTAGAAAAATAGACTGTCTGTGTCTATCTGTCAATCAATCAATCAATCAATCAATCATCTATCATCTATCATCATCTATCATCTATCATCTATTCTCATCATCTATCCACACAGACAGGGGGAGCACAAGAGAGCACTTCAGCCTGGCAGGAGCTAGTTGCAAATTATACTATAGAAACTCTGGTACATATGTCCCTGTTTGCTCCTTTCTTCCAATTAACCTCCATCTCCAAGGCCTGCCCCATGACATTATCAGGGGCCGACCCGAGGTGTCAGATTTGGGTTCTGACTTCTCGGTTTCTGGGATGCTCCTGACCTGGCAACTCTAGTGGAACAGCCATAGCTTAGTGAAGCTCTCAGGTACAATCCCTGGGATCTCTGAATACAGCTTCGAAAGACTCCTGTCTGAAACCCTGAAGAGGTACAGCCAGCGACCGGAATCCCCATGACATGGGCGGCATCCTAGTCTGCCCCCAATCCGGGTCACTGTGGGTCCCAGGTGCCTTTCTGCAACGCCCCCCCCCCCAGGGAAGGGGAGTGGACATCTAGATGAAGCACTGGCTTGATAAGAAGGCAGCTTCTTATGAAGGGGAGAGTTAGAGAGATACCTCAAAAGTTGTTTGCTGTATAACATAATTTTATACAGCATGGTCCCTGTATTTTCTATTTAGCCAATTATTTTCAAAAGCATGGAAATATTATGAAACATAGTCCTTCCTGGTCTGGTATTGCAGGTACTGTAGGTTCATTTACTTATTTTGCTTGTATATGGACATCTGTACCTGACTTTTATGTGGTAAAATCAAGTTCAAAACACAAACCATAACAGAAATTAGAAATAATAATGACAATATATATATTTGTATAAATATAAAAATAATGACAAAAAATATACAGCAGGAATCCCACCCACCCCCCGCCCAACAAAACACCATCATCATAATTGTATCAGCCACAGCAGACATAAAACCTATTGTCAAAGGTTCAACTAAAAATGCCTGCTGGAGTAAAGTAGTTTTAACAGCCTGTTTAAATGGAGGCAAAGAGGGCCTGATTAGCCTCTCTTGGGAGACTATTCCATCCTTTAGGTCCTGAAGAGGCCCTGCCTCTCATCTCCACCAGCTGCAGTTGTGTTGGCAATGTGACAATAAGAAGAGTCTCAAAGGCTGATCTCAGATCTTCAGCAGGTTCCTTCCTTGGGGAAGAGGTGATTCCCGAAAGGCAGAATATCCTGGCTTAACTTATTGGAAGGCTCTCTCATGTAGAAGATACACCCACATGTGAAGAGCTAAACATTCAAGAAGAAGGTTTTAAAGTTTTTTTTTTGCAGTGCACTGCTGTGAACTCAGAGGTGCTTTACTTCAGAGTCAGCAGTATGTACAGTATTGCACTCTCAGTCTAGATTTCTCTTCATAGCTGTCAAGTTCTCCCTTTTTTAAAGGGAAATTCCCTCATGCTGAACAGGCTTCTTCACGAAAAAAGGGGAAAATTGACAGCTATGTTTCTCTTTCCACCTGCAGAAATTATTTACAAGGAGTAGTATGCACATGTTTTATTGCTTTAATAATAATAATAATAATAAATATTAATATTAATATTCTGTTGGGAGCTGCCCAGAGTGGCTAGGCAAACCCAGCCAGATGGGTGGGGTATAAATAATAGAGGATGATGGTGATGATAATTCAGTGATCATAGCAGGATGTTTTGTGTAGCTATGCATTCACAGAGATAGCTACAGGGTGCTTGATGAAATCTCATATATTGTATAGGAAGGACTGCCTGAAGAAACAAGGGTCTGTCATCACCCCCAAATCCCTCCCAAAAATACATACTGGTCTCAGGGTGTGTGTGATTGTTATTAGCACTAAACATACAGAAGGTAAAGGTTTAAGCCTCTCCTCCTGTGATCTCTGTAACACACCCCTCCCCCCCCGCTCCTGCATTAGCCAAAAACCTCCCATTGGTGCTGGGGGGGGGGGCAGGATTTTCTCCTAATGCTAATTTCCCACACTTAATTGGATAATCTCTGAAAGGGTACAGGTGTGGGGGGGAGGTTGCTGCCACCACCTCCCCCAAAATGCCGAAGGGTACTCCCTTAAGGAGTCCGGGGGCGTGGCCATGTCTGAAGCCGTGGTAGGTGAGGGCCTAAGGCACGCCCCCTAGCGGTGGCCCCAGGGTGAGTTCCTAGTTGATCTGCATCTCAGGGCTCACCCAATGGTGGTTAACCCTTCACAGACTGCCAGCAGAGCGGGCTGGAGTCGGATATAGACGGTTAGATCCAATGCCTAAGCCAATACCTCTCTACATCCGTAATCAATAAAGTTGTGGCCTTTTTACGCCCATTAACCAAATGCAATGTGTCCTGCGTCTTTATTTATTCTGGGAAGGATCGGGGTATCACCACACAAGCTGTGGTGCTGAGAAGAATTGTCCCCTTTGGGGTTTATTTTTAAAGAACCACCACAACACGATGTGATTCCTAATCAAGTTATTGGCATAACATATAAGTTTTGTGTCATGTAATGGTTAGAGTGTTGGACTATGACCTGGGAGAGCAGGGTTCGAATTCCCACTCAGCCATGAAGCTCACTGGATGACCACTGCCTTTCAGCCTAACCTACCTCACAGGGCTGTTGTAGGGATTGAACGAGGAGGAGGAGAACCATGTATGCCACTTTGACATCCTGGGAAGATAAAGGTGGTATATAAAATTATTTAAATAAATATAGGTAGACCCTCAGTATAGTGTCCAAATTTCAGTACTACCTGACACTCCAAGTGTTGAGTCAATCTGCCATTTCCCAAGATACACTGGGCTGAATCTTACTGGTTCCAAAGCGTCACTCTTATAGCATGAAACCAGAGATTTCTCCCTTTTCCAGTATTTATTTAGTAGATAGTTTCAGATTTATATTTTGTTGAAATGTCTGCAATGGTACAGTACTTAGGAGCGGGTCATAGGGCTTATAGACTGTTGAATATGTGACAAGGAGGCTGTAAAAGATCTGGTCAGATGAAGTTAATTAACGGCAAATGAAGGACAGCTGCTTTTTATGTATGTAGCACATCTTTGATCTGCTCTACCCTTCAGACCTCTGTGGACAAGGTAGTTAAATACAAACTAGGAGGCCTATTTTAAAGACATTAAGGCCCTCAGGGGCAAGGAGTGACAGTCCATGCAGCCATGAGCTGTTAGCGTTATTCATTAGAGAACTTTAAACATGTCAGAAAAATAGAGTAATGTCCCTGCACTTAGTTCAGCCTGAACACTGAAGATTACCACAGCTTTGGGACGTATGAATGGACCAGCGTCTGGCAACGAGTTTCACGAGAAGGATTTGTTATGCAGGGAAATAATAATCATGTGTGTGTGAGAGAGAGTTCAATGAATTATCAGGTCACCTTACATAATCGATAGGTGTTTGTAAGTATGTCAGAAGAGACAGGCAGAATCCTAAAGGTGGAGGATTGGGAGGGGTGGGATTCTATGAGGAGACGGGATGGGAGGAGATTTTAAAATAAATAAATTAAATAGCAGATGACCAAAATGACTTTAGTTCAGTTGATTTATTTATTTTTGCTGCCAGCTGTCCACTACCTCAATTGCAAGAATATTTTAAATTCACGAAGATATAATTACTGTAGATTGGGAACCACTCTGGGATCTTTGAGTGAAGGGCCGTCTACAAATTTAATTAATAACAATAACAATAATTCCAATAAAAAGTCAAAAATGTAACCAATAATTAACCAATAGTAATGAAAAAATTCCTTCAGTAGCACCTTAAAGACCAACTAAGTTTTTATTTTGGTATGAGCTTTCGTGTGTATGCACACTTCTTCAGATACACTGGAAACAGAAGTGTCAGACCCTTATATATATACAGAGGGTGGTGGGGGTGGGTGGGAATGGGTGATGGGCTGATAGGAGTGGTAAACCTGTGGATGGCTGTTAACGGCTGCTGATGACTGCAATTAGTCCTGGGGGGGGGGGAAGCAAGGGCTGAGGCGCTAAAGAAAGCTTGATCATGTATAATGAGATAAGAATCCGATGTCTCTATTCATCCCATGTGGCTCCATGGTTTTAAGCTTGGTAATGAGTTCCAATTCAGCAACTTCTCTTTCCAGTCTGTTCCTGAAATTTCTCTGTAATTAAACAGCTGCTTTGAGATCTTGTATAGAATGTCCTGGGAGATTGAAGTGTTCTCCTACTGGTTTCTCTGTCAATAATAATGAATAGTGATATGTTTTCAGGACCTTTGCCTTCATACAACATTGGACCTGCAGAATGAGATGTTCCACAATTTGAACATGAATCAAGAACTGGCAAAACAACTTGAATTCAACTCTCCTTAAATGTTTTATAGTGACTTTTTGTGACCTATATGTATTAGACAACATCATAAAACATAAGATGCGCAATGGCTATTTTTCAAATAACAGGGAGGAATTCAGCGTTTTGCTATAATGAATGTCCCATCAGTGCAAGCATTTCAGGTTACCAGACAGAATGATCCCCCTTCTCCATCCCCACATGCTGTTCTGGGGGTTCTCCTAACCCCGAACAATTTTGAGGGTAACAATGGGGGAAGAAAGCCTTGTGGTTCAAGCAGTAGGTCTTGTGCAGGGCTTCCACTGAGCAGATTTATTAGGAGAATCTCCCCTGTTATGCTCACTCTTTCAGAAACTATGGTGGAGAAGCAGAGGAGTGAAATTTTGAGATGAAAACTCCCTCCATCCCCCTACCACCACCTCTATTCAAAATACACTACAGTATCCAGAAACTTCTTCAAAGAGCACTGGGGTTGCATTACATGCATTTGTGTGTAATATGTAGTTTTACTTTTAGCAAAGCTAAACAGCAATAGGAGAGAAAAGGTTTTAATGGTGGAATACAGAAGAGGTATAATTGTAGCCTGAAAGGAAACCAATGAACAAACTGTGTAGCTAGTATAGCTAACCTTAACGGATGGAAAACTTACCTTTTACAATTTAAGATTGTGAAACGACGATTTTTCCCCTCGATGGTTTATTTTATATACATCAGACAGGTCCATTGTTAAGTTTTCATACAGTGGCTTGTTTGAACCTGTAGCTGTTCATGTTTTTGTCCCAGTGTGGAATCAATGGTTGTATCTTTTGTTCTTCAAGTCTAGATTATGGACTGAACAGCACTCTTAATAATGTTTTGTGGTGTTTCAAGCATTTGTCATGTCAAAAAACATTATTTTGGCAGCAAAGGTACTGATTTTGAGACCAAATTGGGAACAAAACACCACTTTATCAAAACAAAACACCACTTTATCAAGACCAAATAATAATTAGCTCAAGTCATGTTTAACAATTTCACAGTCAGATGTATTTTTACAAGGGGATAGCAAGATACATATTGCAATATTTATTGTTATTTTGCATATTTTGACAGTATGTGTTTGAATGCCAAAACAAATATACACAGCTCCAACTATATAATATACAGTGCTTGACATGTGTTTCTCTCTATGAGCAAATTTCCATTGTGTTTTGCTTCCTCTGTGACTATCTTATTCCAGGAAAATGAATAAAGCACACTGAGGAGGGTGAATAATACACTAAAGGGGATATCTGCAATAAAATGCATGCATGCATCATACTTCCTAGACCTATCTCAATGGTGGGACAATATATACAGAATGTTGAGTCTCTAGTATCAGTCACATCTATATAGGTAGTACCCCTTGGAAAACAATTGGAAGCCACAATTTTTCTTCTCTTTCTTTTGCTATTAATGTATTTAAAGTTTCTTGTTGTTTGATATAGTACGTGTTAATTTCAAAGATAATTTTAAGATATCTGATGGGCATATTTTTGTGAGACCATTGTCCTTTGAGAGTAGGAAGGGGAGTATTGAGTTACTCACAGCGGGTGTTGAAGAATCTTGAATTTCATGAAATTTCAAATTTTAATATGAGGTGGCCAAGCTTCCCCATCCCCTGCTCTGGCTACTCAAGGTGTATTCCTAGGACAGAATGTCATGATGTAATAAGTCCCAGGAATGCATTCAAAGCAGTGAGGGCACTGCTTGAAGCAGTGGTAGGGCTTTCTTGTTTACTGTTGGAAAAAGGAAGAAAAAGACAAGAAATATTCACATTGGAAACGTCTATGTGATCTGAAAACAAAGCAAAGTATCAAAGCTGATACATAGATGGCACATCACCCCAGTACAATTAGATCATGGGTATTGGAAAACTAAGGGCCTAGGGGCCGGATCCAGCCCAATCGACTTCTAAATCTGGCCCGCAGACGGTCTAGGAATCAGCGTGTTTTTACATGAGTAGAATGTGTCCTTTTATTTAAAATGCATCTCTGGGTTATTTGTGGGGCATAGGAATTTGTTCATTTCCCCCCCAAAAAAATATAGTCTGGCCCCTCACAAGGTCTGAGGGACAGTGAACCGGCCCCCTGCTGAAAATTTTTGCTGACCCCTGAATTAGATCATATAAACAAAAGGTTCCCAACTGTGTGTTGGAGGAGCTGTAAGGAATGAGGGTATCTTGCATGTGGTCCTTGTGTTTTCATGCATTTTGGAAAATTGAAATTATTTGAGAAATACTGCAGCAACCCATTCTGTTATAGACACAGCTGCAATTGAACTCTGCAGCCCTCTAGGTTTTCAAATGAAGGCTTTTCATGAGGAACCTATCCAATCATTGGTTGCAGCAACCAGAATAGAAATTGCTCAAAGCTGGAAAACAGCCACAAGATATCCCAGCCTTTGCCCAAATGGTGCCCTCCAGCTGTTTGGATACAGCTCCCATCAGCACCAGCCATCAAAAGGCATGTGGTTGATGAAGGCTGGACTACACAGTTAACAGAAACTCACATATCGCAGTAGATTAACAGGAGGCATCACTAAAGAAGGTTTATGTGGTTTTCATTTACCATGTTTCTCCAAAAATAAGACACCGTCTTATATTTATTTTTCCTCAAAAAAAAAAAACACGGTGGCTTATTTTCAGGGGTTGTCTTATTTTTTTTTATTAAGTATGTTACAGTTTAACCTACAAGGTTAAACTGCCTATCACTATGGCTTATTTTCAGGGTATGGCTTATTTTCGGAGAAACATGGCAAATCATTACTTGAAAAGAAACATAATTAATAATTACCTATTTAAAAAACCTGTTAAAATACATTGACAAATGACAGCTATACAATTCTTTGTTTTCCCCACTCAGTAGACACTATTTGCAGTTGCTATTGTGTTCATAACTTTTGTAGAAATTCAGTAAAAAACAACAACCTGCAAAGACATTTTCAATATTATTCTTTAGATTTTATTCTTCAGTTTAATCCAATCTTCAGGGAGCAGCCTTGCCTCCCACACTCTGAATTTATGACAATTTATATTGCTATATGATATGGCTTCAGCTAAGTTCCACATAGTTCACTGTGTGAGATTTAAACATTGTTGTCTCATGGAAATTAATGGGAGTTAAAAGTGTTAGACTGCGTCTACTTATTTATAAATAGCTTTTAAGTAAGTGGTCTAGGATTCTATCCTAAGCCTTCCATTCAGGCTCCATGTGCACTCCTGTGCGTCCGTGGAACTCCTATCAAGACATTAAATTACGAGAAGCACATTGTTCATAAGAGCCTGTTTGGTAAATTAGGTGATATGATAAAAGGATGCACAAAGTTGATAGGCATTATCTGAAAGAGGTACCTTCCTTCTAATGCTTTAATCTAAAACTCAAGATTGCTAGAAATGTAGCAGGGCCACCGTAGTTTTTGGGCTACTTTTCAAGTAGGATACTTTAAATGTTATCACAACCATTACTATTGATGGGAAAATGTGTATTGTTTCTTATCTGTCCCACCATTTTTTGCATAGCTTGTGTGTTCTTTTTTTTTTTAATAGGGCCCCCTTCCCATATCTGTATACATTCTTGGTTATTATGCAGAGAGTGCTGCCTTGGGAAATCAACTAACTATGCAAACCTACTGTATAATTAAATGATGAGAACAAAGAAAAGATTTTTATCCTTTCGGAAACACAGAAAGCTAACAGAATCGTGAAGTTACCAAAACATAGTTCTTGCCAATGGAAATGGAATTCATCTGATTCATTTGCTGGAAAAATGCCTGCATTAAAAATTTGTGTTCTATAGGCTAAGAAATTAAAACTAGTGCTGCGCCAAATTTGCATGAGGTTTGGGATTTAATGCAAAAAAAGAGGGGTTTGGGGGATTTCAGAAAGCTTGTTGGGGAAACTTGTCAGACATTGGGCAGACTTGTAGACGGACCACCACTGGGAGTCTAGTTCTAGTACAAGCAGGCTGAGGTCTAAAGGTTCAGAGGCAGATGATGTGGTCACAACCTGCTGTGCTCAGGTTCAGGTGAGAACAAGGGAAAAGTCCAGAAGCATAGGCAATGAGTGTTTTTCATGAGTGTTGTGTTCCTGACCCCCATGCAAGCCATGCATGTTGGCAGAGAGCATGTAAGCTCCATTACACCCCTGCCCCTGTTCCATCCCGTTTTCTGGCCACTTCCGGGTTGCAGCAATGTGTGAGGTCACGCGTCGATTGGACATGCTTAAATTGGTCGTCGCCTGTACTCAGCATGGTGGTGGACAAGTTGTTGGTGAGATACTAGACTGTTAGGACAAGAGAGAAAGTCTTCATTGGGAATCGTTGCAATGGGTTGCCCACATATTGCCTTGCTGATTGAGGCCTGTCATTTCAATCTCTGTACTGTATTGTATTTGAATGCAATGGATTTGGTTTTATATTGCAAAATTTTGCTCACATCTATAGGCAAACACTGATAATGTTGCTGCTAGTACAGTGCCATTTTTTTTAGACCTGTCTTCTCCCTTGCTTCCTTCTCACAATCAATTTGTGTCACAATGTGATATTGTCCCCATGCCACCACAATCATTTAGTAAGCCCACAACTTACATGGGGGTTACGTTCTGCAGGTCATGCCTAAATCCAAAATTATGTATAGTCAAAACACATTGGGTTCAATAGTGGGTGAGATTGCCAAAGTCATTTTTCAAGGAATCCCCCCCCCTTTCAAAACACTTTTTTAAAAAATTTGTCACACGCATAAAGCTGAATGAGCCCAAGTTAAATGTGCCTAAATTGTGGGGTTACTGGAATTAGATGTGGTTATTTGATGATATCATGTAGGGCACAGAAAGGCCTCCCATTCTCCTGATCAAGAAGGATCATGCTCCTTTTCTCCAAGCAACTGAGAGGTGCTCCCTGTGCTGTAGAGGAAATAGGACATTCCTCTTTCCTCATTTCCAACCTGTCAGCTCAAACCACTTAGGACTGCAGCCTAATTTCTGGGATGAAAAATTTCTTGGCTCAAATCTCAGAGTTGAGAGCATTTTTAAAAAATGTGTTTTTTTGTTTTTGCTTTTTGTTTTGTTTACAAAAATTCACCTCATCACAGAACTTTCCCTTATCTCCCAAAGAAGATCCTTGGAGAATGTAAGAAGAATATGCAATGCCTTTGTGTTATAATTGTTCTCTTCTCTGAGCACATTTTGCATGGGAACACTTTATACTTCAATAATTGTAGAGATCAAATGTATTTACCAGGCTTCTCTATCATCTTACAGGTCTTGTAGAAATTTGCCTGATGCACCCCCTCGATGTGGTGAAAACCAGGTAAGGTTCTGCTTGAACAAGTTTTATTGACACTGGAAGACATCCAAATTGGAAGCTGTCAGAACTTAAAAAGCTAGAACTTGTCCAAGTAAGATAACTTCTCCCTTTAATGGCATTTATATTTACTTACTGTTTTTCATAGCATTTGACAGGCAGAATTTGAATAGCATGATGCATTTCTGCTTGGAGGTCATCTGGAGGTGCTAAATACTTCTTTATTAAATGTACTCTTCATGTGACAGCCTGAGATCCTGTTCTATTAAAAGTGAAGCGAGGAGGCAGCATGGTTATATTTTCTTTCCTACCATATTTATCAAGTGAAGTAATGTTTTGACTTGAAACGAGAAATGTCATGTTGCCTTAAAAATAATATTGATGGTAAATGTGGCCTGAGACGGTTAATTGTGTTTTCAAAACTCAGCAAAAATGAGATTATTAGTTTTTTCCAAATCTGTTTTTGCACATGCCTGTTGGGTGGTTTCAGGCTCGCTATCTATCAGGCACATTCAGTGACTTCCAATCATACATTTGTGGCTGGGCAATTACACTGGCTTGTCAGTTTGGAAAAACACTAGCCCAAACATTTCATTGCAAATAATAATAATAATAATTGTTGACATCCGTCTGTCTCAAAAGACAATGAAAGGTGTCTCCAAGGATGAAGTCAAACCGCTGCATTAGCAGCACCGAAGTGACCTCCCAGGGGCACAAGTCTGGGCAGTGTGTATGGAGGTCCTGGGCTGCCCAGATGATAAGACCCTCTGATCTGGTCCAAAGGAAACCAAAACAATATGTTTGGCACCAGCTTGGCTGCAGGAGTTGGCAGAAGGAGGTGTACAAGGCGTCATCCTACCATCTGGATTTGAGTAGGGTTTACTCCTTAGCCTTTTCTTCTCCCAATGATATCCTGCAAGGCAGCAGAGGTTTAGGATCAAAGGTTTTTTTCCCACTCCTAGATGGGCTACCTTCCCAGCTTGATGAGCCCCATCTGCCCCACACTTCCCTCTGCAGCACATGCAGAAACCAACTTCTTGACCAACTTCTTGACCATTGGACCCACTATTGGTCTCATTCACTCAATCTGCCAGGTAGAAATAGTAGCAGTAGGTAAACGGTGTTTCTGTGCACTCTGGCTTCTGTCACGGTGTTCTGTTGCGCCAGAAGTGGAAAGCAGACCCGGGAAGCTGTCTGTGGACAAACACCGGCTCCCTCAGCCTGAAAGCGAGATGAGCGCCGCAACCCCATAGTTGCCTTTGACTGGACTTAACTGTCCAGGGGTCCTTTACCTTTTACCTAGTAGCAGCAGCAGCAGCAGCAGCAGTAGTAATGATGATGTTAATGTTTTAGGTTACAGAGGAAAATTGCAGCAGAAAATTGCACGATATGTTGTCAAGTTAAACACGCTTCCCATTAATTTCAAGGGTCAAACTAGACTTGATGGGGATGGTCATGTGTATTTTTTTTTACAAGTCTGCCCTATTAATGAAGTATGGGGTGGTCTGTTTTTTATATGAAAAGGTCTGGCGAATGAAGGACTCGTAACACAGAGACACCCCCCCGCACTGTACTCTAATGCATCAAGGAATTTTCTTTCCAGTCCAGCTCACTTCCCCTATCCAAGATAGGCTGGGATTGAATTGCTTTAAGATAAGACAGGGGAATCAAGGTCTTTGTTTGCCTCCATTATCCCAGGTTTTGCTCTAAATTTGGCTGGTCAGTGCCTCTTCTTTCAGTTTTGACAGACTTCGGCATTGCGTCAACAGAGTGTTGGATACAAAGCAATTTTGTGCTAACACTTCTGCTATTTCTTCATCATAAAGCAATGAAAGCAAGGACAAATGGAATAAACCAGGAAAAATAAAATAATAAATATTTGCATGGATTTATAAGTGATTTTTCTTCTTCTTGTCCTTTGTGTTTGCACCTACAAATATTTGTGTAGTTGAGTTTTGCTGGCGTAAAGTTTCCTGAAAGAGAAACTTTCGTGTTGCCTGAGCAAGTATCTTCAGATACCAAGCTGTCAGTTCAGATGCATATGTTTGCCCTCCGTTACCTGGGCTTCATCTTAAGGGGGAACAAAAACAATATTGTTCAGATTGATAGGCATATACAATCAGTAAATAAAGACTTGCTCAGTCAAAAAAAGAAAAAGAAAAACTTCCAAAGTGCAAATACTGTAGATCCCTCCTGTCCATTTTGCAGAAATTCATCAAGTAGAAAACAATCTTACAATTTCCTAGATGTAGTTTTCTCCCCATTCTAATTCTGATATGTTTGAGCAATGTGCATTTGAAAATTGAATCACACACACACTTACTGGGTATTGGACAGACAGGGTCCACCTTCTTAGATTCAGGAAAAGTCTGTTTTCACATTGAACCCCATTGGGGAGGGAGAGAATGCTACCATAACCAGCTGGGTATTCTGCAAGAAGTTGGAAGAAACAACTTGTACTTTTATATTTTGCTGCTTATCGGTTTTTGAATATATTTGCAGCTTTGGAGCGCTCCTCAGCCAGTGTACAGGAAAAGCAGGATACAGAGACATCCTCATCTCTTATTCCCTATGGCCCATCACAGGAAGGGCCATAGCTCAGAAAGAAGAACCGTAGGACCCTAGTAGAGGTGTTCAAGGTCCCCGGTGCAATCCCAAGCATCTCCAGGTAGAGCTGGGAAAGGCCTTGAGAGCTGCTATCAGTCGCTGAGCTAGATGAACCGATGGTCTGACTCCATATTCCAATGCTGCTGCTGGCATGCCAACTCTGAATGTGATCTGCATCACTTTCAAACATTTCAGCTCATACATAGTGTACTGCCATGTGGAAGTATTTTTCCTGCAAACAACATCCTGTGCATATAAAAATAGATTCTGAGGATGAAGGGATCCAAATCTGCCTAATCTTCTGCCAGACATGCTAATATTTGGACTATATCTCAATAGTGCAGCCGATGCTTTGCATGCAAAAGGTTCCAGGTTCCATCTCGGGTAGGTTGGGGTGGCAAAGACTCTCCTCCCAGAGAGTAGCTCTTAAAAATTGTATGAATGAGAGAGAGAGCATGAAAACAGACATTTGCCATCTGAAGTGATTTCAGATCTGCTTATAGCCCAACAAGAACTATTTTGCTCTTATTGTATGTTAGACCTTAGGCAAACCATGATGAAAAATATTTTGAGTTGAAGAATCCCATACGGATTTAAGTTTAGAGTGAGCATAGGGACACAATAACGAAGCAACTTTGGCCAGCTCACCTTTTACCAAATTACATTAAGCAAGCACTCCTGGGTTTTGAAAGAGTTTTTGATGTATTGCATTATCTAGCTTTCATAGCTTGCTACTGCCTGCGACTTAAAACAATACTCTAGGTCAAAAGCTTTTGGACTGAACATGACTGAACATGTTCCATAGCAAGAGCCCATTTTTAGCAAAAGACTAATCTCACATTTATTTCTACCGGCTATTCTGTTCCAGTTTATTCTTGTGTCCTAACTTCTGATGTTTTGGCCTTATTAGAGTAGCTGTGTTTCCTACATGTGTTTCTGATCGCTTTCCAGCTGTTGTTTTGTAAGTGCTTTTGCCCTCTTTGATTCTTTGCATTTTTTCTAGTTAAGTAAGCACTGCCGAAATTTATTCTAAAAATACTCAAGTTCAAGGTAGTTGTTACTATCTGGTGCATCTTTGTTTCTAACCTTACGTGGATTCACAATGGTGACCAATTTTGGTGGTCTTGTTAAATAGTATTATTCCATTATAAGATTCTCTAGCTGGCCTTCTGTTTTTAGCATTCAGATTATGTTTTCTTATAAGATCTTTTGTTTCAAACTTCACACCATTAGACTTTATCTGGCTTAGGGTCATTTCAGTGTGGATGTCTTCCAAGGTGCCATCATTTGCTTGTCACTTTGCTTCCACTTAGAATCGCTTAGAAATTAATATGGGCGTGTTGACTAATAATTCCAACTCAATAACCTGTCCAAGTTAACTCTTGCCCCCAGACTGAAGAATGCTGTTAAAATGCAAGCTAAACATATGATTTAACAAGTTTCTAGTTATCTACAGAGATGACACCAAAGGGCTGGGAGTTGATTTTCAATATTTTCTTAGGTCACCCCGCAGACCAGCTCTGCCAAGACTCTGTTGAACAGGTGGCAGAGCATGCTAGGTACAAGAAAAGTTTGTTTTGCCACCATTGTTTAGCTGCATTGGTTTACTGATTGGTGAGGTATTGTGTGTTGAGATGAAC
The DNA here is from genome assembly GCF_963506605.1 of Zootoca vivipara. NCBI lineage: Eukaryota > Metazoa > Chordata > Lepidosauria > Squamata > Lacertidae > Zootoca > Zootoca vivipara. The sequence continues at coordinate 32,047,947 of NC_083276.1, forward strand.
AAAAGACTCCTCTATCAGAGTAGTAGCAAAGTAGGTGTTGGTGGGGCAGGGCAGGGAACTTGTATATTACAAAGCTGCTTGGGGCATGGAGCCCCTTTTGGGATTCCTGGCAGTGAGGGGTACCTGTCAGGGTTCAGGACCCTCACCCTATGTGTTTTCCAGGGTAGTGTTTCACTCCACAGGAGTGCATAGCAACCTATCACATATACTGTATGGGACAAAGGAGGGGGGGTGTCACTTGGAAGACACAAACAGAGTGGAGGCTAAGTGTTTTTTCCTGCAGGTGATCCCTGACACTGAGAATCAAGGCTTCTCTTATATTTACTGCCCGATCACTGGGTAATGTCAGGAGCTGGTTTTTTTATATACAGATGGTTTCACAAAGCCATAGGTATGACTCTGCTAGCACGTTGACCATCGCATCTTAGTGGGACATGGGTGGCGCTGTGGTCTAAACCACTGAGCCTCTTCAACTTGCTGATCGGAAAGTCGGCAGTCCAAATCCCTGCGGCGGAGTTGCTCTGTCCTAGCTCCTGCCAACCTAGCAGTTCTAAAGCACACCACTGCAAGTAGATAATGTGGTGGGAAGGTAAACGGCGTTTCCGTGTGCTCTGGTTTCCGTCACGGTGTTCTATTGCACCAGAAGCGGTTTAGTCATGCTGGCCACATGACCTGGAAATCTGTTTGTGGACAAACACTGGTTCCCTCAGCCTGAAAAATGAGATGAGTGCCGCAACCCCTTTGACTGGACTTAACCATCCAGGGGTCCTTTACCTTACCTTTTTTATTGCATCTTGCTCTTTCAACAGCCCACCCAAACCAGGGTCAGTTCCAGGTTTGAGGGGACCGTGCTAAAGTGCTCCTACCTGGGTGCATCCTATTGGCAAGCAGCAGCAGGCGGCAGCAGCACTGTTTAAATTTTCTGCAGTGCCCCTAATGTATTTCTCCAGGACATTATGTGGAAATAAACTGGTCCACCACTGATAGGTGATTCAATGAACAGATTTTTTTTTTAATGTGGGGAGGCAGGAAATACATCAGTGGTGGGCTCTGCTGGTGGTGTTTGGGCCCTGGCAACTACCCCTATTGCGACATACTGATGAAAACCACCCATTTCTTCCTTCATATATTTGCTGTGGTGATGTGAGCTTCTGCAATCTATTGATGGATGGATGGAATAGCTGGTCAAATTAAGAAAGATAGGAACCACATGGACAGGCTTAATCCTTTTTTTGAAATTCAAGCTTCCATCAGTTTAGGACAGTACCTGATATATTTAAGTAGATAACACAGTTTCCAGTTATTACATGTAGAGTCCCCCCAACCCAAAATGGCAAGTAGTCCTAAGTGCCATGTTCAGGATAAGAAGATGCATGTGAATTCCTGAGCATGTCTCCATGATAAATTCATTTCTCTCCCCACCCCACCCCCCACCTTGTCACCTCATGGAGCAGATATAATTTAATCTGAGTTTTTTAAAAGATCAGCATACAATCCTGTGTTAGACAGGCCTAATATTTGGTGTTCTCTCACTATATCTGTATGGACTACATTTTGATAATTTTATCAGTTCCTTAATTTGAAATATTTTTAGTCCACCCTTCATCAAGTATTCCCAGAATGAGGACAAGAGGAATTTGAGGGTACCGGTAGGAGCAACTGAGGAGTAGAAATTTTTTAATATATAGTGTATTTTCCTTTGACATGTTTTAGATAAATAAACAAACACACCTCATAAAGTTACTGGCTAAAAGTACAGGGCTTCTAAGTTTGCATTTATGCTGCTTTCCACAACTGGTTAACCTCTCTGTATCACCATGTCCCCAGCAGCCAGAGGAGTGCCCCTGGTAATTTGTCAAGACTAAAAAGCCGGAGGGTTTCCTTCTGTAATCCACACTGGCAATTACGCCTTTGGAAAGCACATGCCAGCACAGCGTGTTTGCTTGCCCTGGTACAGTATCTCTGCTGAGAGAGAAAGGGAAATGTTTTCTTACGGTGGAAAAAGCTGCTGTTGATTAACTCTGGTCTCAGGCTAAAGTCGCAGGCTTCATTGTGGAAACTGCACAGTTGTTTCATCCCCCCCCCCTGCAAAAAATAAATAAAATTAAAATGTTTTCTTTCATGATGTTGCCGCACATCTATTCTTTCTGCTACGTACATGGTGAATGCAACTTCCGCATGGGGCGGAAATAGGAAAATAGGCTTTTTTTTTCATTGTTGAATAAGACACTCATGTTATGTTCTTCTGTTTAATCAGAGATGTAGGTTGTGTAGGGATATAGGGGGGCAGGTAAGGCATTGTTTTAATTAGGGTGCCCTTCCAAGGACCCTTCTGCCAGGTCTGACTATATAGAAACCTTTGGGTTTCTATTTAATCTTCCTGAGCTTCCTCAGCCTCCCTGCCTATCTCAACTAGGGCCAGGGCCTTTTCAGTACTGGCCCCGACTTGGTGGAACACTCTGTCACAAGAGACCAGGGCCCTGTGGAATTTGACATCTTTCCGCAGGGCCTGCAAGACAGAGCTGTTCCGCCTGGCCTTTGGTTTGGACTCAGTCTGACCCTTATGTTTCCCTCCCCTTATGGTTTTGATTGATGGGCTACTACTAAAATGAGGCTGCATTTTAAATTGTATTTTAACCCGTATTTTAATTAACTGTTTTTTTCCCTTTTCTTTTACGTTTTATTGTAATTTTATTGGTGTTAGCTGTTCTGGCTGGGGAGGGCGGGATATAAATAAAATATTATTATTATTATTATTATTATTATTATTATTATTATTATTATTACTGCTCTCCTTCCACTCTGGCAGTGAGCGGTGGCAAGGAGATAACTGACTGTGCTGCTTTGTGCATCCAGACTTGCCTGCGACATCTTCTTCCAGGGTGCTTCTGTCCATCAGAGAGCCAAGGGCCACTATCGGTCCAGAAACAGAGAAGGTTCACTAATATTGACACTTGTTAATATGATGGTCTTTGGGTGGGGAAAGTGGGGGACGTTCTCCACCTCCAGTAAAAATGATATGTCTCCATTAATAACCCATTCAGGTATACAGTACTTCATGCCGTTTTTATTTGCCCACATGAATGCAACAACGCACTTGCTGCAGCAGAGCAAAGGTAGCTACGTGGGAACATAGGAAGCTGCCTTATAGAAAGCCTGGCGGCTCAATGTCATCAGCTCAATGCTATCTACACACACTGACAGCAGCTCCCCAGGATTTCAAATACGGGTCTCTCCTAACCCTGCCTGGACATACCAGGGATTAAACCTGAGACCTTCTGCATGCAAAGCCTGCATATGACTACTGTGTTGTTGTTTTTCCAAAACCCGTACATTAGGAAATCATAAAAGATATTTGGCAGGAGAAGAGATAGTGGATTGTATTTATAAGAAATATCTATTTTTATTTTAAAAATGGAAATTGGGGTTTGGAAGTGAGCAGATGTTGGAGGAGAAGGAGAAGGAGAAGGAGAAGGAGAAGGAGAAGAAGAAGAAGAAGAAGAAGAAGAAGAAGAAGAAGAAGAATCAGAATCAAGGGTCTGAATACAAAGGAACAGATTCCCCCCCCCCTCCAATGTATACATTTTTAAAAGGGGTATTTAAAACGAGCAGCTGGGAAAGGTTAAATGGGATGAAGTTGGAGACATCCATGGAGCACATAAGATATTTCAAAACAATTTAACAGAGTGACTTGGGTGGGTTATTAACAGATGTTAATGATTTGTCGGTGGTACAAAACATTAAATCGCAATCGGGGTAGACTGTGGTCATGCCTAGTTTCTTACCCATGGACAAAAATTCAGGGTTAGACCACTGTCATGCCTGATTTCTAACCAGCAATGGAACATGTCTGAATTAAGTAACCAAGGAACCACTTTGTTTTAAAGATAAAACAAAGCCCCCCCCTATTTTTAACTCTTTTCCCCTCCATGCAACTAAGCTAATGTGAGATAATTCATGGGTACAGCCTCTGCTTAGCATATTTCTGAAGAAGAGGGATGCCCTATCTCTTTACAAGCCAGGGTTTTGTGTGTGTGTGTGTGTGTGTGTGTGTGTGTGTGTGTGTGTGTGTTTCAGTTCACTGGCGTTTTAAAATTTTCTAGTACGAAAGCAGAGCAGTGCAAACGCTTGAAGTGCTGTACAACTGTAGCATTGCCAATAATTCTCATAAAAGTTGGACATTAGTGCTGTATTTAAATAAGGCCCTAAAAATAACTGTATTAAGCTAATGGTTGCCAAATAAATCCTGTAAATAAATAAAAAGTGAGATAATATCTTGTTTTATTAGCTTTCTGTGTGTTTTCGCCAGCAGATGTAACACTGTGTATTCTAGGCCTAGTGGGGCTTTTGAAGAAACAAGAATCTTCTGAGCGAGCAGCTCGCTTGAGTAAAAAAAAATACCATCTTCAGTGTGTTCTTGGCATGCAAGAGTTCAATTTTTATTATTCATTTCTCGAGAGGATGCAAAAATATGTCTAAAGAAGCAGCAGCAATGTTTTAACCCTCTATAATTATACAGCAAAGTGGTGGACAGTGAAAGTACGGCAAGATAAGCTGTGCTTGCATGCAGAGTTGAGCGATTCCTGAACTATTGTTAATTAGACGAATGCACAGGCCTATTGCTCAATCAGTTCCAGGGATTAGGACAAGAAGGGAGGGGACTCTTCACTGGTGGGGAGAGTTCTGCTGCTGCTACGGAGGCCCCCACTGCACCCACCAGGCATAGCTGTCAAGTTTTCCCTTTTCTCGCGAGGATAAGGGAATTTCCCTTTTAAAAAAAGGAGAACTTGACAGCTATGCCACCAGGGTGAGAAGTTGCTGTTAGTGATCCCCCCACCAGTGGCAGCCCAAGATGGGGCACTGCAGGGTGGATGTGGGGTAGCCGTGGTCCAGAGTTGTCACAACAAAAAAGGAAGGAAATGACTCCGACTTCCAAGTGTCTCGATTTTCCAGGGACAGTCCTGGAAATGTTAAAGGCATCCCGGTTTCTGATTTGATCCTGGAATGTCCCGATTTTACCCACCAGTGGGGACTTGGGGACAGTGCCGGATTTACGTATAAGCTAGACAAGCTATACTATAGCTTAGGGCCTCACTGGCTTGGGGGCCGCAATAGGGGGGCAGGGCGCCCCGGGCTCCGCTCTGCGGGGGGCAGTGCGGCGCCCCCTCATTACTGTGGTGGCGGCGCGACTACCATCGTGGAGGCCCCGATGTTTCTAGCCTCGCCGCTGACGCCCCTTGCCGCTCCACCTCCACCTGAGTAGGAAGAAGACAAAGCGCGCGGCAAACCGGTCCATAGCGCGCTTTGTCTTCTTCCTACTCAGGCAGAGGCGGAGCGGCGAGGGGAGTCAGCGAAGACGCCCCCTGCCGCTCCGCCTGAGTAGGAAGAAGCACACGTCGCGCTATGGAACGGGTTGCCGGCGGCGGCGCTGGAGCATCCCCCCCTGGCAACCCACTCCGTAGCGCGACATGTGCATCGTGATGCATGCATCATGACGCGCGACGCATGTGCACAATGGACGCCCCGCCCCCCGGCGGGTGCCTTCTGGTTTGCCGCCCCAGGCAGCCAGAAGGCTAGCGATGCCACTGCTTAGGCCCCCCCCAAAAAAAAATTAAAGGAAAAAAAACACTGGGTGTACATTTCCAAAATAAAATAACAAATAACAAATAAAATAAAACCTACCTGAAGCAACAGTGGTTTGTGTTGTGTAGGCTCCTATGATGTAAGTAATGGGCCCCGCCTGCTAGCCTGCACCCTAAAATATCACTGGTTTGCTCATTTCTATATCAATTACTTTGATAAAATACATATTTTGTTATTTGCAAATGGCTTTAGATACCTATTAGGTCCATAAATTACCATATATTCAACACAAAAAACAGCAACAATTTGTTGTTGACAAAGGACAGTTGGACATATAAAGGGCCCCATTACCTTCAGTAGCTCAGGGCCTCATCAAACCTAAATCCGACCCTGACTTGGGGTAAACTTGGGAAGAGGATAGCTGGCTTGCCCTTGACTTTCTCATCACAGCCACGATAGAAGCAGCATCAGGCAGGGACAATGGCTTCTTTATCCCTTGCTATCAGCTCTAACGCTTGTATATTCAAGAGAAAGCTCATTTTAAGGACACCCATATGGCACACACAAGTAGGTTGCTCCAGTTATATGATACAGAACCCGAGCTACCATTCAGGACTTTCTATGTCAGAGCAAATATCATGACTGATTTAATCCCCCACAAGTGATTATGAACAGTTTCCCTCTATGGCCCAAGCCAGGGAAACTTGGCCTTCTGTCTCAAAACCCCACAAGGCAAAGTGTTAAGCGACAGATGGCTTGGTGTGACAGATAAGTGTGAAGTCTCACATTAGCAAATATCTAACATTCCAAAGAAGGATCATCAAAGTCCCCTGGCAATCCAGCCTCTCCTACCACTTATTTGGCTACTAAGTTAGATAACAATTGCAGATATTAATTATCAAAGGTTTCCCCATTGGATACAAGATACAGTGCAGGCATTAAATAGGGTGCCTAGCACCCAGAGAGAGGCAGCAGGAATTTATAAATTTTTACTTTCAGCATTTACAGTATATACTGCTCAATAAATTAACAAAAGTTCTCTGGGCATTACAAGCAGAATGGAAAACCAGGAAGGGAAGAGAATGGAACGGAGTACTCAGGAACAGGGCAGGATTCTAGCCAGTCAGCCATGAACAGGATTGCAAGGCTCACCTGTTTTGTCTTAAGCAGATTTGTGGTTTGTTTATTTCAAGCCTTTGGGGTCCTTTGGGAGAAAGGGTGGGATATAAATTTAAGAAATAAAATAAATAATAAACCCAATAAATAATTTTCTTTCAATTTTATTTTTAATGTAAAGGTAAAGGTAAAGGGACCCCTGACCATTAGGTCCAGTCGTGACCGACTCTGGGGTTGCGCGCTCATCTCGCATTATTGGCCGAGGGAGCCGGCGTATAGCTTCCAGGTCATGTGGCCAGCATGACTAAGCCACTTCTGGCAAACCAGAGCAGCACATGGAAACGCCGTTTACCTTCCCGCTGTAGCAGTTCCTATTTATCTACTTGCATTTTGACTTGCTTTTGAACTGCTAGGTTGGCAGGAGCTGGGACCAAGCAACGGGAGCTCACCCCGTCACAGGGATTCGAACCGCCGACCTTCAGATCAGCAAGCCCTAGGCTCAGTTGTTTAACCACAGCGCCACCTGGTAGAGCCCTTTTAAACTGGAGTGTGGTGGAAAACAGGGCCATTCTGAATGTTTGGCCATTTTATTCTTCTGACTTAAAATGGGTAAATGGTTCCTGAAAAATTCTGAAATTATGTAAATGAGCATCTTCAACACGCAAGCCCAATTCCTGCTTGCTGTCAGCAATTTTCTTTTGTTTTCAGAGAAATGCCCTCCCTCAAATTGCCAAATCTGGGGAGTTTTTCACCACAGCCAGAAGTTTTTTAAAAAGAAAAAGAAAAAAACCTCCACTTTGATTCTATAATTTGTATTATGATTTGAGGTATATGAATATGATCATATCTAATTTGGAGAGCACCTTTAAAGATTCCACACTTCAGTGGGGTTTTTTGTGTTGTGGTTGCTTATCGCCTTGACAAATTATATTATTAAGATACCATTTATTTCACTTATTTATTGATTCATGTTAATTCAGTTTATTTTGTCTGTTATAAGTGCTTTCTGTTACAGATTGTTACAATTTTCTAATGCTTTTCCTCCTGTATGTAGAATGGATTGTTATATTTTAGGTGTGATTTTAATTGCACTTCATGTTGCTTTTGCATTGCACTTATAAATATAATGTAAAAAAATATTGTATTGACATTTTAATATGCTGTCACTTTAAGATACCACATGAAGTGTGAACAGAGCACAGGCACTTTAGGCAGGTGGGTCTAATTGCTAGTTTGTTTCTTAGAAATTGCCGTCATGTAATGTTTGATGAAACATGCACAGATCCTGGGAAGGTGTTTGGATGCTGAAACATGCTAACCAGGTTTTCTTTGCCTTCTGGTAAAAACAAATTGGACCTTGTAATTGATTTTTTTGTAAGTAAAGCTTTTATGTTTGCTTTGAGTTCAGACTCCATCTTTTTCTTGTTATATTTTGTCCCTTAGGAGTGTTTGCACCATAGGTATCTAGAAATGCAAGCTTAGTATAAATTCGTTTATCTCATCAAATGGCTGTGTTTCTATTACTTTCAGATTTTAGCAAAGCCTGTTACTGCAAAAATAATGGTAGGAAGAGAGAAAGGTAATTTTGTTTAAACTCCAGCACTTCACTCCCACCCCCTCACTCCACTTACCTGATTGTATCTGGGTTTAATTCACAGAATCTTTAGTGTTTTGTTTTTTTAATGCCTTAAAAGGGGCTTTATTGGGGAAATCCTTTTTTGGTTGTTGTTAAACTTTATTTTACAACTATTGACTAGGAAAAAAATATGAGCAAGAACGTGTCCTATTGAAATAATAAGTAAGGCCATTGCATCCTTTTTATAATAGCATTTAGATTCTCAAAAGGGAACCCCCTCCCCCCCTAAAAAAACACAGTAGTGCAACATTGCTGCATATGGGAAAACTTCAGTTTTATTACATAGAAAATAATCAGTGTCTAAGGTTCTTGAAAGCATATAAACTTACCCATTTTTAAAGTTACCCATTTTACATGCACCCCAGTTAGCATGCAAAAAAAAACACATTAAAAATTGGAGCACATTTCGAAATTAGATTATTTTAAATTCCCTTTAATACACACCCTAGGCATATCAAAACCTTAAAATGCAACATAAAAATACAATCTAGACCCAAACACTGTGTTCATTGGGAGTTACTCCTGGGTAAATGTGCACTGGATTGCAGCCTTTGAGTGATTGCATAAAATGATGGAAGTCAACTTAATAGTTCAGCTTTGGTAAAAGGAAGAGAAGCCTGATCAATTTGCAAAGAATTGCCTCCAGCTGTGTTAGTTTCCCCGTCTACTACTTAAACAGAAGCTGATCACAGTTTGCTCTCCTTTTTCTGTATTTACATTTCTGGAATTCAGAGAAGGAAGGCCTGGTGGTAGGTTCAGACTCTCACACAACAACGTGACACTTGACTGCCTTTCCTATTAGTTGGTATTCATGATCGATCTCCAGATTCAGAGGCAGCATAAATACTCTTAAGTGCTCTTTGCTGGGGAATTGCAATATCTATGACAGAGGACTGTTGCTTTTGTGCCCTGGTTGGATTTGGCCGGCTGCTGGGTAATTAAATGGACCTTTGTTCTGATCTAGCAAGTATCTTCATATGAAGTTCTGTTAATTTAGGAAATACAGATGATTCCTTGACACTTTGAAGAACATATGTGGGGTAGGGCAGTTCATAAAAAAACTTGCCTTTTTTTTTAAATGCCTGCTCCAAAGGTCTTATCTTACTACACTAAGGACTATATAGCTATATCTGAAATTTCATGCATATCAGTTAATATCTTGACCCTCCTCCACGAAAATAGCTGTTTACTTGGCCGTTTTCATATGTCGTGAAGGCTGAAGTGGAGCAGGGTCAAGATATTTACTGATATGCATGAAATTTCAGATATAGCTATATAACCCCTAGTGTAGTAAGATAAGACTTTTGGAGCAGGCTTTTTTTTTAAAGGTTTTTTATGAACCACCCTAATGTGGCGCTTTCATGGACAAGGCTTGCCCTTATTGCCACCATATAGGCAGGCCATATATTAAGTCCAGGTTATGATGAAGTGCTACACACATATTGTTATATGCCTGATAAGCTCCTCCATGTGTAGATCAGAATACAATCAGAACTTCATTACGTTCTGGCCACAGGGGTGCCAACTTGAATAAAATATTGGGGTGGTAAGCCCTGTCTTGCATAATCAATCACATGACGTGGTGCACGGACCCTATTTGAAGGGCTATGCCCATCTGCTTTGGGGTGGCCTGACCACCTCAAATATTTTAGGGGGAGCAAAGGGAACTCAGCCCCTAGGAACTGGCTCTTATGGCTGGCCAGATGTGTGGGTGGTGAGGGGTGGGGCATCTGTGGAGGGGGACAATGTGGGGTAGGGCTAGTTTGTTCAGTGTTCGTTCAGTGCTGGGGAGGTTGTTTGAAACCCTCTTTTGCATCTCCTAGACCTAATGGGAGAAACAGTGTTTCTTTTTTTCTTGTATGTGTGTGGGTGCAGCTGACGACCATTTCACGTGGGGTTCCATGCCTGGCCCCCGCGTCCATTAGTAAAACATGTATAAGCACCCCCTGTCCCCATTACATCCCACCCCTGTCTTAGACATTTTCGGTCACTTCCTTGTCCAGTCACAAGTCTTTCAGACATGTGTTCATCATCCGTTGCCTGTATTCTTGTTACAAAATTGTACACACATAAATAATAAACGATGACATGACTAACAAAAATTGGGTGGGGTAAAATAATAAACACATTATTTTACAGTACCCAAGAATGAGGTGATTACAGTAAACCAGTAAAATGACTTCAATAAATCAGCTTGGAAAACACAAGAGTAATTGGAGGGAGGTAATTAGTAATGTCTGCTTATCTATGTCACATTGCTGTGCTCTTTCTGTGGGACCTGCCATTAGAAAAACTGAGATAGCTACTGCAGGGTGGCACTAGCCGCATCCCCCCTCCCGCCTTCCTGGCTATTCTTCTTGAAGCCCTTCAACTTGGATAGGGTGGGGTGCATAAATCCATAGGGCAGGAATGGGGTAGCTGTGGCCCTTTCGGATGTTGTTGGAGTCCAGTTCTCATCATCCCCAGACAGGGGTCAGTTGTGGTACATCACCATCTGGAGGGCCAGAGGTGACCCTTTGTCCTAGGATATGCTGTGCCTTATGGCAAATGTTTATCTCTGGCCCTGCCTCAGTTCTTTGTGTTTTGAGGGTTTGTATCCTTGGGCCCACGGGATGCAGGTGGCGCTGTGGGTTAAACCACAGAGTTTAGGGCTTGCTGATCAGAAGGTCGGCGGTTCGAATCCCTGCAACGTTGCTCGGTCCCAGCTCCTGCCCACCTAGCAGTTCGAAAGCACATCAAAGTGCAAGTAGGTAAATAGGGACCTCTCTGGCGGGAAGGTAAACGGCGTCTCCGTGTGCTGCTCTGGTTCGCCAGAAGCAGCTTTGTCATGCTGGCCACATGACCCGGAAGCTGTCTGTGGACAAACACCGGCTCCCTCGGCCTATAGAGCGAGATGAGCGTCGCAACACCAGAGTCGGACACGACTGGACCTGATGGTCAGGGGCCCCTTTATCCTTGGGCCCATGGGAAAAGCAAGCAGGCACCATAACCATGTTTGCACTCCCTTATCAGTCAAAATTAAAACATTCTTTGAAGCCAATTTTGTGCATGTACCGAGGCAATATGCACCTTGACTTTGCCATGGGTTGGAAATACCATTTACTCCTCTGTCTCGGGCAGCAAAGTGTCTCAGGCAGCTTTTAAAAAAAGGGGGGGAAGCTTGTCTTTAAAAGGCACTGTATTTACAGCTCTTAATGGGTCCTATTTCTCCAGGGTAAAGCATTGTGAAGGAAGGAAAAAGTTGGGGACTAGGCGTTTTAAAAAGGGAAAGTGACAACCCAGTGACCTTGAAGATGTGCAAAAGACAGTCTTCACAAACTTGTCTTCCAAAATAGAATCAGGCGTTGGCCACATCTGAAGTATTTGAAGCCTCCCAACAAAAACCACAGTGATGCCTCCTGCCTGCAACGCATGGTCAAAACAAAAGGAAATGTCCTTTTTCTAATGCTTGGCAAGCAAGATGCTGTTGAAAAGGTTTCAAGAGTTTTTGCGTTTCAGCCTTAAAACAAAGGAACCCTCCATTGCTGTTGGAGTTCTGAGTGCAAACAGGCAGACACCTCTGCCAGACCACTTTAGAGACATATTAGCTAAACCACCAAATTACTGTCCTTGTCGAGCTGTAAACAGCTATAAATCTTGGTTTTAAAAAAATAAACCAGGAAAATGTAGCACATTAAAATTGAATTAGACAATGCACACCACCCATAAACTATATAATAAACAGATCTTGGCCTTGTAGTAGAGTTATGATTTCTGACAACTCACTAGAGAAGAGCTCATGGGCATTCTGAATGACCTGCTACATAAATCGCTGACTAGTCATTTCCACTGAACCTCATTTTCTGAAATCCTGGTGAATTATTTGAAAATCGATAGCATCTTTACTTCCTAATTGTTAAAGCTAACAACTTCTTATGGGGTGTAGCAATGGATACAGTGTATTAAAATATGGGACTCTTGAGGAAAGTTTCCTGTGAGACGCTTTGTGCTTGGGTGCAAATAATACAAAAATTAAGTACTTGAGTGGCTTGGCAAATGTAGCCCATGCCTACTTGTATTATTTATTTAGTTATTATGTACTGCTATTAATCACCTATTAGCCTAGTTATCTAGGCTACCTACAACAATTTTTGAACACCAAAAAACCACAAATCAAGTAACAAAATAAAATCTCAGATAAAATGCAACATTAACACAACAAAATTAATTAAATATTTCCTTAGGGAGAAGAATAGAGTGCTCAAATGGTAAAGGCTAAGATAGTAATCAATGTCAACTTTATGACAAAACTTAGATATATAATATTAAAGTTGTTTAAAGTGCTTAAAAGGGCTGAATAAACAAAAATGTCTCTGGGGGCAGAAAATACCTGTACATTATTGTAGTTCCCAGGTGGACTTCTCTAGGGAGAGTCTTCCACAGCCAAGAGGCCACCCCTGAAAATCTCCTCTTTCTCCCTGCCGTCTTCTATACTGAGGCACTCCAGAGCCTCAGTTGATGATCTTAATGCACAGGTAGGAGGTGTTCTTTCAGGTACTGAAATGTCAACCCGTGAAGGTTTTTCATTTTTGTGCTTGGGCAATGAATGTTCAGGTGAGCCATGCCTGCGTATATTATTATTCCTCCATAACATACATATGCCTAGCAATTGGATGCTGTGCTTCACACAGGTTTGGGTTCAGCTGGATGTTCTGCTTGTGTGGAAATCCTCAGGGGGGGGAAACCTGGCCCTTAGTTTTAACTATTGTTTACAAACCAGCAATCCTGTAAAGAACTTGCCCCCCAAACTGGCCAAATGGGCAGGATAATTTCATCGTGCTGTACAAAATACGATAAGCTCCATGGAGGAAACTCGCTTTGCAGATACAGTTGCCTCAGTGTGCAAGTACCAATATTTGATTTGTTTTCATGTTGCAGTTCTGTGGTTTACACAAAAGCAAATTCCATTGAGTTCAGTGGGTCCACTTCAGATTGGAACAGCAATCAGGCCTGGATCAAGACTGTTGCCTTCATGTGGCAGCAGTGAGACCAGCTTGGGATTCAGCCAGCTCAGCCCTATTCCACCCTCGAAATGTCACATTTTGGAACCTAAGGCATCCCATTAATGGCACTCTGGCTCATTCATGTTTGGCAGTTGTCAGGGGGTCTGCTCAGCAGCAATGCTGGATCAAACCCTGCCCCCACCCCAGCATATGAGGGATTTGTGTTATTCTATTAATGTCTTTACAGTTATGGTTTACTAAAGACATGTATGTCATTTAGCTGCTCTGAATTCCATTTACTCTTGAAGCCCGGGACAAACACCCAGCTACAACATAACAGCACAGCACTGGGCATCATAAAACCTTTGTAATTGTTGGGTTTTGTCTTCCCCTTCAGAAAACAGGGTGGTTGTGTTCACACTCCTGTTTACTCTACTTCCAGTGAGCTCCCAATGCTGGCTGGAGAAACAGTGTCCATATGACATTAGCCACAGTCTAAATTCATCTGTGTCTACCTTAGTGTTTCTTGTATACCTGAAGGAGTGTTTCCACCCCCATTGTTCTGCCCGGACACTGAAGTCCAGCGCCGAGGGCCTTCTGGCAGTTCCCTCACTGCGAGAAGTGAGGTTACAGGGAACCAGGCCGAGGGCCCTCTCAGTAGTGGCGCCCACCCTATGGAACGCCCTCCCATCAGATGTCAAGGCAATAAGCAATTATCTTACTTTTAAAAGACACCTGAAGGCAGCCCTGTTTAGGGAAGTTTTTAATGTTTAATGCTGTAATTTTTAATATTCAGTTGGGAGCCGAATATTCATATTATTAATATTATTATTCTTATTATTAAATACTGCATTTTGTTACTCCCCCCACATCAGCTTGAATCTAAACTGAGAAAAAGAAAAAATGTGTTGCATTGTAAGTCAGTAATGCGTACACAGTCGGAGACTTCATTTAGCAATACTAATAATATAGGCAACAGGAAGAAGTATCACTCTATTTGTAGTGAAAAGGCAAAGAAGACAATGGAATTATCTGGGTTTGTATCCTCTGTTGACAATAATCTTAGTAATTTTCCAAGCAGAGTTCATTCTGGCTTGTAGTACCGTATTATGGCTAGGAGTTTAGGGGGATGTACCTCTTTTTATACTTCAATTGTCTTCTTATTTTGTTATAAGCTCCTCACCCTAGTATTTCTTTTGACCATTTTTTCCAAGAAAGGGTAACCAGATATTTTATTCCACACAAAAAGAACACATGAACTTACTATGTGCACAATACTTCAAAAATTTTCAATTATTGGTTTAAGAAATATATGCAAAGTTTGTTTTGCTTTTTTCCCAAATGATAAAAGGGTGTTTTTAAAAAATACATCACTCCCTACCACGCACACATACATTTTCCTTTTTGGGTACACTCAAATAGATTCAAAGTGTGAGTGGGTGTTAACATGACTACTTGTCATATGATGATATGATATCATAAACTTAAATGGTGCTGAAAGAATGTCTTTGACAGATAGCCAATGAACTAAAAACAATATGGCATTGCTTAACAAAAGTGTCCATTTTAAGATACCTTTGCAACCTGTGTAAATTTGAAAGGTGCCTTTTAAAAATCCAGTCCTCTCCACTGGTGAAAAGAGAAAGATGTTTCACGGGGAAAGAATTTTTTGTTTGGTCATCCTTTAGTGCCATGATTCAAGTGACCAGGCATTTGTTAAAGTTTATTATGTCTGAGCTGCGGGAACATTTATGTGGATTAAGAAGGCATAACTTTCAGCCCAGATTCTCAAATGGTGTTGCAGCTTTTCATTAACCTAGAAACCTCCTATTTACATGGTTCACAGCCTGGTCTCAGCTCACTTGGAGGTAACAAAGGGTGTCAGGGACAAGAGTACTGCAGGGGGTTTGATCCTCTAGGGCTGCCATCTGACTTTCATCAGGTCAACTGTTTTAACTCCTGCCTCATTAGGCAAAATAAAATGGAGATTATGGTGCGCAGAAGGATCAGATTACCTGAAACTGGCTCTGCCTCCCGACACTTGCCATTGACTCTGTATTCGGACAAGGCCTTGCTCACTGTGTTTTCCTTCCAGCAGGGCAGCGGGCTTTAAATTATGTTGAGGACAAGATCATTTGTAATGTATCCCCTCTGACATTGCAGAGGTTAGGTGTGAAGAGAGTATTGTAATAGGCGAAGACACATCAGTCTCATCAGTTTACCTACTGGAGAGATGTCATTGTCTGGCATGGGTTTAATACTGATACATGCCCGTACTTCATATCAAGTGATGGCTGTCTCTTCAATTTTAAAGAAGGCAGTAAATTATTTTAAAATAGCATTTGTCTAAGTGAATTTATTATTGACCTGATACAAAAGACAACAGCACTGTTTCAGATGATCTTTTGTCAAAGAAGACTTTTGGGGCTGTTTGTTGTTAGTCAGTGAGGCCACTGTAAAGAGTTACCCTATTAAGGTAAATATAGCCCAGGTCAGGAAAAAAAGTGTGGTTTAAGGTCGGCTGTCAATGCCATATTTTTTTTTTTGAATCAAAGCAAGATTATTAACATTCAGGTGACAATTAAGCAGAGCAAGATTAGTCAAGCAAACCAAGGAGCAAAACTGAATGGGATACATGCCCATAACTCCTACTGTTAAGTGGAGGAATCAGCATACAGACCAAATACTAGACGCTTAGCTACTAGCTATTTTAGGGAAGGATGCAGAGGTTGGTAAGATATCACAATGAAAGTCTACTCCAGATTCGAAACTTAGTGAAGATCTTCAATGGAGAGATGAACAAAATGAATGCAGATATGGTAATACTGACTGAATAAAAAGAAAATGCATAATGCCGATATTTGGGCCTAAAACATAAAAAGGTAATAATGGGCAAAGCTTTTGTTTGCTGACAAAGGGTTATGCTAACTGGTTCCCACAATGAAATTTGTTGATTTGCTTATAATAATTACTCGCTCTATAGGATGTTTGCAGTCTACCCACAGTAAGCTGGGATAAACCTACCTAGAATATTACCTATGGCAAATCGCTAGAGAAGGCTGTTAAAAGGCACTAAGAACAACTGACTCAATCATTCATATAGAATTTGAGAGACAATGATGCGTAAAAATGACTTATTTCTGAAGTCCACTGTACATTGTGGCAACAATAGGATCTTTTTTCAGAGCACACCTGGGGCTTGTTTCACTTCTGTGTGCTTAGGATAGCATTAATTGGACCTCACTTTCATGTGCAATTTTTTTAAGGTCGAGTTTTCTGCATTCAGAATTTCCCTCGACCTGAATGTCATTTATTTATTAAAAATATGTGTAAGCTTCCCTTTCTCCAAACAGATCTGAGGGCAAGGTACAGTAATAACAATAGCAAAATACAATTAAAGCAAATGATCAGCCGTCATAAAACAGTAATAATTAAAAAAACAAACCAGCAGCTAAGAACCAAATGTGCACCTTTTAAAATGCCTTGGCATGCTGCAGTATGACAGAAAAAAATGTGTTAAATTCTAAAAGCATTGAATTTTGCCAACAGCAACACAGAATAATTCTTTTTTTAGTTTGGCCCCATAAACTTACCAGTTCTGTATCATCTATCATATCACATCGGGTGATGGGCAGGTGGATGTGGCTTGGGTCAAATCACACCAGGTGGGGAAAAGCCCCCTCAAAGCTGTTTACAAAAAAATTAAGGCAATTTTTAAAAAATACAATCCTACTTTAAAACATTATATGTGTTAACTACCGGATGTGACTCTCCACATCATGAGAGTAAGGAAATTTACATTATTACATAATCTTGCTATGTGGCAGATAAGCTACAATTGGAATTTATTTGGGCCTGAATAAATACAAAGGCTTCCCTTCCTACTACAGATGTAGGTTAACTCAGCATGGCCAAGTTGAATGTTTTGCCAACACGCCAGGAAGAAGACTCAAGACAAATAAGCATGGGTAAATGTGTTATATTCATATGCGTTAGCTCCTGTGCCTACCCCTCCAGAAATTATGTGGAAATACTGGAGGAAAATAACAGCATGGCTATAGTATAGTATAGTATAGTATAGTATAGTATAGTATAGTATAGTATAGTATAGTATCAGTTCAATTGATTGTGTCTAGCGAACAGCTAGTACACACATGAAAATAATGGTGACAAGAATACGACTATGAATAGTGGTTTATATTTCTACTCCCCAACCTTTACAGGATAAATCATTTCCCATTCCCCCTTTAAGTTTTGTTGCACGAATTTGTAAAGCCTTTGCAAGACATTTTGATGTGTAGTGTAGTGTAGTGTAGTGTATGTTCGGGGCTTTTTTACAGCCAGAACTCACTGGAACTCAGTACCAGCACCTTTCAGGGAGGCACTATTGCCATTATAAGAGAACAAGAGGTGTTCATGGTGAGTTCCAGCACCTCTTTTTCTAAAAAAAAATAGCACTGAGTAGAGTAGAGTAGAGTAGAGTAGAGTAGAGTAGAGTAGAGTAGAGTAGTACAGTCATACCTTGGTTTAAGTACGCTTCGGTTTGAGTAATTTCAGTTTAAGTACTCCGTGGACCCATCTGGAACGGATTAATCCACTTTCCATTACTTTCAATGGGAAAGTTTGCTTCAGGTTAAGTACAGATTTCCAGAACCAATTGTGTACTTAAACCAAGGTACCACTGTATAGTATAGTATAGTATAGTATAGTATAGTATAGTATAGTATAGTATAGTATAGTATAGTATAGTATAGTATAGTATAGTATAGTGGTACCTCGGTTTATGAACACAATTGGTTCTGGAAGTCTGTTCATAAACTGAAGCGTTCATAAACTGAAGCGAACTTTCCCATTGAAAGTAATGGAAAGTGAATTAATCCGTTCCAGATGTGTCCGCGGCATTCGCAAACCGAAAATTCATAAACTGAGGTGTTCATAAACCGAGGTTCCACTGTATAAACAAAGTTATCCCCTGTGCTGCATATCTACGTATATCTGATACAGTGTGTGTGGACTGGATATTTTCTTGCTGAATTAGACTTGGAGGTCTATGGTAAACTAACTTTGAAACTTGCTTCAGTAGTATCCTTGGGATAAGCCCTTAGGTAGGAATATTCTGATTAAGTTACCGGTAATATATCTAAAATTCCTTCTTGCATCCCATTGCAGCCATTTTTGCATTTAGTATTACATTATATCAACTAACATATTGTAAACACATGTCTGTATGTCGCATGTTTGTGGCTCTTTACAGAGCTCTGGAAAGATAAAATGTCTCATGTTTTCTCTGCAGGAGGTCTGGTGCTTTCAGCCAAATTTAATAGGTATTTATGCATTGCAAAGATCTTATCTCATGTCCTATTGGTTCCGGGTCATTCCTAGGCTCACATTATACTGGAACGTGGAGAGAGAGAGAGAGCAAGTAATTTGTTAATGTCATATAGGATGAACTTGGTTAGAAAGGGAAGTGTACACACTTTATAATAACACAAGTGTTTCCTTGCTAATCCCTTGGCAGGTTCATTATCTGTAGAGCCTCAGGCAACAGTTGGCCTATCGTGAGAGAGAAATTTAACCCACAGCATGAAATTAATCCTCAAAGACTTGTGTCTGCCCATTCTAGAAATAATAAATCTAAAGTGATTTTTATAATTCCCCTCTAACTTTATGTAGAGGTGTTATTCTGGTATCTAGGTTCTGTGGCACATGCCAGTCTGTTGAGTTACATTTTGTTAAGAGATGTTAAGGAATCAAGGAATGATTACAAGAACAAAATGTGTGACGCTTGTGAAGATTGTGTGCATGTTTGTGGGCCTGTAGCTATATTGTCAACAAGATGCTTCTTTATAGATTCAAATATTCAGCGCAAAATACATATTTTGTTGTTTCCTTTTAATGCTATAAAAATGCATAAGTAAGAAAACAATATAGTGCTGTAGAACCCAGGCCAGGTTGTAACTATATAGCTACAGTGGTGCCTCGCTAGACGAATTTAATTCGTTCCACGGGTCAATTCTTATAACGAAAAATTTGTCTAGCGAATCCCATAGGAATGCATTGAATTTATTTATTTTTTGCCCATAGGAACGCATTAATTGAATTTCAATGCATTCCTATGGGAAACCACGATTCGCTAGACGAATTTTTCGTAAAACAAATTCGTCTAGCGAGGCAACCTCCGCTAGAAAAATCCTTTCATTAAGTGAAAATTTCGTCTTACAGGGCGTTCGTTAAGCGAGGCACCACTGTACATGCATTCAACAAATGATAACTTTCAAGAAGCAGCTGGTGGATTTCTGCTTGTGAAACAGACTTCCACTTGTGCAACAAGACTTTCCTGCCTCCCCCCTGCACATTCTCAAAACCTGCTCCAGAAGGTTGGGGGACTCTTCAGAGGTCCAGGGGTGGAGAAGGAAAGCCTTGTTGCTAGCAGAGCATTGAATGCAACCCAAAACTGTATTCCCCCCCCCCAATTTCCTAAACAATAGGCATATACAAATAATATTCCCTCGTTAATCTTTTTGGTAAAAGATAAGCCATATTTAGAATGAAAGCTAGTGCTTCCGTGTGCATGAAAGATTTATCTTGTGTGATCTGCCAGTTTACACTATGAAGCAGACAACTTGCATGCAGTGACTCTTCTAGGTAATAGAATCATAGAATCGTAGAGTTGGAAGAGACCACAAGGGCCATCCAGTCCAACCCCCTGCCGGGCAGGAAACACCATCAAAGCATTCTTGACATATGCCTGTCAAGCCTCTGCTTAAAGACCTCCAAAGAAGGAGACTCCACCACACTTCTTGGCAGCAAATTCCACTGTCGAACAGCTCTTACTGTCAGGAAGTTCTTCCTAATGTTTAGGTGGAATCTTCTTTCTTGTAGTTTGAATCCATTGCTCCGTGTCCGCTCCTCTGGAGCAGCAGAAAACAACCTTTCTCCCTCCTCTATACGACATCCTTTTATATATTTGAACATGGCTATCATATCACCCCTTAACCTTCTCTTCTCCAGGCTAAACATACCCAGCTCCCTAAGCCGTTCCTCATAAGGCATCGTTTCCAGGCCTTTGAGCATTTTGGTTGCCCTCTTCTGGACACGTTCCAGCTTGTCAATATCCTTCTTGAACTGTGGTGCCCAGAACTGGACACAGTACTCCAGGTGAGGTCTGACCAGAGCAGAATACAGTGGTACTATTACTTCCTTTGATCTAGATGCTATACTCCTATTGATGCAGCCCAGAATTGCATTGGCTTTTTTTTAATGTTTTCCCCTCCTCTGTATAAGCGTCAGTAGAGACTCCTGACATCCGTATTTGAAATGGTTTCATTTTAATGGGATCAGGGGTGGAAACATTTGACCTAATAACAGCTGACCAGTTGTTCATGCTAAACATGAGAGAGAGCAATAAAATCTAGGTTAGGAATCAGATTTTTTAGAATCTTGGTCTCATTTTAGTCTAGTTACACAGTGAAAGAAGTATTTTGATGAAATAAGTATTAAATGAAGAAATACCTGATGGAAATAAAAAGGTTTTCTTGTATGCTAGTACAGCAGCCAAGGTGGTAATAGCTACTATATGGGAAACACACAAAAAATCCCAACAAAGGAGGAGTGGATCTGCAAAGTAAATGAGTATTTGTTAATGGCAAAACTAACGGCAACAATAAGAAATCAATCAAAAAAAAGTTAAAAAATGAATGGAAATGCTATGAGGATTATATGATGAAACATTACTCAAAGGATGATATGCTATCATGCCTTGAATGAGAGATATGAAGATATATAAGATAACAAAATTGGATACAAATTGAATATAGAACTGTACAGAAAGTAGAATGCACAAAATGAAATACTGAATGAGACAGAAGTCGGGAAAGCGTCAGAGGGAAGTCAGTGGGGGGAGGGGGGAAGTAATGGCAGATATGATTGTATTGTATGTTAATGTATTTTTTTGTATTACTGTATAAGATGGAATTGTATCGATTGTAATAATTTAATAAAGATCTTTATTTAAAAAATAAGTATTTTTACAGTTAAGAATACAGATGAGAAAGGCAATGAAGGCTAAAAGGTAAAGGGACCCCAGGATGGTTACGTCCAGTCAAAGACAACTCTGGGGTTGTGGCACTCATCTCGCTTTATTGGCTGAGGGAGCCAGCATACAGCTTCCAGGTCATGTGGCCAGCATGACTAAGCCACTTCTGGCGAACCAGAGCAGCACACAGAAACGCCATTTACCTTCCCACCGTAGTGGCACCTATTTATCTACTTGCACTTTGATGTGCTTTCAAACTGCTAGGTTGGCAGGAGCAGGGACCGAGCAACGGGAGCTCACCCTGTCTCGGGGATTCAAACCACCGACTTTCTGGTCACCAAGTCCAAGAGGCTCAGTGGTTTAGACCACAGCACCACCCACATCCCCCTGTTATATTAACAGTAGTTTATAGGACAATGCTAAAGACATCCAAAAAAGGGAGTGCTATTAACAATTGGGAGAAGCACAATGAGAACACATGGAATTGTGGTATGACAGGGTAACTGAAATTGAGATAATGCAGGTTTAATGCTAACTTTATTTTTCATAGGAGGGAAAAGAAGACTCAAAAGAGACAGCCAAATAGAATGTTTTTCTGAAGATGAGTTTTAAAGAGTCATGACTCTGGAAAGGAGAAGGAAATTATCCTGATTTCTAACTGATTGTTAAAATCACACTTTTTTATTATTCTAGGGGTGAAAGAAGTATTGAAAGTTGTGAACAGTGCCTTAAGATGTTTCTTTGATCTGAAGATTTTCATGAGGTTGGAGACAGTCATTTATCAGGATGGTCCCCCTTCCCCCAGTCATCTTAAAAGAGAGAGGGAGAGACGTAAAGCTACAAAACAGGCAGTAAAATCTGTTGCAAAGTATACGCCTTGTAGATTACTGCAGTGTCTGCTGCCCACAAACCTTTGGCTAGCATGCTTTCCCCTTTAACAAAAAAACCATGTTGCTTTGTAGCTTTAAAATTATCAGCACATTGAAAAATCTTGTTAAACCCAAAAGAAAGGCCCTGTTTCCCTTTTGATTTAACAGCATTTCAGATGCTGGTGAAAAAAAGGGGGAGCTCTCCTTTTATTCCCGAAGTCAGTAAGAAATATTATGGAAAATTGCGCTAACTCTTGCAAATCCCTCTACAACTATAAAAGTACAAATGAGATTGTCCCTGCTGTTTCAGTCAGGCCTGTGAACTTCAGAGCAATAGGATATTTATAAGAAAATTCCAGACATAGCAGTGGAGCCGTGATCCATATGACCCAAACTTCCCAGTCTTTGTCTATCCTCCTGTCTTTAAGGAAAAACAGAGGGGCATAAAATAAAAACTTGGAAGAGCACAAATCATTGTTATGACTCGTTATAATGAACGATTTGCGTATTGCTTTATAGACTCGTTAGGTTGAGCTCTTAAGGAAAGCTTTTTTTTTTTTACTGCTTTATGCTAATTCTCAAGCCACTCTCTCACCTCAAAATAACAGTGTTCATTTTGCAGCACTGCCTTTCTATCCATCACGAGGTTTTCCAGCTAAGGAAGTGTGTTGTTGTAAAGGTGCAAGTAAGCACCAATCTTCTCAGGGGACAGCAATGTTCCCATTTGTTATCAAGTTCTGTGTTCAGGAGTCCATAAGTCCATTAGGCAGCAATCCTAATAATAACTTGTAAGCCTCCTTGAGTCCCTGTCAGGGATAAAGGTGAGCTATAAATAAATATTTAGTAAGAGAACTCAGGATAGCTCAGCTGGTAGAACATGAGACTTTTAATCCAAGGTTGTAGGTTCAAGCCCCACATTTGGCCAAATATTCCTGCATTGCAGGAGGTTGGATTAGGTGACCCTCGTGGTCACTTTCAACTCTGCAATTCTATAATTCAACAACAACAACAACTCAAAAACAAGTCTCATGAAATTCAATGACGCTTACTCTCAGATTAGACATGCAAGTGGGGCTGGGATTGTAGCCTTAGTCAGAAAAAAAGCTAATGTCAAATTTTATTTTATTATTTATTTTATGAATCTCTCCTGATCACACACCCCACTAAAACATCAGCACTAAAAACCTATATAAAAACCATTTCAAATCCGATGCAGATACAGACTGGGAGAAGAATCTCCACTTAAAAGGAAGCCCTTCCCTAGTTGCCAAAAGGACAACAGAAACTTGTCTGATATGTGTAATGGGATGGAATTGCAACTGATTGGCTCCATCACACTAAAGGCCCAATTCCTTCTTTCTATGTACTGGAATTCCTGATAAGATGGTATCTGCAGGAGGATATCTCCCACAGAGCTTAGGGATCTCATGATGTTTTAGGTTTCCCGGGCTGGATCTAGACACACCAAAGAAGCGTTTCAGTTAAACGCGTTGTAAACTTTGTATGAGAAATCGGGTTAGCAAAAACAGGACTCCACAGCACCATCTGGTGGCAAAGTGTTATATCACATATGCAATGCATGTAAATTGCTTTTTCTTTACCATTCTAGCTAAGTCCCTGGTCTCAACCTATATCGGGATTTGTACACCAGTCCCTGCACCTTGAATTTAACCTGGTAGTTAATTGGCAGCCTATCCTATTCTTTCAGCAGTGGTGTAACATGATGGCGAAATTCTACCCCAGCGGGCAATTGAGCCACTGCAGCTTCTGGCCAGCCTTGGGGGTAACCCCCCATAGCAGTAATCCAGTGTGTTACACATTATTATGATGTGCTTAGAATTATAAAATGCCCAGAAATTAATGCTAGGTTGATTTGCTTTTCCTAAATCATAGAAACAGCAAATTAAGATTGCCCATTTAAACATGGTCCTTCAGTGGTAATACTGGAGGCAAGTATTAAATGGCCTTTCACTTCTAGTTGATAATGAAAACCATGTATGTTTAATATTGGGGCACAGCTGGGTGGATCGGAATAGAACTTTAACTATTAATTCTAAATTTCCTAGCTTTAGTGAATTCTATTTAGAACTTTAATGGTGTTTTAATAGTGCTCTCTTAGGCTTGGCAATATACATTATAGCCAGACATGTCAAACAAGGGTTTTTATTTTTCAATGAAATGCAGATCTCTTGTTGAAAATATTGATGCATCCAAGGACATACACCTGACCTTAGCCAAAAGATGAGGAAGTGATAACCTGATATTTTAAAGCAAATTTTAGCAGAACATTTTCTCTAAAAGTAGTATTAACTATATTTCTTAGTACTGCTGTTGAAACTTAGATCCTTATTTTGACTTTACCTGTGCCATTGACTAGTCAACTTGTGATAGTAGATGATTTGTACATTTCATTCCCTGTCTGGTATAGAAATGTTTTAATCATTTGTGTTTCTGTGCCACCAAGGAGTTAATTTAATATGTGTGACATTGTAGTCCACAGTATTTTTTTTAATCCCTCTTTATCAAAGCACAATATATCAATGTACTGTACCAGTGTAAAAGGGTTATCTCATACACAACCCTCCCCGCCCCTAAATACTAATGAAAATAAAAGAGCCCCTAGAATATTTGTCCCAAATTGGAAAGAAGACCCAACCAGAGAAGAATGGCTACAGAAATTAATGCAATATGCAGAAAGGGTGAAACTTACCAAAAGAAGAAGAAATCAAGATAACAAACTTTTTATTAAGGAGTGCAAATAGATCAAGACGTTAGCAGTATTACAGAAAAAATGTGCAGTTTCTAAAACATAAACAGTAACAGAAGTTGAGACCATTGGGATATTCAGGGAAAGAAGGAAAGAACTTTAAGGAACTGCAGAAAGAGGCAGGGGAGAGTCGACCTTAAAATGTTAGAATTATTGTTGAATGGTTATTGAAATGTTTTCTTTTTTTGTTATAGATGGAAATTATCATTTTATTTTATTTTTTAAAAAGAGTAATAATTTAAATAAATAAAAACCTTTAACAAGTTTTCTAGAAACCCACAGAGTGGCAGGCATCCCCCTGCTTTACTAGTCAGAAAGAAAGGTGCTTACCAAAGGTGTCATGGGCTTTGAAGAAACTCGATCTCAGGACGCAAGGGAGAAACGTACTAAGAGGAAGGCATGCTTGGCAAATCCACACCGCGATCAACTCCCGCCTGGAAACCAATGTCCCCACTGTGGAAGG
Organism: Zootoca vivipara; assembly: GCF_963506605.1. Classification (NCBI taxonomy): domain Eukaryota; kingdom Metazoa; phylum Chordata; class Lepidosauria; order Squamata; family Lacertidae; genus Zootoca; species Zootoca vivipara. The sequence continues at coordinate 32,073,398 of NC_083276.1, forward strand.
ACGTGTGGATCCAGAATTGGCCTCCACAGTCACTTACGGACCCATTGTTAAAATCGTGTTTATGGAAGACAATCTTACTCAGCTACGAGTGATCGCCAAAGAAAGAAGATAACATAGGGGAAATCAAAACCTCATAAAACAATTGTGTGGAACTATATAGCTTTTTTTTTTTGTAAAGACCTTTCAGTGAAATTCCACTGGCTGCAGAGCAATTGCAGCAGTGTGCAGCCTGGAGCCTTTTATGCATGGTAATTAATAGTTAAAATGGAATTCAGTGTTAGGGCTTGTTTAGTATCTATGATTTGATATGGTTACTATGAATGAACTTTGTATCTTGAACTTTGTATCTTGTTCTCTGTTGTGAAAGAATGATGTACAGTATTTGCAATGTGGATTTGGGCACATGCTAATGATATTGCAGTCTGATAACTTCATTTGACAATTTAATGCAGTGTTGACATGATGGCTAGCAACTAGCAAAGTAGTAAAAAGAAAAATATTCCCTTTTTTGATCTTCCTTGAACGATATGTGGAAGTTCTTCCTCTGGAGCATAAAGCATTTGTGATGATGAGAAAAGAGATGTTTTCTGCATGGACAGTGAATCAATTTTAGGGTCCAATAATTATATGTGATGACTGTGATGGGTTCTCCTATCAAGGATTAGGAAATAATATTCTGCATAAAGGTAAAGATAAAGGGACCCCTGACCATTAGGTCCAGTCGTGACCGACTCTGGGGTTGCGCGCTCATCTTGTATTATTGGCCGAGGGAGCTGGCGTATAGCTTCCAGGTCATGTGGCCAGCATGACAAAGCCACTTCTGGCAAACCAGAGCAACACATGGAAACGCCGTTTACCTTCCCGCTGTAGCGGTTCCTATTTATCTACTTGCATTTTGACGTGCTTTCGAACTGCTAGGTTGGCAGGAGCTGGGACCAAGCAATATTCTGCATCATTTTTACTTATTTACAGTTATAATCTGCCTTTCTTCCATCATGGAACCCAAGGCAGTATATATTTTACACCCATTCTTTAATAACTGATTTAAATAACAATGATAATTATGTATCCCCTAAATTGGGATCCTAGAAAGTTCCTCTGCCTACATTTGCCAATGAAATATGTTAATCAATTGGTAGTGCAAGAAAAAACTAATTATGAAAAGAAAAAAAGTTTTGGCTTTTGCTGATAGGTTTAAAAACACAAGTGGCGAATTGAAGGGCAACCCGTTGAGAAGGTGAAATCCTTTACAAAACTAGGTTTATGTTTTACTTCAACAAGGAATTGGAATAATTGGAATTATGTTTTACTTCAACAAGGAATTGGAATAAGCACTTCATGAATACAAATAAATTGACTAATACAGTGAACTCTCTATCAAGGTTCTATTGGAATAAATGAGGTAGACAAATTCCATCAGCCCTCAAAGTTTATGAAGCCAAAGCCATCCCACAAATTTGTTATAGCACACAAATATGGAGATCTCTTCAAAAGATGAATCTGGAAATTTCCCAGAATAAATATATTTGTGCTATTTTTGATCTCTTCAAAGCAACTGAGTCTTCTATTCTTCATTTGGAAGCTGGTCTCTGTTCAGTGAGGGCCAGAGTGCATCTCCTTGCCCTTAGGCAAATCTAAAATTTAAAAAGGGGATAGGGCCCATTTTAGTACTTTCTGCTTTCAAGGAGATGCTGAATCTTGATGATAGAATTGCAGAGTTGGAAGGGACCTTGAGGGTCATCTAGCCCAACCCCCTGCAATCCCTGACAGATGGCCATCCACCCTCTGCTTAAAAACCTCCAAGGAGACCGGTGGTGCCCATTTCACTGTCGAACGGCTCTTACTGTCAGAAAGTTCTTCCTGGTGTTTAGTCAGAATCACCTTTCTTGTCAGTTGAAACCATTTGTTTAGGCCCTAGCCTCTGGAGCAGGAGAAAAGTAGTTTGCTCCATCTTGCATGTGACTGTGACAGCCCTCAAGATATTTGAATATGGCTATCAGATCTCCTCTCAGTCTTGTCTTATCTAGGCCAAACATACTCCTTAAATAGGGTGAGTCCGTCCTGAAATCAGGAAATGCTACAAGTTATTGATAAGTATGGCCATCCATTTAGGACTGTAGCTGCCTCACTGCTATAATCACTTAACATATGTGAAGACATCATGGGTGAATTACCTCTTTTAATGGAATAAAAGTGGAAGCTATTTACCCCTGTTTTCTTTGTTTGTGTAAGAGACAGTCAAATGGTTGGGCAGACCAGATGCTGAGACAAAAATTCTACATCACAGACTTTCAGCTCAAACATTGGGGGGTGAAAAGGGGGGATTAAATTGAGGGCCTGTTGGAGGCCAGACATTATAAGGGAACATTATTCCAGGGCCTAATTCTGCACCATCCACACCACTGGAGTTAGAGTGTGGCAGATCCAAGCTTGTAATAAGACTAAGCCAAATTGACTGAATGCTGAACAATGTTCTCATTTTCTCATTAAAATAAAATGCTTCTATAAAAGCCTTACAGCTTGACTGACATCTTTAATTTGGAGTAAAACTGTGGTAATGTTCACTAAAGTGGATGACTTAGTTCTGAAAAATGCTACTTGCAAATTAGATTATCAACAATATTTATGGCTTGAACTGCACTATGCTGTGAGTCTGTCGGAGAGGCGTTAAACTATTTGTGTGTCATGCACCAGTGAGACAGCTATAATTAGTTATTTTTGTTAACCATTAGTGTAATTACTGTAGCAGATCTCCATGCAACTGTTCCATGGACAAGTTAAACCTGCTCCCAGGCAGGTTTAATTTATGTATCTCTGGCTTTGCCAAGTATTCTAAGTGTCTTTTAATTATTTCAGACACAGTTCTTAGTTCTGTCTTTGGAAAACTCCTGTAGCTTCGACTTACTTTACTAAGTGTTATGGAAAACCAGATTAATTCAAAGAGAAAATTATTTCATGATTCCCCTGCCATTTCATCTTGACAAATGTCAGGATGTTTGCCTACTCATCAACACTGCTTTGCGAGTGGTCAGCGTATTTATTTTTCATATGTTTACAGTGTAATCCTATGCATGTTTGCTCAGAAATAAGCCACACCATGTTCAATGGGGCTTACTCCCTAGTAAGTATGTTTAAGGTTCCAAGTTTACAAAGCCTAGTTAACATTTACAACAATTTGTCAGCAAAGACAGAAAGGAAAGCTTCTGAGCTCCTTGCAGCCACGAGCAATGAGATGTGCAAGTCCAAGGTTTGCTGTGGCTTATTTTAGCTCATTCTTTTCCCAGTAAACTGTGGTTTGGCATAACTGCCAAATGGAAGGCTATTGAGTCCCGCAAGAGCTTCCATCTTATCTGAAGTGGTTTCGTTCAAACACAGATAGAGTATGAATTACTATAGTTTCTGGATGATGGCCCTTCAGTTTGCAGGTGTTGGGTTGTGCATTTAAATTATCCTTCGCTGAGTTTTTCACCCAGGAGATCATTCAACTATGTCCTAATCCCCAATTTTCAGTCTGATACAGGAAGAGCTTACCACATACTTTTGCACATTTGAATCCATAAGAAGGTAGCTATGCTGTATGAATGAAAAATTTGTATGAGTAACTACATCACTTTTAGTTTTCAAAACATTTCCCATCCTCTAACCTTTTTGTTTTTAAGAGGAGGTGCACTTGCTCATAAATGGCATGTACATTTTAATTTAAATTAATGTTGGGATTGTACTTTTTAACCCAGTTTTATCCAACGGTTAGACAGAAGCAGAATTAAGAATATAATAAATGAAGTGTGGCAGAGGTCAATCAGAGAGTGAAGTTATTGAAAGATCTACTGAAAAGAAGATAATTTCCTGTTTCTGCACTGCTCTACTGTTCTCTGTCTTATGCTTATACTTAAAATATCATTGCATTATTACAATAGTTAAAATATAAAGCCCCGTATTGGCAAAATTTATACCTCTGGCTTAAAATAATTAGGTATTTGTTTTGAATTCTAATGTCCATATTTTCAACAGTTTATGTGATTTGAAAGATTTACCCTTCAAATAAACTGCAGAATTATACTCTCAATTTACTTATTATCCTTGGTAAGTAATATAAACAACCTGCACGTTCTGCTCCAGATGGTGGAATAACTTATCAGTGTTCATTCGGTAATAACTAAGCCCCTAATGAAATCTAAGCATAAGTAATGACAAATGCAATATGTATAGTAGCAAATATTTAAATGGTGAACAAAAAGCATTAGAGTAAATGCCCTAATTAAATGTGACAGCTTAAAATATAGCCCTGTTACATTTGAATGTAACCATGTGAATCAGTAAGTATGCAGCCTTGGAATATTCATTTTGAAATTGGTTGTGCTTTTAGGAACAGCAATTTGGGGGTTTCCAGAATGTAGCCCTTTCTAATTTAAAGCCCTTCCTATCTCAGGGTCTGAAGGTAAGAACAATAGCAGAAAACATGTAGATACCAAATCCCTGTGTCATGAGCAATCAAATTAAATAAGAATGAAATAATAAAAGATTTTAAGGATATGAATTATTTTGTGATAGGAACTTATGATCTGGCTTGCTCTGCCCTATAGCAAGTCAGGTCCATCTAATTCAGTATTGTCTGCACTGAGCGGCAGCAGCTCTCCAGGGTTCCAGACAGAGGTCTGTCCCCATCCTACTTGGAAATGCTGGGGACTCAGCCTTTTATGTGAAAAGCAGCAGTGATTTATCTATTTTATTCGTCAAATAAATAAATAAAATTCCCTCACTAAGGCTGGGATCCTGGGAATGAAGGGGGGAGGGCACTCAAATAGGAAAATCAAATATTCTGCTCCTCTTCCCTTTACTTTGCTTGATTCATCTTTAGCACAGTTGCAGAGAGCTAAAGCGGGGCACTTGCCGATGTTCCAGCACTCAATAAAGATGACTTACCGTATGTTCTTCCTTTGCATTTTCCTTGCAAGACTTTCATATGTGCTGGAATCATAGCTGTCAAGTTCTCCCCCCCCCTTTTTTAAAGAGAAATTCCCTTATGCTGAATAGGCTTCCTCGTGAGAAAAGGGAAAACTTGACAGCTATGGCTGGAATAGAGGGCCGAGGTGGTCTGATAGCGTTAATGAAGAGTATCCTCAAGCTAAAGGTCAAGACAGGATGCGATCACCAAACAGAAGCTTCTGTGCTTCCAGTTCAGGTTTCTTGTTTTTAAAAAAACCAAAACCAGAAGTATAATAAATAGGACTACAATATCTGTATCAGGGCTATGGCTCCTTAAGGCTTCTCTGTTTGGACATCAGCCACACACACTCTCCCCAAGCACTGCTTCATAGCCTCCGGGAATGTTTTTGCCTGGCTGGAATGTGACCTTGAATTCTGGTAAGACCTCTTTCTTGCTTGGATGGACGAGAGAGTAAGTTGTGCACTGAAACTAGACTGTTGCTGTTTAGTCATTTAGTCGTGTCTGACTCTTCGTGACCCCATGGACCAGAGCACGCCAGGCACTCCTGTCTTCCACTGCCTCCCGCAGTTTGGTCAAACTCATGTTTGAAACTAGACTAGTTGTATATTATTTGCTCCATCCACTTTTGACTCTGACCCACCCATGGCATGTGGCCCCTGGCAGGAAATGTTCCCCTCAGACTGAGAAAGGTTCCCCACCCCTGCTTTATCTGATCAAAACTTTTAATTTCAGGTTACCGTTTGTCCTCAGTTAATCAATCACGATATACTTTGCTGACCATTTCTTCATCCTGGTGGGAGTGTGGAGGACCTTTTCAGTGGCAAACCTCACCTGCTGGCTTTGTGGCTTGCATACTGCTGCTGGGTTAAGCTTCTTCTTCTTCTTCTTCTTCTTCTTCTTCTTCTTCTTCTTCTTCTTCTTCTTCTTCTTCTTCTTCTTCTTCTTCTTCTTCTTCTTCTTCACAGTGAGTCCGTAAGTGACTGTGGAGGCCAATTCTGGATCCACACATCCGTCCACAGTGGGAACATTGGTTTCCAGGTGGGAAGTGTTCACAGTGAGGGTTTACTAAACATGGCCTTCCTCTCAGCACGTTTCTCCCTTTCGTCCTGAGTTTGAGCGTCTTCAAAGCCCATGACACCTTTGGTAAAGGCTGTTCTCCAATTGGAGCACTCTCAGGCCTGTGTTTCCCAGTTGTCGGTGTTTATACTATATTTTTTAAGATTTGCCTTGAGAGAGTCTTTAAACCTCTTTTGTTGACCACCAGCATTACGCTTTCCATTTGTAAGTGTGGAATAGAGTACAGTAGTTGCTTTGGAAGACAATAATTAGGCATCCGCACAACATGACAAGTCCAACAAAGTTGATGTTGAAGAATCAGCATTCTTCTATCCACCAAGCCATTACTGTACTTTCCTACATTTATGGTGCCTGGTACTTAAAGGTACTTCAGGCTGATTGGCAATTTGGCAAGGAAGGAAGTCTAACCTCAGTAGACTGCAGATTGTTCACAAAGCATAAAGTTATAAAACAGTCAGTTTTTATCTTACTGTTATTTTGTATATTCGGGCCGTGCTTAGCCTTTCAACATTAACTCCTAGGAAAACACTTTTTGAACTGGATTATTTCGTTAAATCAGCATTGCTCCTTCTGTCTGCCTCCTGCACATCTTCATTTGCCTCTGGTAAAACCAATTCTTGAGTTCACACGAGCTTTTTTTATAACAAGTACTGGCAATCAATTAACTAGTTCATTAACAAGTTTCACCTGATTTTATTGAGCCTGGCAACTTCATATCAAAGACCACTATTCACAGAACTAGATTACAGCTCCTAATTGGCATGTAGGTTTAGGGTTGCTATTAAAACTATAAAACTGATTTACTACAAAAAGAACAAATCCAAAATACCTTAGGAGGGGAATGTTATTCTGTATGCGACATTGTTAAAAAGGTAAAGGGACCCTGACCATTAGGTCCAGTCGTGATGCAACATTGTTACTTGCTACTAATAACTCATTTAACAATATACAGATCTTGTCTCTTATGAACCATAAAGCATATTTTGCATATTTACTTGTTTCCGTCCTTCATTGAATTGATCCATATTATTAAATACTTAGGGAAGAAAGGAACCAATCAAAGTGAAGTACAATTCTCACTGATGCCAATGGGAAAGTTAGATCAAAGGCACTTAAGTGCTTAATGTTTACTTTGCTGTGCTCTTATTAATTATTTTGCTGTGCAGTTATGACTATTAGAACGAGTAGACTCTTGAACTACATTATTTGCAGTAGAATTCTTCATGGAAAGGGCCACTTTTGATGAAGATGTGTGATGACAAAGAAGGATAACATCACTGCGACCACCAGAGAACAAGCCCTTTCTATCCTAGTCACTAGCCTACCCTGCACCATAAAACTCCCCTTTTAATCTTGCCATCTCTCCTTCTGCTCCATCTCAGTGTAAAGTAGACCTAGTCTACAGCAAGATGAGGTAGGAGAGTCCTGGGGTGGTAGAACATATGTTACCACTTCAGACTTCAGGTGTGGACTCATGTTTATGAATGCTTCCTACACTAAAAAAAGCAAAAGAAATTGTAGTATAAAAGAACAGGATATGCTAGAACATAGAGAGTTAGAACCCCTGTGTGTTTTGGGGGACAGGGGGTGGACAGGTGTGGGGGACTCCCTGGTCCTGAATGAGGTAACTGTGCCCCTGAAGGTACGCAGCCTGGGAGTCATTTTGGACTCACAGCTGAGTCCAGGTCAATTCTGTGCCCAGGGCAGCTGTCTACCAGCTCCATCTGGTATGCTGACTGAGACCCTACCTGACCACAGAATGTCGCGCCAGACTGCTCTAGTTATCTCCCACTTGGGCTACTGCAATGCACTCTACATGGGGCTACCTTTGAAGGTGACCCAGAAACTACAGTACAACTAATCCAGAATGCAGCAACTAGACTGGTGACTGGGAATGGCTGCCCAGACCATATAACACCTGTCCTGGAGGACCTACATTGGCTCCCAGTATGCTTCTGAGCACAATTCAAAGTTGGCGTTGGCCTTTAAAGCCCTAAACGGCCTCGGTCCAGTATACCTGAAGGAGCATCCCCACCCCCATCGTTCAGCCCAGACACTGAGATCCAGCACCAAGGGCCTTCTGGCGGTTCCCTCACTGTGAGAAGTGAGGTTACAGTGAACCAGGCGGTGGGCCTTCTCGATAGTGATAATGCCCTGCCATCAGATATCAAGGAAATAAACAACTATCTGACTTTTAGAAGACATCTGAAAGCAGTTTAGGGAAGTTTTTAATGTTTTGTATTTTATTGTGTTTTTAATATTCCACTGGGAGCCACCCAGAATGGCAGGCTATAAATAATAAATATTATTATTATTATTATTATTATTATTATTATTATTATTATTATTATACATGCAGGAAGATTTTAGCAAATGAAAACGTTAAAAATGGCATCTCCCACCTGCAGTGTGAAATCACAGAATCATAGAGCTGGAAGCTCTAGTCCTTCATCCTGCAATGCAGGAATCTTTTTGCCCAACTTGAGGCTCAAACCCATGACCCTGAGAGTCTCATGCTCTACCAACTGAGCTATCCATTTAATTGTTTGTGTGTAGACAAGGCTCCTGGGGGATATTTGAGATCAACTACAATCCTTTTCTGGGACGCAGGTGGCGCTGTGGGTTAAACCACAGAGCCTAGGGCTTGCCGATCAGAAGGTCGGCGGTTCGAATCCCCGCGACGGGGTGAGCTCCCGTTGCTCGGTCCCAGCTCCTGCCAACCTAGCAGTTCGAAAACACGTCAAAGTGTAAGTAGATAAATAGGTACCGCTACAGCAGGAAGGTAAATGGCATTTCTGTGTGCTGCTCTGGTTCGCCAGAAATGGCTTTGTCATGCTGGCCACATGACCTGGAAGCTGTACGCCGGCTCCCTCGGCCAATAACGCGAGATGAGTGCCGCAGGCCCAGAGTTGGTCATGACTGGACCTAATGGTCAGGGTCCCTTTACCTTTACCTTTACAATCCTTTTCAGACATTTGGTTTCCATGGAAACTAAGTGTGGTGGGATGGCAGCAAGCTCCACTCATTCTAGGCACATTTATCCAAAAGTCTGTTTAGGCTCCAAAAGAGTGCATGCGTGTAAGACCTGTCCATAACATTCAAAAGGACGTGTCTGCAGTATTTTGCTCCATCCTATGTACATAAGGTACAAGCTCCATCCTGGCCTATGTTCATTCATTTAAAAATTTGCAGAAGGCCCTCCTCACATGCATGTGGTTTGTCATCTACAGACATTCATGAAGGCACCGGGCTTGGGTTAAAGCTTGTTGTGCCCCTAATACTGAACAGTTCCGGAATACTGAACACCTGTAAATAACTTGTGTTGACAGCCAGAGTCAACCTTTTTTCACACATCTATGCTGGGCATCTCAACCAAGTTATCGAGATTTCTACTTTTTCCTGTTCTGCAACTTCTTTTGGATAAATTTTAAAGAATGTTTGAATCACCTGGAGATTTAAGCAGTGAACTGCTCACCTGCTTTCTTTTAAAAGATAATTAAGCTTTCAAAAAAGCTTCATCTATACCAGGCATCCCCAAACTTCGGCCCTCCAGATGTTTTGGACTACAATTCCCATCTTCCCTGACCACTGGTCCTGTTAGCTAGGGATCATGGGAGTTGTAGGCCAAAACACCTGGAGGGCCACAGTTTGGGGATGCCTGATCTATACAGTATGCAATGCACATTCCTTTTAATGACGTAAACTATTATTAAATTGACAAATTTATACATACATACAGTATTTTAATACTACATGGTAGGGATTCCTGCCAGGTGTGTTTTTCTGTCACCCAATTTAAAAATGCACCAATTATTTGGCATTCTGTTATTTATTGAACTTTATTTAATGCCACTGGAAGATGTGAGACTTAACCTTCCCAAGGGCTCTTTGAAAAAAGAAAAGCTATGCACCAGTTCTTACTGGAGTGTAAAGCTGTTGAAGAGTGCTTGCTGCTCTGCCAACTTGGCAACAGTTGTTTTTTGGGCTAATAAAAGAAGTTACCCCAGACAACCATTTCGAATGTGCCAGAACTACTTTTATTGGGACTATAGAAAGGCCCCAGCGTAAGAGCACTCAAAAGAGGTGTGGACTTCCTTTCATAATTGCCCAATGTATTTTCATTACATCATCAGGAAATTTCTCTCTCGGAGCTTGGAAAATGGTCACTTAAAAAAACTACTTTGGAAACAGTGGACACCATCCGGCCCAAATTATGTACCTTTAAGGCCCATTACTTTCAGTAGGACTCCTGTTCTATACATATTTACCTTGAAGTAAGTCCCATTGAGTTCTGTGGGGTTTTCTTCTGAGTAGACTTGCAGAGGTTTGCATTGCAAATTTCACCTGTTGAAATGTATGGTACTTTTAATTACCTAATGTTTCCTCATTCGCGGCCATTAATTTTTTCTTTGAAAAAAAACTACCGAAGACTAAAGAATAAAATAAACACTATTAAAAAATCAAGTTTTCATCGCAGATGTTGAGAAAGAGTTCCTTAAAATGTTTCCAGTCTTTTGCAAATTCCTTATGGAATTGTTATGTTATCTTCTCACACTCTAGAAGCGTCAAGTAAAACACAGCAGCCCTCCTTGCAGACCTTTCCCTAACACAGAAGAGAACAGGATAGTCTCTGTGTGCAAATTGGTGTGTGCTTTAGATCATGCTATGGAGATAAATGTAATCTACACATGGGTAGAAATAATGGAGATCAATGAACCTTAATGTGATAGAATTAAAAGATAGTAGGTTGCTGAAGCAAATCTCATGTTCATCTAGTTGAGTAGCAGCTTAAACTTGGGAAAACTCATCAAGCTGTATATTTCCCACCCCACGCACTACCAGCAGCTGACAGCTATATGAAGTGAGTACAGCGGTGCCATCAGCGTAGGACTTGGGGGGGAGAAGCCCAGGGCGCCACTCAGCAGAAAGCACAGGAGGGATCCCAAATGCAAAAGGGCTGGCTTTCCACATCACCATGGGGAGTGGGGGGCGGGCTTGTTTCAGTCCAAGGGTCTCATTCCCTTTAGAGTAACCTTCTGTGGTCCACATTCCACTGATTAGTGGGGCCAGAGGCAAAATTGGGCAGAGCAAGAAACATAAATGTAACCTTTGTAGAGTAGGCTAATTTCTAAGGTAAAAGGTAAAGGACTCCTGACGGTTAAGTCCAATCAGGGCTACTATGGGGTTGCGGCCCTCGTCTCGCTTCAGGCTAAAGGAGCTGGCGTTTGTCCAGGTCATGTGGCCAGGATGACTAAACCGCTTCTGGTGCAACAGAACACCACCACGGAAAGCAGAGCGCACGGAAACACCGTTTACCTTCCAGCCGCAGCAGTACCTATTTATCAACTTCCGCTGGCGTGCTTTCGAACTGCCAATCTTCCAATCAGCAAGCCCAAGAGGCTCATTGGTTTAGACCACAGTATCACCCGCTCCCCACTGACTAATTTCTAAACACACACACCACTCTTGGTCCTCCATCCAGACAAGCTAGAAGCATTACAGGAGTTGATTAGACTCTCATTAGAGCATGAGAACTAGGAGGTTATGCCAAAGGCTTTATGGAAAAGGTGGGTCTTTTGAAGTGATTTGAAGAAAGCATATTGATGTTCTGTGAGGCATTTTCAAGTGTTATAGGACAGCAAAGCTCTGAGGGAGCAGAAGACCTTTAGATGGCTGAGAGTAGTGGAGCTGAAAGAGTGATGGACACAGATATTTATCAATTTATCAATAGATAACACTAGAAAAGATATGGGGTGCTACAAGATTGTGGGGGGCGCTGAAGCTAAGGACAATCAGTTTGTGTTGGATCCAGGACTGGACAGGAAGCCCATGTGGGGATTTAAAAAGGGATATCGTGATCAGAGTGACAAGAAACATGAATGGTTTCACAGTTCCTCCATTCTGCACAATGGGAATACAGTGGAACCTCGGTTTATGAACACCTCGGTTTATGAATTTTCGGTTTATGAACGCCGCGGACCCATCTGGAACGGATTAATTCATTTTCCATTACTTTCAATGGGAAAGTTCGCTTCAGTTTATGAACGCTTCAGTTTATGAACAGACTTCCGGAACCAATTACACCCATGCTTCAGTTTATGAACGCTTCAGTTTAAGTACTCCGCGGACCCATCTGGAACGGATTAATCCACTTTCCATTACTTTCAATGGGAAAGTTCGCTTCAGTTTATGAACGCTTCAGTTTATGAACAGACTTCCGGAACCAATTGTGTTCATAAACCGAGGTACCACTGTAATGGTTATTTCAGAAAACTCAGCCAATTTAAAAGCTGGTGTAAATAAAAAATAGTTACATATGATAATGTTGAAGAAGAGTATGGGTGGAATCTCTGAAGTCAAATTTGTCTTTTTAAACCCTTCTATTGCTTTTGTCCTATCATGGACTGCTTTTTATAGGTTCCAAATTCAAAGAGGAAACACTGATCCAGCCAGATACAAGAGCCTGGGAGACAGCTTTAGGACCATATTCCGGACAGAAGGGTAAGGACAAAGACAATTGTTTTATTTATGATCTCACTTTTTAAAAGTTTTTAAAACAATAACTTATTTTAATATCGTTGTTTTGTTTCATGTAATATTTGTAACTTTTGAAAGGAAAGTCAGAGTAACTGACAATATCAAAATGATGATCAATATAAACAAAATAGACATCTAAACAATAAATTACAAGTTTGTGGTAGAATCCGTCCATCTCACCAAACAATGGAAGAGTATACCTTCGAGGGTAAAGTCAAACCATTGGAGGGTTACAGCATCAGCTGTGGCTATAGAGACCAAGAAGGGAGACGAAGGTTTTGCTGCCACATGGTATTTCTTCTTTCTGCGCTTCTCCCAATAGTCATTCCTCCTCTGATCACGGTTGTGGATATATGACCTGTCTCCAGGAATTACGGTCGTCTGCAAGGGATTACCACACAGTGGGATTAATGTTGCCAACCTTCATGTCATGTTTGCAGACATTTTGTAATGCAGAGTTGGTCTGCCTACAGGCCTAGTGCTTGAAGCCAGCTCTCCGCTGAGCTTGGGGATCCTGCCATCTTCCATCTTCCATTCAGTGCTGTGACAAACAAACTATAAAATATATAAAACAATATTTCAAGAACATCATCTTCCTTAGAGGCAGCTTTTGGGGGAGGAAGTTGGCTTAATAGTGTTTGAGGATCTGGGAAGATCAGATGCCCTGACTTGGCCAAGCTGAAGTGTTTTCTGCTAAGGCAAAACCACCAATGGCTAGTACCTCTTGTCAATATTGGGTGATCTGTGAATTTGCAGCATGGTGGAAAAACAATACTAGGCCCTTTTGTATCAATTAGTGTTTTTCTTCACCAGCTGAGTATGTAACTCCTGGAATGTAAAATTTAGCATGTGTCTAAGTTTTTATGTGACTGGGGTTGAAGTGTTTAGAATATTTCCTAAGTAACTATGAAACTGATCTTATTTCATTAACTGTTATTGAATGTCAAGTTTTATGCAGTACAGGTGCGTGAGGTAATGCTGACACAAAGGGAAAGCTGGTGTATGGTAGGTAGGAAACATAAAAACTTTTTTTTTGGAGTTTTAGTGCAAGAAAGATAATGATAACGTTTTGTTTCATTTACTTTACATAGAAGACATGTTTTCCTGAATACATTTCTAGTAGGTCTGCTTAAAAATAACAAATAACCTGTCCCTTAAAAAAATGTTCCCTAACATTCAGACTTACCATGGTTCCGAGCCATTTTCCTTCATGTCCAGGAGCAATAGTGGCTGCTTCCAGGCAACTAGCAGCACATCCTTTGGACTAGCAAAACATTATTTCCTGAGACTGGAAAAAGCACCATGGTATCATTAGACAAAACCTTTAGCAAGAAGGAGCAGTTTCACAATGGAACCAATGATCTAGGATGATGGTGGACTCTCCTTCACTGTGGGTGCTTAAGTAGCCATTTATTGAGAATGCTGTAGCTTAGACTCTCACGCATTGCAATAGACTTTCACTGGCATGCCCACATAGGTCAGTGGCAGAGCATCTGCGTTGCAAACAGAGGATCTCAGGTTCGATCCCCATCACCTACAAGTAGGACTAGAAGTGTTTCATGTCTTGAGAGACACTTCCAGGAAAGGTAGACAATATTGAGCTAGAGGGACCGATGGTGTGACTTGGTATAAGGCAGCGTCCTGTGTTTGTTATTGCTGGCATGCTACTGTTGTAATAATAATAATAATAATAATAATAATAATAATAATAATAATACCCCGTCCATGTGGCTGGGTTTCCCCAGCCACTCTGCTCGGCTCCCAACAGAATATTAAAAACATCAAACATTAAAAACTTCTCTAAACAGGGTTGACTTCAGATGTCTTATAAAAATCAGATAGTTGTTTATTTCCTTGATATCTGGTGGGAGGGTGTTCCACAGGGCAGGTGCCACTACTGAGAAGGCCCCCTACCTGGTTCCCTGTAACCTCACTTCTCGGAGTGAGGGAACTGCCAGAAGGCCCTCAGAGCTGGACTTCAGTGTCCAGGCTGAACGAAGGGGATGGAGACACTCCCTCAGGTATACTGGACCATGGCCATTTAATGCTTTAAAGGTCAGCACCAACACTTTGAATTGTGCTCGGAAACGTATTGGTGGGAGCCAATGTAGGTCTTTCAGGACCGTTGTTATATGGTCTCGGTGGCCTCTCCCAGTCATATATAGGTCCATATTTGGACATTACATTATTGTGATGAACACTTGCACAGGTACAGTAGGCCACGTCACACGTAAATCAGGGCCTGAATGTGTACCACATTGCAACCTTGTTTCAGAGATATTTCTAAGCTTGTTTCATAACCTCTATCATTTTCAAACATACCCCCAGGGCATAAAATATTCCTCTTACCACCATGATTTGTTGGCTTGAAAAATGACTTCGGGCAAGCTATTTTTCACATTGGTAATAACAGGCAGTCTCTTAAAACAATATAAAAATAACTTGCTAAATCTTAGTATGGAATAAGAGGACAATAACCTTTTGAAAAGCATCTGCTCCTAGACTTTTCTCTGTCAACACCAAAGATTAGTGAATGTAACACTTACTCTTTTAATGCAGCAGACATCGGCTTTTTCTGGTGAGCACTTTCTTACTCATTGCAGGCCCTTTGGTGAGCTTAGCCGCTGCCAAACAATAAGTGAAAACTTTTGTACTGGTGTTAGGCTGAGTGAGAGCTGATCAGGAATCTGAGACTCAGCCACAGGCAGGTCGTAGTGTTGACAAGAAGAAAGCATGAAGAATTTTGTTTTCTTTTTCAAATCTTGGTGCTCTCAGTAGAGGGAAAGAGGGCAGCCCTTGTGTGCTTTCATTCAAATGCTTGCTAAAGAAGGTTACTTTAAGAGACATTGTGAGCTGTAATATTAAGCGCTGCTTTTTGAACAATTCAAGTTAAGGCTACACCTTACTAGTTACAAACTGTGCTCTCATCATGAGGCTGTTTATTTTCATTAAGACTGCCACCATAAAATCCAACATGAAATTTGAATTGAGTCGGTTATGAGGCTGTGAGGAGCAGGATGGCTTCAACATGTGGAATTTCTGCTATAGGGAAGCCTGTTTAGCAACCTTATTTGGAATTTAGGAAATTGGTTTAAACCTTCTTCTTTAGGGAACTTTTTGCAATGCCAGGTGAAATATACTAGGAGTCCTGTAGTGACTTCATGCTCTTTATTGTAGCTTGTAAAAAAGTGAATGAAATGCCCCCCCAAACCTCTAGGTTTTATATACATTATTTACACAATGAGTCCCGTCTGATTGACAGATTCTGCTTCCCTCCTGGAGCCTGATTGGTCTTTTCCTGCAGGCCAATCAGTTGTTGCATTCTATGATCCTACCAGCCTAATAGGCTGATTAACTTCTTCCTGGAGCCTGATTGGTCTTCTCCTGCAAGCCAATCATTTGTTGCATTCTAGGACCCTACTTGCCTATTGTTCTAGGATCCAAGCTTAGTACATAACATCAGGTGATGACAATTTAAATAAGCCTCAGATTATTTTATATTTGGCTGCCATATTTGCTTGTCTAATCTGAATATTTCATAACAGCATTTGCTTTAAACAACTGAGGCACCTGAGAGAATTTTCGTCTCAGAAATCTCACCATAAGCTACAGTAGTCAAAGAGACATAGGACAGTAAAGTTCCACAATGAACCAGATTTGGAGGTTCATAGTTAATGGGGTTGGCCGCTAGATTCTGTCATAGTCTTTTCTTCTTCCAGAGGTTGGATTATGAAGTTTCCAGGGTAGAATTTGGTTAGGCAAACTCTGTGTTTCCACAGCTTCCTTCTCCCAAGGCTTGAAAACATCACTGGCTTGGTTCCTAGAACTGTTGGTTTGTGTTCAGTGGTACTCCATAATCCCTTGTTTTAATAAATTAAAATAATGTTTTTACTCCAACATCTATTTAGCATAGATTTAAAAAGAGGAAATGATTGTGTGGGCTTGCCTTTGACAATGTTAGTCAGGTATAAAAATATTAATAGAGCCTTAAGCCCTATTAAAGGTAAAGGTACCGTGACCGACTCTGGGGTTGCGGCGCTCATCTCGCATTATTGGCCAAGGGAGCCGGCATACAGCTTACAGGTCATGTGGCCAGCATGACTAAGCCGC
This sequence comes from Zootoca vivipara, assembly GCF_963506605.1. Classification (NCBI taxonomy): domain Eukaryota; kingdom Metazoa; phylum Chordata; class Lepidosauria; order Squamata; family Lacertidae; genus Zootoca; species Zootoca vivipara. Next base: position 32,090,070 of record NC_083276.1, read on the forward strand.
TTCTGGCGAACCAGAGCAGTGCACAGAAACGGCATTTACCTTCCCGCTGGAGCGGTACCTATTTCTCTACTTGCACTTTGAGGTGCTTTCGAACTGCTAGGTTGGCAAGAGCTGGGACCGAACAACGGGAGCTCACCCCATCACGGGGATTCAAACCACTGGCCTTCTGATCAGCAAGCTCTGTGGTTTAACCCACAGTGCCACCCACATCCCAAGCCTATAGTAGTCAGTGTAAAATCCTGATCCTTGCCTTTTATCAGTTTCAGTTGCAAAATTTAACATTGGCTCAATTCAAAACAGAACTTCCTCTTGAAATTTTGACAGTTATTTGAACAATTAGATAAGATAGACCAACAA